>NW_004567139.1:4855418-4954267 GCF_000260355.1 Condylura cristata | reverse complement strand
GAGAGAGAGAGGGAGAGAGAGAGGGAGAGAGAGAGGGAGAGGGAGAGGGAGAGAGAGAGAGAGAGATGCTTTCTGGGTAAATAAGAATCTTGCAGATTTATCCCTTTTGGGTTAATAACAGATTTACTTTCAAGGAAACATTCAAGGCGTAAAAGAGGACATTGAGGGCATCCTAAAGGAAGTCCTCACACACTAAGAGTAAAAATTAGTTATGATAAAAATAGTATTGTCTGCATAGTGAGAGATTAATTTTAAGGCTTTATTAATTAAACAAATGGAAGGACAGATGCAGCAGAGAGAGAACATGCAAGTCGTGGGATCGTCAGTTTAATAGATGTAACACAGGATATAAGGCAAATCCGTGGTGCCTATAACTGGCTCTTCTTGCCCTTTCCCACCTTCTCAACACCTAAAAAGTGATTTTGACTCATGCTTTTAAGGTGTCTGGAAACAAATACAGGAAGGGTAATATCAACAAACAACAAGAGAACAAGAAATATAATTGAGGTGCATTTAACCTAATGGGAACATGAATGAGGATTGTGTCCATTCTGTTGTGATTGTTTGTGTCCTTCAGAGTATCCTGAAAACATAACCAGGGAAATCCTTGCCAAAGAAGGCAGAGATCCCACGGGGTCAGAAAAAAAAAAATAACATTGCTTTGCAGAATGCAGAGGAATAAAACAAAAGCAAGAAACGAGGACTACACTATAATCAAGAAATAAGAAATTCTAGGGCTCCAGCCATTTCAAGGTCAAGCAGGTTCTGTACCAAGAGTTGCATCAGTTTTCTGCTAGAGTCCTGCTGTCCGTGAGGCTATTCATAACAAGCCAGACTGGATTGGGGATGTCAAATAACTCACAAGTGTGTTGAATACATTGTTTTTTTCTCTGTTCCCCATTCTCTATTTCTATTTCTACCCTTTTCCTACTAGCACTTTATTTTCTTTTACTGAAATCTGATTTAGAAAACAACACCACCACTTTTATGGATGAGACTGTAAAACATCTTTCAAAACATTCTTCATCTTCTTGATTTCAAATGCATAAGGACAAAGGACCAATCTAACACGGTGTTTCATCAAGATGTAGCCATCTGGATGCCATAGAGATCTATGATCTAGTCCAGAACATTCTGCCCAACTTCCACTGTCTTCTTGTGAAAATGACCCAATATATTGATTAAGTAATGATCGCTGTGGTCACTTTCTCCTTGACCTGAAATACAGCCTTTCAGTGCACCAACACACGGATGTACTGTGTTCCACTAAAACTGCATTTGATCCAACAGTTACTTTGCCAAATGTTGATCTAGATTATAGAGCTGGTGTGGAGGGAAGATTGTGGAAATGATAAAGTAGAAATTTCAGTGCTTCTCACCTTTTTGATGAAGTGGTTGGCAGAAGCAAGCAGATCCTCAGATGAGAAGATCAGGCACAGGTGTTTTGAGATAAGCATCATTACAGAACAGCCAGTGGGGAACCAGCATAGAAGAAACAGTGAGAGGTTGTCATTTTAACATTATCTAAAGGTCGCATACACTGATCCTTTGAGCAACACAGGAATTAGGGACGCTGAGTCCTGCATAGTCAAAAATCTGTATAACATTTGACTCTCCCAAACAAATATGACCAGAAGCCTTAGTGATAATACAATCGAAAAAACACATAATTTGTATGCTGTAGTTATTACATATTGTTTTTCACAATTAAAGTAAATAAGATGTGTTATTGAGGAATTCATAAGGAACAGAATCTCTTTTTTTAAGCAATTGTTTTATGTATTTATGCATACAAAAACTGGGGTGCAGGTCAGAGGTTGAGGGGTAGGAAAATTCACCAGAGATAGAATGCGGAGCAGGACAGGCAGATCTACTGAAATCCACTGCTGAGGGGAGCAGCGGGGAGACAGGAGAGGTCTGCTGTGCCTTGTGGGTCACCTTCCTGGCTGGGGATTCAACTCGTGCTGCAGTGTCTGTGGATAGCTTCATAGTGATGAGACTTAACGTTTGTGCCACCAGGGAGGTCCAGGAAAAGAAATTATCTTTACATCACTGAACTGTAGCGGTTGTCAATGTAAAGTTATGTTTTGTTTACACGTGTAAGCAGACACACCACTTAAAATCTGTGTTAAGAGTTCACTATATTTGCTTGAGTACCACATTTTCACATGAGGCAATAAATAATAATAAGATGTTTGGCCTATTATTTTATATGACAGAAAGATCTAAAACTCACAATGTTCATACATCTGCTTAGGAGGAAGTTATAGTGATAGGTGAAGAAGAAGATGTTTTAGAAGATGACAAATGTCACAAAGACAAAAAGTGAAGCAGAGAAACACTTCTTCAGAATGCCAATGAATTATTAAGAAGACTAGGAAATGTGGAAGAGAGAAAGGAGAAAAAGAGGTTATTAACTCTTGGTTAGTATTAAACTATGTACCTAAAATTCTGTAATAATTTATACCTCTTTGATTATAGACAATATGTGGGACATGCTCTGATAACCCCATCATAAATGGAAAATATCAGGGGTCAAAATTGTCCTCTGATATGCCTAATCTGTGAAACATCATAGCTTTGCCTAGCTCATGTATAACTGGGCCAAATCATCTAACATAAAGCTGCTTCAAAACAAAATGTTGACTACCTCATAGAATGCAATTAGCAAGTAGACCTAAAGCCTCTTGAGAGAAATACTGTTTTATGGCATCTGTAAAGACAAAAAATGCTCTGCTCCTAACAAAAAGTGCCTGGAAAACAGTAGGCATAACAAAAACTTATTTAATGAATAGACATAGAGAGGAAGAAATTCCAAGCGGGAGAGAAGATGTGTTTTTTTTTAGACTGCCAACACTCTGGAAGAATTTTAGGGACCGAGTCGTGAATAGTCCTTTGTACAAAATACAGGTTTGCAAACAAGTTGCACACATATGGTGCATTGTCCTTTGAGGAAACCAAGCCTGAAATCAGATTATAAAGATACAGCTGTATCATCCATCTGGCGGGGAGTCCCTGGAGATCCCATACAAATAATCTCCATTTCCTTCTCCTCTGAGCTGCAGAGATAAAAATATCAACTCGAGATTTAATATGAAGAATTCTTCAGAGCTCTTGATTAAATAATACAGGTTTCAATTACTGTCAGTAGGTTTTTGGAAAGTGGATTGTGGAGCCTCCTACCTTCAAACTAGAACAGTAGCTCATTCCTACTTGAGTCTTAAATCAGAGTGAAGAAACTGGCCCTTTTTCAGAATGGCAGTGCCTCACTTATTTGTGGTGGCCTATAAACCCATTCTTCTCCCACCTCCCTGGACAGCAACTCCAAAGCTCAGATGCCAAGCTGGGAAATGTAATGTGTTTTTCCAGAAGCAGCTGGCTTCTTGGCAAGCTCTTCTGGCAGTGGCGTGGTCTTCTTTGAAGTTGTCTACTGCTCTGACTTGTGTTTTTTGATGCATGCTGAGCTGTTCAAGCTTCTGTACCATGGCACATGCTATTTTCCTTTGACTCACCTTTTAAATAGTGAAGAATTTATATCCATCTAATCCACACAGAAAAAAAAAACACAAAAAGCTGCTGAGCATGACTAAATTTATACACACACACACGTGTGTGTGTGTGTATATGCGTGTGTGTGTGTGATCCACAAAGTTCAATTTTAATGCCCAATGCAACAGGAAAGGCCACAAGTCCAACTTCTTGCCTGATACGTGAAAACTCTCCGTCCTTCACCTAAGAGGAAGTAAGCCTGTAGCCAGATTGCCTCCATTTTGCAATAGAAATCACCCCTAGACTAAAAATTAGATGCAAGTGGAATTATCTGACTACCCTTTTGCATTCCTTCTTCAGGAATGTTTGCTTACTAATTTGCATTCCCTCTCTAGGATTTACTAGGTGCCTTGAATTGCACTCCTGTATTTCTCCTTATGATGAACCATTAAGTGGCTGCACCTGCATTTCTGGGAACCTGGAAAATTGTATTGCAGCCAGAACAAAATTTTTTGTGTGCCCCTGGGGTTGACAGAGGCACCAAAAACAAATCTGTTAATGGCTGAGAAAACACTTGCTGGGACATCAAACTCCTGTCACCTGGACCCCTGGCTTTTCCTGGAAGAAAATGTGAAATGCGAAATGTGCCCGGCCCTCAACTTCCTTTGCCCCTTCTAAAGTCCCAACATGACCGCCATTCAAGAAGCTGCTTCTTTTGGGGTGTCTATACCACTGATGACTTGATGGCCATCTCAAGACTCCATCACATAAAGACAATTCGTGTGAGTTTGGCTTCCTGGGTGCAGAGAAAGACCCAGTTTGGTCATTTGCAAATTAATACCTGCTTGAGCTTTTGGTGATAGAATGATTACTTCTTAATAAAGAGGGGCATTTTAGCATTGGATTGTGCTGCGTGTTTAAATGTTCTCCCTACACAGAGATGAAATTGACTTTTCCACGGTGCTTCAGAACCACACACACATGAATCTGATTTCTCTTCCACGCTGTCGTTTGCCAACTGTTTGTCACTCTTCAGTCTTCCACTTTCCCACATTAGATTCTCCAGTTGTTTCATCCCTATTCTCTAGTTAGCCCTTGCATGGACATCTTAAAAGATGCTGTGGTTCAGAAAGCATGCAGGCATTCACTACTGCTCGTTACTAAGCAGAAGTTCATCAGTGTAGACACTTATCATTGAAACTCTAACAGCTTCACTACATTGTTATCTCACAGCTCATCGGCAACTTTGCATTAGTCTCTTTCCATTCTTGACCATCTCATAGCCTTTTAACCCCTTCAAGACAGAGACTGCTTTAATGCTCAATTGTATTGGAGAAAAGTGAAGGTTAGAGAGGTTAGGAAATCTGTTCAGCTGCCACACAGTGGATTTTGACTGCAAAGTCCTTAATTCATAATTCAAAAAAGTCCTTAATTCATAATTCACTTCTTTCATAGTTGAAAGAAGTGGCAATTAAAAAAAAAATCTAGAGTAAAGGCCAAAGGAATAGGGGAGTGAAAGGATTCACCAGAGACAAAGTGAGAAGCAGAACAGACAGACGGACAGAAATACACTTTTGGGTCAGCTCTCTGGCTGGGGATTGAACTCAGGCTACCACCATGCTAGTGTGAGATCTAGCCCTAGACCCTCAGGGAAACCTTTGAAAATTATATATATATATATTTATGGATAGATACCATATACATGTTAATATGATTATTGTATCATTACAAATTAATGAAATAATTTTATTAAGGCTACAGGGAGCAAACTTTGGTAGAAGAGATATAAAATCCCAATGCCAGAGAATACAGCTAAGAAGACTACACTTCAATTTTGCCAGTTTCTTTGTAGCTGGTAAATCATTCGTCATCTTTCTGTTTTCCACTTGTTCCCAGCATGCATTGAGCTTCACGTGCCCTCATTTCTGCAGGTATACACTGTGAAAAAGCATTCTCCTGCCACTTCTTGTTGCTACATGATTGTCTCAACACATTCCAATCTGAGGAGTGGGAAGTATATATAATCATGAGAAATCTCCTATAAAGAGGAAGAACAACATTCTGCTGTTGTTTTATAATGTGAGAGGAAAACTGAATGGATAGAGCATAAATCTAGGTAGCTCAACCTATGAATATTGGCAGGACCAGAGAGAAGAAAAAACACAGAGAGGAGGAAATCAACAAAGCCATATAGGTAGGATTTACAGACAGGACATTTTAGGGAGAAAGGTGCCTTCCTGTGTCCATCATTATTTGAGAACACAAAGCATAAAAAGGAGCCTCAAACCTTTCATGGAGAGAAGAAAATGTCACCTACAAAGAAACTGAAATCAAATCTTTTGCTAGAAGATAAGATTGTGTGAAACATTTCTAAGGTAACACAATTCTTTACTATGTTTCAATACCCAGCTATATAACTGAGAAATAATAATGATAGCATAAAATCACTCCAAAGTATGCAAGAACTCAGAAGACATCATTTTTCTATACATTTAGAAAGCAGTAAATCCAACCTCCAAGAGTAATTATGGAAGGTTCCAGATTTCAGTAAAGAAAATATGCCTTCTAGCTATGTGAAAACTGATCAGTAATTATTACTTGTCCTTCCTGCAGATCTTTCAAATTTGTCTCTATATCTTCCTTTTTTTTTTCTGTTTTATCTGAGCAGGATTATTGAGGACTCTTGGAAAGAAGGAGGGTAGAATGTATGTAAAAAGTTGTATGTGAGATACGGCATATCCCATTAGAAAAAAGTCAAGATACACTCAGGTAATGTCAAAAGAGAGTCAGACAGTTGAGAAAGTAAGACTATAGGAAATGAAGTATATAAGAAAATTCAGCATGGATGTACAAACCAACTAACTGGTTAACTAATAGATGATAAAACCCAACCAGTCAAGTGATTAGTAACAGAGTACTCAGAACTCATAAAATAACCTCTAATGAATATTAACAGCTATTATATTTAAACATATTTTAATGGAAAGATTATTGTAGACTATTGATTTGCAAAATTTGAAAATATGAGATTAAAAAAGGCTGATAGCTTAAGTTTTTCATACTTTTAACCTGGGGGCGATCTTAGGGAAATTAGTCACTCTTGAACTGGAGAAATATTTAGCTGAAGTTATCAGCCTTCAGGTTCCCCGGGATTTTTGATCTTTCAATTCATTGCCAGAAAACTGAATTGGATGTTTCTGCTAAAATTACAAGTACAGTTTCTGGATACTCTTTTTGCCCTGCTGCAAATTCATCATGCTCTTACCGGTCTCTAAAAGACACATTCTCTCGGGAACACTGGGCTCCTCCCTTGCTCCAGGAAAATCTTGTTGGACAAAAGCTAATCCCAGTGGTCTCCTAATCTTCACCAAATGCCAAGAAAGACTCAATTCTGAAAAAAAAAAAAAATGCTGCAGAGTCTCTGGGAAAGATTTTGCATTGAAAATTGATCAAAGGTGAGAAATCCTCTTTTCTGGCTTCTTTTATTTTATATTTTTATAGAAGTGACATTAGTGCAATTTAGACATAGATAAAAGATCACACTTGGTCAGGTTTATATACTGCACCACACCTACCGCCAAGACATCTGTAGTCCCCCAGCACAGTCCAGAACACCCCACCTCTGCCTGCCGCTTCCCCTCTGATACCTTCATTCTTTCTTTTGTTTTTAATTCTGAAATGTAGATTTTTTGCTCACATCACTGCTTATTTTTGGATAACCTATGGTTTCTCCCATCAGGTGCAGTCACCCTCGTTCTCCCATCACTGAAGCACCGGAATCCATGCCCACAGCCCCCTGTGCTCTTCACTGCCCTGTTTTCACTCTCCCTTCCCCTTCCTCTCCTAGATGCTTCAGATCCATGGTCAGCTTTAACGTTTAGTCTTTGCCTCTGCTGAGTTTTTCTATTCCACATACAACTGGAACCATCTAACATTTATCCTTTTCTTCTGACTACTATCACTTAACCATAATCCCTTCTGGCTCCACCCACACTGTCATAATGGTAGTTTCAGTTTTACAGTGAAAACTTTTGAGTTTAGTTTGGCTCAGTTTTGTCAGTTCCTTTGTTTTGTGTCTCTGTTTTGCAAAGATGAGGGAAACCTTCAGTATTTGTCTTTCTCCTTCTGGCTTATTTTACTTGGCATAATCAATCTCCTGGATCCATCCTCGTTTTTTGTAAATGGCAAGAGAGCATTTTTAACAGCTGAATCGTATTCCTGTGTGTGTGCACATAAGCACTCTTTCGTCTTAATTCATTCCTCTAGCTTTGAACACTTAGAATTTTCAGCTCTGAACATTCTGTTGTCTTAGGTAGTTATGGTTGTTTAACTTTTGGGCACTTTAGTTTCCTTCTGTATAAGCTGGGGATAATAACAGGTAAAACCTGTTGTCAAGAGGATTAAAAACCAAAGCATTTGGAATAATACCTGTTGAATAGCAGCCTCAATGAGTTTGCTATTACTATTAGCATTATTACTTGAGGTGTAGGAAATTACTTGAATTGAAACTAAACAGCTGTGACTATGCCAGTCTCTATGGTATTTCAAATGCTTCTCTGTACCTTCTAGCTTATTTTTTTTTTTATCGTTTGCTAAAAGCGTGGGAAATAAAATCCAGGTTAAGCTACTTTGCCTTCTATGTCACCTGTGAGGTTGACAGCAGCTTCTTTAAACTGTGAACCTCCCCCCACCACCTTGTATTTATGCCAATCAGTGCTTTCAAGCTCTCCTAAAGAACATTCTAGAATTTTTTTTAGACTTTTCTTTAACTGAATTCCTCCTCCACCCCTTCCAATGTATCTTTTCTCTTACAAGGATCAGGCTGTGCTTGGTACATCTTATGAAAAATTTTTCAGCAGTTATGATGACAAATCCTTCTGTCCCTAATTCTTTCTCACTGGACTTATTTATGATTTGATAAAAAAAAATGTTCTCATTGGGATTATTTGTGATTTTAAAATCAGAATGATATCTTTTAATAAAAGAGGAATCTCTGACATGGGATCATACGTAATTTTTTCTATGAACATTTCTGAAATCTGCTTTCCCAAGGCTAAGGTCACATCCAGATCTGCCCAGCAAATATAATTATAACATTATTGGAAAAGCAGATGTCTCAAAAAAAAATTTTTTTTTTCAGGGGCCTAGAATCTTGCCTACCAGGCAGGCAAAAGAGGAATATGTCTACCAGGTTATACTGTTGGTAGATAGAAGTACTGATCTACTGATCTATTTGACTTTCTAAAAGACTCTGGAAGGGGTGAGACCCTATGTCTTTTGTTTTACAGAGGTGTTTAGCAACCAAAGTTGGGAGGCCTGTTGCAATATGAATCAAGTACTCTCTTTATTCAGAAATATGAATACGGGCCACTCGGAGAATACACCCTGACTGCCAGCCACTGTACTGGACACTGGAATCAGTAACTCATTCTGACCATTTACTAAAAGAAGTTGAAAAACAGCTTCCAGCATGTGTCTGGTGGGAGGTGGGGATTTGAAGTCATAATTTGAACTAATGTCTTAACTCTGTGTATCATGCCCTATAAAAGGCTCTCCCTAACAATCTTGCAAATGAAGTCTTTTCTGGGGTGGATGGAAGGGCCCCGATTTTTGTCCATCCTATGCTATCAGGTTTTCACACTTTGTTTCTGACGATTTTGGATTTTCACTTGTTCCCGTCAAATATGCTCGATGATGAGTAAGTTGCTCTTCCTACATCACCCTGTGTGTTTGATGAATAGCTGAAGATGAATAGATTTTATCTGTCCATACCACATGCAACATCCTCCTGATTGCAGGAGACGGGCCACCTGGCTGAGTTTGCCTGGCACGTGACTTCCCCAGGACCACAGAGCCGGCACAAAGGACAAGATAACTCAATTTAGTGCATGGTCATGGAAAAACACCCTCCTTAGAAAAATACAATCATTTAGTCATTTAAATTATATAAAATGTAATTATATGTATATGTATGTATATGTGTGTGTGTGTGTGTGTGTGTGTGTAATCAAATGAGTCTTGGAAACAAGTTTGTGTAATCATTTTAAATTGACATAAAGGAGGGCCTCCCTGTGGTGCAAGGGATTCAGTCGTAGCACTATGAAGTTTCAGTAGCCACTGCAGCACAAGTTCGATCCCCAGCCAGAGAGTGACACACATGGCACAGCAGACTTCTCCTGTTCCTGCTGCTCCCCTTGCTGCCTGTTCTGTCTCCCACTCTGTCTCTAGTGAGTCCTCTCATACTTCCCTCCCCCCACCTCTGGCCTATACCTCAGCTTTTATATGCATAAATTAAAAAATCTTTAAAAAATCATTAATTAGCATAAAGGGAAAAAAGAGCCTTAATAAGATCTTAGGAGATCATTAAAAACAAATGAACACATCTTTCGGTTTTCCAACTTGGAAATCCACAGCCAGGAAATGTGAACCCCACTAGGATGGCTGTTGCTAGTTCAGGACCCCGTGTCTATCGAGAAGTAGACTTAAGAACAGATTTAACACCAGCATCCTGGGAACAGATGATACCCTGTATCAAGAAGGAAGCTTTCTTTCCTTGTATATAGGCTCATTATATTTACTTTGGTATAACTGCACAGCTGGACTGTGTGTGTGTGTGTGTAAATAGAAGGGCAATTAAGTTTGAAATAAGCACACATACCACTCTTAGAACAGACAAAACAGTCTGAAATCTGCTTGTAACTCAGTCATCCGCTCTGCTATGGGACTCCTCATTTAGTCAGTGTTTCTCATCGAAACTTCTCTGCCCATTGCAGTAATTCACAGATAAGTGATCAACTATTTCAGTGATCACAGAACTTACCCTTGAAATTTGGACTCGTCTGCCTGTACCCTGGGTGGGGGTGGGTGGGTGGGCAGCTTGTTGATTAGATCAGGGCAACAGGCTCCACCCCACTCAGACAGGTCCTCTGTTTGCTTAGAATTCTGGCTACGGGAATGTGAAGCCTCTTCTCCCCTCTTCCTCCTGAGGCCCTCTACACATGTGGCAGTGGTGGGGGGCTAGCTTTTGGTATGTGTGACATGTGGTGCTATCTCTCCTTCACATGCAAAAATAGATGATCAGCCACATAAAAATACAATGCATAGGTAATTTTTTCCCAAGTCTTAATTTAGCCCATGAGCTGGAAAATGTCAGCCTGCAAGGGGTTAAAGGACAGCTGATGCCTCATGGAAACTTTGCAAAACATTCTATTTATAAACAATTCTATTTGGATATCACATTTTCTATAATGCTATTGGCTTGTTTTATTTTTATACCTTAGAAAGTTTCCATGAAAGGGGTTGGGCTCAGGGCTAACTTTCTTTCAAAGTTCATACCTATTCCGTCTTGAGACCCTGCTCAGGTTTCTCTAGTTTAATGCCTCTCCATACGTAAATGTGAATTCTACAAGATAATATTCCCTTCCCAATGAGAGACACCTATGAGAAGGTCAGCTCACATACTGGTGTTATTGCGTTAACTGAGATGAGTCACGGCAGGGAGACTTGAAATTAGATAAAGTGATATTAGTTATGTATATGATATTAGATATGGTTCTTAATTGAGTTTTATATAAAAAGAATAATTGTTAGAATTTTTTTTAAAGAAAGATTTATTTATGCACAGAAGTATTGGGGGGTATAGCCAGAGGTGCTGGGGGATGAGAAGATTCAACAGCTACAGAGTGGGGAGCAAAACAGGCAGATCTACTGAAATCCACTGCTGAGGGGAGCAGCGGGGAGACAGGAGAGGTCTGCTACACCATGCGGGTCACCCCCTGGCCAGGGATCGAACTCAGGCCACAGTGGTGATAGCAGTGAGAATAGACACCTATGCCACCAGGGAGGACCCACAATTGCTAGTCTTTGTGAAGAAGTTGGCAATGTGAAATAGTGGGGAAATAGTGTTGTCAGAAAACTGCCACTTTCGTTAAAGAAGAAAAAAAAAACAATACTGTGCTCCCCTAAAAATGTGTGGGTCCTCCTTAAAAGGGCCTCTGACTTTGGCAACCTGGGACATGAAGACCCCCAACCTTGTCCCTTTTGACTATCACAGTCCAATTTGTGAACAGAGTAGAGGTAATGACTGTTCCTCTAAGGAAGCCTGCAATTGTCATTTGATGGAACTGGGTGTGGGAACATCCAGATTTTGAATAAAGGGGTCCCGGGGTCCCTCTTCATGACTTTGTTCCATTGAACTTACCGGTGGAGTCTACTTGCAGTGAATCTGTAGTCTTATTGGCCAGTACACTGGAGACATCTCAGCACTTTAACCTGGCTCAGATCTTCCTTATTTTGTTTCACTTTTCTTTATGCGCCTAATATTATACATAATGGATTGACCTTATTTCACAAAAGACACTATTTTATATCTACCTTTGCTCAACCATTCCTTCTACCTGAAAAATATTTATCTGTTCATCTCCTACTTTTAGCTTTATTGTAAGATGCCTGGTATCAGTTAAGTGGGCCTGCTGCATTTGTGATCGTTGCAATTTTACTCTTTCTAGGATAACATTCATCTTACATGAGATTTTGGGAACCAGGAGAAAATTAAAGGGACCTGAGAGAAAGATGTCAGTGATATAGACCACGCTATGGAAAACAATAAAGATCGGAATCAACTTTCTAAGGAGATCTATAAATCATGTGCAAGACAGATGCACTGGTTCTTCTTGAAATTAGAGAAGATATCTATTAGGAAAACATGGCAGAGAGAACTGACAGATTGACCCAACAAGTCTCCTTCCAGCATGAAAGGGTGGAAAGAGGGGAAGCAGAATGACACTTAAGAGATAAAAGCAGGCCCTCCCTGGTGGCACAGTGGGTTAAGGCACAGCACTGCAAGCAAGCGGCAGTGGCTTCAGTGAGTTTCTACCCCTGGCTCTGGAGGTGACCACACGGCACGGCAGACCTCTCCTGACCCGCCTGCTGCTCCCCTCAGTAGTATACTTCGACGATCTGCTTATTCTGCCCCACTCTGTCTCTGGTGAAGCCTCTCACCACCCCTGAACCTCTGGCTTGTACCCTACTTCTGTATGAATAAATAAATAAATCTTAAAAAGAGAGAGAGATAAAAGGAAATTGCCTTATATTTAAAAACCAGAAATAATACAGTGGATTTCCACCTTGAAAAACAGAGCCCCCCTCTTTCTAGAGCCATCACACACACACAAGCAGAGAGGCAAAGAAGGCTTTGGAGACTATATACGGAAATGCTTAAGAAATATGATATATTTATCTACTAATGGTACAGCTAGAGAACCTTGTGATCTTTTTGCATATCCATATTTTTTTTTTTTGCATATCCATATTTTTAATCGATCTGTATTACCTTTAAGCAGAGCAAATTCAGAGATGGTGTCCAATCTCCCAGAGAGCCCACCTGTCAGTATTAACTAGAAAGATGCTGCATCCAAAGTCTGATTGTCCATTCGGTGGTTTTCTTTGTGAAAGCCTCTAAAATCCAAGGGAAGATCAGAAAACTTTGTTTTCTTTCTTTTTTCTTAGCATGCTTTGGAAGGAAGTCTTCTGGTCCAAATTCTGACCCCTTTCTTAGGGAGTCTTAGATGTTAACACTGTTTCTGGTGTTCATGTGACACAGCCTTATTCTTTAGATATAGAATTTGTTCAAGGAACTTTTGAACCTGATGTTTTTCTTTCTTTTGTATGACTATGGTTCTTTCCCTGGAGAGAACCTGCATTGTTTGACACATTGTTCTTTTTATTTTAGGTAGATTTCCCTTGCTGAGATCCCAAGGGCTTAATTTAGAGTTTATAGAAATTCAATGAAAATTATTTGCCAAATATGTAAAAGAAAATACAGGGAAAATAAATGTGTTACTTCCTGTCATAAAAACTGGTGATGACTTCACACAGGCTCAGAATTTACCTTTAGTCATCAAAGGTCCTTTACTGTAAACACCTGTGAATCTTTGCCTAAAGCTTTATTTCTGGGCCAGGAAGCATGCCACCTAGACACAAGGTAAATGGAAGTTTCCAGAAGCAGTGATGCACAGGGTACTTGTGCACAGCCAAACAGCTGCTTTACCTTCACGCGATAACTAGAATCTTCTGCTTGTGGGTCTCCCTGGCAAGACTGGGCTCCACTCTATCATCCTCCATGCTGCAAGCCCTGGTGAAATCTTGATTGTCTTCTTTCCTTTTACTCTGTAAGCTCCCCACTCTTTTGCCTGTAGATCCTGGGATCATCTACTAAATAGAACCAACTTTTGCCTCAGTGTTTGATTCTTAAAAAACCCAAATCGTGAACCTATCAGAAGTGACCCAAGGAAGTAGCCTCTTGGCATGGGATTCTGGAACTGGGTAAATCACTGATGTATAAACATATGCATGATCCAGAGCTATGTTGTTTGATTTCTTTAGAAGTTCCAATGAGAGAGAGCCAGTAACTGCATTGGTGTCCTGGTAGACTGGAAATCATTTTAAAAAGGTCCTTATTTATAGTGTTTGCCAATGCAAGTGGTGTAAGTATCCCTATCAGCCAATTTCAAGTTATAAATTGCATGTGGTGGCCAGATACCACAAGGCTATGATATAGAGTATAAGCAATTTCAGCTGGAAGGTGAAAGAAGTTAATTTGCCTGAAAGGACACAAATGAGCTGAAGAAATGCAGCTCAACTCCAGTCTGGGTCCTTAAGCTACAATCTAGCTGCTCGCTGACTAGCCTCTTCAGTTTGCTCTGCAGGTTCTCTTTGGTAGATCTTTCCACTAGGTTTCAGAATCAGGTTCTTATCATAACTTGCAAAATTCCCCTTTTTCACTTTAAATCACACATTTCTACTCATTAGGAAGCAATGAGGGCACCCAACAGCTCATGATGAGGGGAAGTGGGTGCCCTGGATGAGTGGGGTGTGATGGGCTGTAGTTCTCTAAATCGAAACCAGTGTCACCCCAAATAAATCAACAATGAATTAAAAATTGAATTCTCATGACTTAGTGAGAGATTGAGCTGTGGCACAGATACCTTGCTACAGTTACCTGCTCTCTCTTTTTTTATTCCTTAGAAGGTAAATACAGGTTCCTCCCTTGTGGCACAATGGTTTAGGATGCAACACTACGAGCCAGATGCAGCACGAGTTCGATCCCCGGTCCCAGAGGTGACCCACGTGGCACAGCAGACCTCTCCTGTCTTGTCCACTGCTCCCCTCAGCAGCGTCTTCGTCAATCTGCCTACTCTGCTCCCCACTCTGTCTCTGGTGAAGCCTCTCACTGGCCCTGTACCTCAGTTCTGTATGCACAAATAAATAAATCTTTGAAAAGAAAATAAATATATAAGTTGAACTCTGTAAGCACGAGATTGATTAATTTTCCTATCTTTCAACAATTTCTGGTTTTGGAGAAGGATGGAGAAAAATTATATTAAAAAGAAAACTACTTTACTGGTGTCATTATTTTCATAAGTTAAGAATGGAAAGGGAGAGTTATTTCATTCTATAAAACTTACCCTGTTGTAAATGATTTATACGTTACCTTTAATGTTACAAGGGCATTTTTAAATGGGGACACTCAACAGATCTTACATATGGCTTTCTCTTTATTTTTCTGTTTTCTCTGTGACCAAATACTTCAATTCATTAAAATAAGCCTGGGAAAGGTTTTTGTTTTTTTGTTTTTTTGTTTTTTTTTTTAAACTTCTATTAATCATAGTGCTAATCTCAGAGGTTAAAATAGAACATTTTGAAATGATTTCTTTCCTAACCAAGTGTAGAGCTACAGAAGTCAGTAAGACTCGGATTTCCAAACCCAGGGAGTAAAAATAAAATCAAACATTATCTCAAATCTAACGTCCATAAATCCTTTCTCAAGGTCTGCTACCACAGACCCTCGGCTATTCCAACTTGTCCCTGTTTCCTCTTTAAAAGAGTGCCTTGAACTTGCTTCAGTGCTGTTGGTAATTTGTTTTTCATGCAAAAAAAAAAAATCCTCCTCTTCCATTCATAGCTTTTTTTCTTGCCATGTTTTCCCGTTTACATCTCCAGGAACTCTTGCCACGTAAGTCTCACCATCCTTCCTCGTCATGGCCTCTCACATCACCTCACAAAGAAGCTTCTCTAGAATTTCACTGACCATCTCACTTGTGAAAGCCTTATTTAGACACCACCTTAACGGACTGAGCTAATGGGCCTCAAAGGGTTTGGAAATCTCAGAGTTTTGGTTTCACTGACTGATTGATGGATTGATTGATTGATGAGGTACCTCACTGTTCAATGTTTTGACAGTATAGGATTTCTCCCCTTGGGGTGGACTCTCCCAAATATCCCTTGGGGTCTGTCACCACCAAAGCACACAGTCCTCCACCACAATCTGCAGTGGCCAACCTGACCCCTGGGAGCACAGAGGAGCATGACTTAGGGACAGGATTAGGTTTTCTTTGCATTCCTATGGATTGTTACTGTCCAGCCACTGGGACCTCAAAGAACAGTATCCTCTAAGCCACCTCTTCTTTATTCTACACCTTATTTGAAGTAACTCTCTAACTACTAGGAAAGAGCTAAGTGCTCCACTAAAGAAATTAAGTCATTTTATACAGCATCACACTGATATTCCAGGTGAGTGGGGGAATGGAGATTTATTTAGGAAACCTCACAAACTCAGTGGTGCTGACCTGCTACACGCCTAAAACAAAAACAGATGAGCATTTCCTCAGCCCTTCCAGAGGAAACACTTTAGTCTTAACATGGCACAAAGTGTTCTGAGACCTAAAATAAATAAATAAATAGTAAATGAATGAATAAGTTATTATCAATGAGTAATTGGCATAAATGGTTCTCTGGATACTAATCTGTTCAGAAATCTATATTTTAACTCAAAAAAAAAAATCATCACAGGATAACCCTGCTGCTACAAAATCTTCAAAATAGTACTTTTTTTGCTTCATTGAGTCTAAATTCAAAAAATGCAGCCATTCAGGAGTTTAAATCATTAAAACTCAGTAAAATGCTTAATGAATGCATTAAAACAGATAATGCCTATGCTGTGATTACGATGGGTATATAGCTAAAATGATTATTTTACAACCTCTCCAATTTGGCTCAACTCTAGGGCGAACTTTGTGTTATAGTTATGATGAAGGCCAAGCAGATTAGATGGTAAACATTTATTTTTCTATCTTTCTACAATTTAGGAAAATAATGAGAAAAGACCATTTCTCTGAATGCAATGAATGTCTTGCATTTAGTTCCCATTCCCTTTCCTGTAACTCCAGAAATCAATATCTCATTATCTCTAACCCTTCCACACACGCCTCTCTGGATTCAACTTTACCATCAGCACCCATTGAAAATTCCTTTCTGAGTTTCCAAAGTGTTAAATATTTGTTTTACCTGCATATGAATATCTAGTCATTAACAGCACTGATTCACTTCAAAGTCACCTGCAATTCTCCCTGAATCCAGAAGCGCAGTGTCCCTACTTGGTATGATTTTGTAGGTTATTTGGGGGGTGGAGTGGTCTGTGAATGCAATTACAGTAATATGTATGGGAAATGTTTTTCAGCATTTTTTTGAAGATTTATGGATTTGTGCATAGAGAACTGGGGTACAGGCCAGAAATGCAGGGGTGGTGAGAGGATTCACCAGAGACAAAGCGGGGAGCAGAACAGGCTGACTGATAAAGTACACTGCTGAGGGGAGCAGCTAGTGGGTCAGGAGAGGTCTGCCATGCCACGTGGGTCATCTCCTGGGCCAGGGATCAAACTCGCACTGAAGCAGTTGTGGTTAGCTTACAGGGCTGAAAGTGGAGATCCTATACCTCTAAATCAAAAACAGTGCTGTAAACTAATGTTGCCACAAACTTCTTTCCATTTAAGTAAGAGTTGTCATACTAACAGTTCAGGCTGTAGGGAATTGTTGGTTTTGTAAAATAGTGCTGGCTTATACTAATGGGGGAAATATTTTATGTTCTCTTGAACATTCTTGGAATTTCTAATTGCTTTTTCATGGAGATAAAAAACTATGGTAATGTCTATAGACAGTCACTACTTTCTTCATGATGAAGAATTTATCTTTACCCACATACATTTGGATAATGGAAACTTTTTCTGTGCTATTATTTGTCCAATAGTTTATTCTTTAAGTTGATGATGATATTTAATCCATAATTAGAATTTCTACTTATTAGCTACCATTTTTCAAGACTATTGGAATTGGGTTGTTAAAATTTCTATAATGTCTCCACTTGTCAAGTTAAGACTATGAAAACAACATAATGATTGTCATTTTTAAGATAGAAAAAAGCCAGGCCACTTGCCCTTGTCATGTAGAGAACTTACAATGACCCCTCTATCCATCCCCAAGTAACAATGACACCTGATACTAATTGAGGAGGCCTTGGAGTGAAGACTGTGAGGTCACAGCCTGGTGCTTCCTGTTTGTAAATACACAGAATAGAGTCTAATTAGACTCTGGAGGAAATGTTACCCAGGGAATACATTTTGAAGTCATGAAGGTACTTTGACAATTCAAGGCCATGCAGAACGAGGCTGGTACTGTGTGGCTATGTGATATACCTATTTTTATTTCCCTCTAAAGCATTGCAAAATAAATAAAGTTCAAAAAAAGCATGGGCCCAGCATGTTTCCGCTGCACGACTCTACTTGCTCCAAAAAAGTAGATGGATGGTAGGGTGATTGTGGTTACATGTCTCTGGCATAAATGAGATGAATTGTTCCAGCAGGTACACCTGCTTCATTGTGCATAAGAAACAAAAACTGCTGAACGTTTTGAAGTGCATTCACGCCCATTGTAACTGAGTGAGCAGGATTGGCTGTGGTATCTGCTATTATATAAGATTTTCCCTTTATGATTTGATGATTAATCATTTTTGGATATAACGCTTCAGGAGACGTTGAATTACTATGTGGAAAAACTAACAGTGATGCTGAGCATGGACCAAAATATATTCTCGAAGCTCTTTTTTTCATTCTGCTAAATAAAGAGAATTATAATAGTAGAATAAAAATACTAAAATTGAATGAGTTAAATGACTCTACAGATATGGACCTCACTGAGCAATGTCTTTTTGACTTCAGGATACATGCTTTATGGTACAAAAAAGGGATGAATAAATGTTTATTCCATGTGACACAATCAACTCTGGGATAGAAATTAATACATGCAACATTGCTTCAAATGGCCATACAATTTCATTTTACAGATGCAATGGATAGCCACTAACAATTCTTCTAACCACCACATGTTAGCATCCTTTTCATTACATAGGTGACACAGAGTAACAGCAGCACAAAAAAATTGCCTTTGTCCTGCACCTGGAGGCAGATGGTTTTCAATGAGAGGCAGGACAAAGATGGCAGGGGATGTATAATCTCTTAATAGACATCCCGCTGACCGGGAGAAAATTTTCACACATAATACAAACGATAAAGGACTAATCACAAAGATAAAAAAAGAGCTGACAAAACTCAAAAATATGAAGTGAACAACCCCATCAAAAATGGGCAGAAGAGCTGAAAAGACATTTTTCCAAAAAGGAAATGCAGAAGGCCAACAGGCATTTGAAAAAAATTTCAGCATCACTTGTAATAAGGAAATGCAAATCAAAATCACAATGAGATACCATCTCAAACCAGTGAGAATGACACATATTAAAAAAAAAAAAGCAACTATAAGTTGTGGTAAGAGTGTGGAGAAAAAGGAACTCTCCTACACTAATGATGGGAATGCAAACTGGTGCAACCACTATGAAAACATGTGTGGAGGTTACTCAAACTGCTAAAAATGGAGCTTCCATATGATCTAGCAATTCCATTCCTACCCAAAGGCCACAAAAACAATAATTAACAAAGAGTTCTTAGCTTGCTTTAATAACATCTATTCACATGTCAACAGTGAATATAGTCTTAATTTTTTTCTTATCTAAAGCAGGTCTAGCAGATAACATTTTTAGAAATTACTGTCTATATTTAATACCATAGTTAGAAATTACATCAGATTTAAATAGCTGGTGTAAAACACACCTTAAAACATGTGTCAGCAGTTCAAGAGAATTTTCTTTCCAGACATTATTTTAAGTTAATTAATAGAAATGTAAATTTGCATTTCAGTCCAGTCTATATTTAGCCAAGAGAAGAGAAAGATAAAGAACATATGGCTTCAGTTCAAATCCTGACTCTGACAACAGGTAGCAATTTCACACTTACAAGGCCACTTATTCTGCTGGAAATTTTCTAGTCTATAAAATAAAGATGATAATAATAAATAATAATAGTAATAATAAAATTCTTCATAATGATGGAGATGGCATGTCTGATAACAATGATTGAAACATAGTCATAAGTGCATGCTGTTGTTAATGAGTGTTAAGGTTAGGTTCAGCACTAATATTAAATAGTATTGAGTATTAGAAAAAATGAGAGAGAGAGGAAAGAGGAAGATAAAGAGCAAAAGGGTCTGGGTCATGCTATGGGTCAATGTTGAGAGGGAGACTGCTTTGTACACGACCAGGGTCAATAATTCTGTTGGGACCCAACGATTTTCGTGTTTGCTTTAAAAGACCATGCCCAGGTTTCCATAAGGTGTCATCAACATCCAAGGATAACAAAAAAGAGTCTGTTGGATTCTGTTTTTTTTTTTTTTTTAAGGATTTATTTACTTGTGCATACAGAACTGGGGTACAGGCCAGAGGCTCAAGGGCGGGGAGAAGTTTCACCAGAGACAGAGTGGGGAGCAGAACAGGCAGATCGAGGAAGTACACTGCTGAGGGGAGCAGCGGGCGGGTCAGGAGGTCTGCCGCACCATGTGGTCACCTCTGGGGCAGGTGGGGATCGAACTCATATGGAAGTGGCTTTAGCTTCTTAGTGCTGTGCTTTAACCCACGCGCCACCAGGGAGGGCCCTGGATTCTGTTTTTTATTAAATCAGAGCAATGGTGTCTGACACATATTAACAGTATTGTCATATGTCCGTATGTAAGTATAACTGACCAACCACTGCAAATACATCTAACTTAAGGGTATGTGCTGTGTGTGTGACTGTGCTTGACTGTTACTGTGTCTACACTCTCTTGACGACTCTTAGGAAACAGGCTGGAGAGAGCCTTTGAGCTGGGGTGAGAGGTAACCCTCAGTTTGGGGATAGAACAAAATTCCGTCATATCTTTGGGTTGACCTGTGACTCTTCACTCGATGTGTGTTCTGTTCCATTCAGTTACATGACTATAACCCATGAGTAGTAGCCTGACTTGCTATCATTTTATATTTTCTGCCTTTAAATTTTACCAATAGTGCATTTCAAAATATGAAGCCCAGTCTGTAACATACTTGATTGTTTTTCAGCTTCCCATGAGACTTTAGATCGCATGTTGTAGCTATATCAATATTACTAAAATGCTACAAGCTCTTACTTAATCGGGATACTTGATATTCATGCTTTTGCTGATATGCAGGAGCCTCTAGCACCAGAGAGGCAGCTATCTAGACAAATGAAACAGAAAAGTCCTAAGTGCAAGCATGATGTGTTATGTTGCAAGTAATTTGGCATAGAAATTATATCTAGTAGTAAATACTGAATTTTTAATGGCCCTGCTAAAAGAATCAATGGAGGGTCCCTTAGTTTTAACACCTATTAAAAAATTGCCAGGGAAGTGAACTGGGTTTATGCTACTTTATCGATAACTTCATCCAGAGACCATTTATAAAGAAAATTTTAAAAAAGGGCCCTCCCTGGTGGTACAACAGGGTTAAGCACAGCACTATGAATCTAATTGTGGCCACATCAGCATAAGTTTTATCCCTGACCATGGAGTGACCCACATGGCACAGAAAACTTCTTCTGTCTCCCCACTGCTCCCCACAACAGTGGATTTCTGTCAATCTGCCTGTTCTGTTCCCCATTCTGTCTCTGGTGAATCCTCCCACCAGCTTGCACCTCTGGTCTGTACCCCAGTTCTGTATGCATAAATAAATCTTTTAAAAAGAAAAATTAAAATTAAAAAAAAACTAAGTAAACACATATTAATAATTAAGAGGAATATCCCGTATATCTGTGATTTCTTTATTTGAATGACTGCTTTTTCTCTACCATATCAATGAATATATATTAAAAATATTCTACTTTCTATGGAAATGAATGCCCCTCAATATGTTGTATGGTTTATAATTTTATGTAACTATGTCTCAGATGGTGAAAATATGTGAACATTATGCATCTTATATATGCATCCAGTATACATCAAATGTAATTTTTTTTTCATATTTATTCATCCAAGTGTAAGGGACATGCAGACAATGATGATGAATCTTTCTTGAAAGTTCTGAGGCATTTGAATGTATAAAAATGGGGTATGTAGGAATACAACTTATAACTAGCAGAATGCTCATAATAAACCTGACATTAAATTTTCATTTTAGGAAAATCAACAAGAAAAATCCCTCAAACTTATCTATTTTCTACTGAGCTAACACTGGTGTATGTGTCACTCGTGTGTGTTACCAACCACCCCCAATTCCAAAGCACCCACATTCCTCCACCATGGTTCACTGTGTTACTTTTCTCTCTGCCAAGAGACAGTTATCAAGAATTGAAGTTTGAAGCCTTGAAGTCATCAAGTTTTGAAGTGTGCAGAAGTGATTCAAAACTCATCTATTCAAGATAGGTTTCTGTATGCCCTTAAAGTGTTCCCTTCATCTAGGCTTAATTGAGTTTCTGATCCACAGAGCTCTACAGAGAAAATAGGCAAAGGGAAAATGCCATCTGACTGCAAAAATTAGGAAATTTTTATATAATTTATCTAGACTTTACAAACCTCCTTATCTGAAAGAATATGAAGGATAACAACATAGTCACTTACCCAAAAAATCATATTACTAGTTTGTTTGTTTGTTTTCCCAGGGATTTTATTTATTTATGCATACAGAACTGGGGTACAGGCCAGAAGTGCAGGGACAGTGAGAGGCTTCACCAGAGACAAAGTGGGGAGTAGAACAGGCAGATCATAGGAAAAGTATACTGCTGAGGGAAGCAGCAGGGAGATAGGAGAGGTCTGCTGTGCCATATGGGTCACCTCCGGGGCTGGGCATCAAACTCACACTGAAGTGGCCACAGCTTGGCTTAGCTTCACAGTGCAGCACTCCAACCCACTGCGCCACCAGGCAGAGCCTCAGATTACTAGTTTATTAACATGACAATATCAACTGCATATAAATCTGTTGCCTGAATGAGTTCCCAGGTAAGGTATTGAACTTGAGGTAGCCTAACACCCTGTTAACTACCATAGAGTTGTGTGGATATCACTGAGTTCTTTCATTACATTTTCAGCGAGTTCTTTTTCCAAAATCTTTATTTTTGGAAACAGAAGGATGTACCAAAAGAGATCTTTTTAAAACTTGACTTACAAATCAAGAAGGAGGAGTTGGGAATCAATAGACAGATCAGAGGAATTCATAATGCCAATGATCTCTGGGCTAGCACCCTTTGGGAAACCTATATGGTACAACTGACAACAGAGACTTCACAAAAACCTGCTCTAAGATAAGGGCACAACCAGAGATTTGTCTTTTGTTAAGTACTGTTGGAGAGTATTGGTTCTTACTGAACCAAATTATCTCTGTGTTGTTGTTATTATCAAGTTCTCTAAAGAATGAATAATAGATTTTTATCTAATGCTCTCTCACTGGGGTAATGTACTTAGCTACAACCCGTGGATTGTGCTGGATAATAGTTTTCCTGGATATCATGCTACATTTTGCATAATTGGGTAACAAGCTACTTCTCAAGACATTAAATCAACTCATTCTCTACTTCATTCAGAGCCTGAGTCACCAAGCACCCTATTGACTCATCCTTTGCCAAGGGTTCTGCTCAAAAATGGCTAGTGGCCAAAGAATGCATTTCCCGGAAAAAGTTGGGGCATCTGTCACTTACAAAGGTTCAGGGAACATCATGTGACTCTAAGTTTGATCATTATTGACTTCGGGATGAGTTTTATTTTTTTTCTTTTTTTCTAGTACAGGTTTTCAAGAATTGGGTCTAATTTGGGATCCTCATGTTTGGGCTTTCAGTAAAAATGGGGATCCTAAGCCTTAAAAGTTCCCCAAAGCATACCATATACAACTAATGCCTCCCCAAACCCCCTAATTAGACTTTTATTAGCAACAATGTCAGAACTGGAATCTCGATAGATGGACATACAAACAATTAAGCTAGAAAAAGCTAATAGAGATGGAGTTCTGATGGTCATTTTAGCTTCTGATTTTTAAGGACAGCTTTTCAGAAAATCATATTAAATGCAGCTGGAAACAGTGAAGCAATGTTTCTTTTCCAATGAGTGGAGTTAAAGCAATGTGGGACAACTTTGTCTACATGTTGGAAACACCTGAGAAGTCTCAGCTAATATATAAAACCCACCTCTAGACTCCAACAGAGGCCTACGGTGTGATGTGGGCAGCAGGAAGTTTAAAATCACCCCCAGGTGATTTGAGTATGTAGCCACGGATGATAGATAGATGGCCGGATAGAACATGGCAAGAAGGAGAGCTTGATCATAGAATGCATGGATCTAAGGGGAAAATTGTAACAAAATCAGAAAAACCTGGAAACAAGTTTTGTCCTCTGCCTGCAGGGAGCCTAGTGAACTGTGATAGTCCCTCAGTGGTGAAGAAATGAATGTCCTGCAAATACCCAAATGCCCCATCAGGAATCTTGAAAACACTGTTTTCAGGGGGATAAATAGTTGCAGGAGAAACCAATCTGATGTCGTTTATGCAAAATGCAAAAAACTGCATAACATCTATCTTAGGAACACTGCGTTTATGTTCCAGCTATAAAGAAAAGCAAAGGGCTGGTGAATACAAAATTTAGGGTAGCAATGACCTTTCAGAGAAGGATGCTGGGAGTTTCCGAGTTGTTGGTAATATTCTGTTTCTTTTGCTGGGAGGCAGGTATAATTTTTAAAAGGAAATCCATCCAGAAAACTAGCTATCAATCTTTGTAATCACTTTCATTTACTTCACTTTAAGAGCTCCTGACTCACTAAAAGTATGAGTTAACAGAAAGAAGGCGTGTTAACACAGCTTGAAGGTGTGACTACAAGCAAGGGAAGAAAATCAAAATGTTACATAAGGTAAAAGAACGTGAACTAAAAAGCTGCTCTAAGGAATTCTTAGAGTACTTCCCTCTTACATTTTAGGAGGGGGATAAAAATAGAGAGCTGGAAGAAGAGAGGGAAAGAGGGACAAAAGAAAGACTGATTTTTCTTATTCATCTAGAAAACAAAAATACATATTTTAGCTTTTGAGAGGGTGAAGATAGACTTTGGACTCTGTAGATGGATGAACACCTGGGTTCAGGCTTTGTTTCAGATTTTTTTTGTATGCAAAATTGCAAGAATATTGATAGAAAGTGCAAAGCACTCAGAGTGACTGATAGAGATAAAATGCTGCAAATATATCAGTTACTATTTGTTTCCTCATTTTGGTCAAATAGCTAGTAGCTCCTTAGTTTCTTGCTTGTATCCTTGGTTTCTCCAAGTGCTACCTGAATGCAAGACTGAGAATCTTTCTGTTTTACTGTGATCCTGTCCTTGAATATATTTTATAAGCAATGGAAGACTTCCCATTCAGGCCTCAAAAAGCCACAGCTAAAGCTCTCTTAGCACCTTGTGTGGTCCCACTGAGTCGCTAGCAATTCTGCTACTATCCCGGGCACCATTGACATTACTCTGACTTCTATCTTTTCTAGTACTCAGGACAGGTGTCTGCTCCATGGGGTAACTCATCTCTTCCCACATCTACAGCAAATGCACATAGAAAATTAAGTCAGCGGGGAGCAAAGGGTTAAGGAGAAGCACTGCAAGCTGGCCACAGCTGATCCACCTGGTGCTGCAGACCTCTCCTGTCTCCCTGCTGCTCCCCTCAGCAGTGTACTTTGAGGATCTTCCAGTTCTGCTCCCCACTCTGTCTCTGGGGAATCCTCTCACCACCACCAACTCTTGCACCCCAGCTCTTATATGCATTAAAAAAAAAAAATCAACTTAGAAGAGGGCCCTCACGGGTGGTGCAACAGGCTAAAGCACAGCACTAAGAAGCTAAAGCCACCTCAGCATGAGTTCAATCCCTTCCTGGAGCTGACCCACATGGCCCAGCAGACCTCTCCTGACCCGCCCGCTGCTCCCCTCAGCAGTGTACTTCGTCGATCTGCCTGTTCTGCTCCCCACTCTGTCTCTGGTGAGTCCTCTCACCACCCCTGCACCTCTGGCCTATACCCCAGTTCTGTATGCATTTTATGATCCTAGCAAAGAAAGGAAGACAGTCTTTAGATTTAAAAACAGTTCAATTTAGTCGGGTCCCCAGTTAAATTTCTGATGTGACTTGAACTTTGGCCAGTTTAAAGTAGGTTACTGGTAGAGATAGAATATGAAAATCATATCATTAACTTCCTTAGGATAAGGAATTGTGTTTTGAGTCATCATAAATCAGTTTCATTTTTCAAAGAAAAATATTGATTTTGAAAGTCTAAGTCAAAATGTATCACTCTACCCTATCCAGTGACACTTATCTCTGATTAACCTCCCTTATTCTCTTGCTGCCTGTCATCTGCCTTATTTAACTTTTTTTTTCTTTTCTTAAGATTTTATGCATACAAGAACTGGGGCACAGGCCAGAGGTTCAGAGACAGAGCAGGGCGAAACGAGCAGCTTGACTAAAACACACTGCTGAGGGGAGCAGCGGGTGGTGGGTCAGGAGAGGTCTGCTGCGCCATGTGGGTCACTCCCCCCCACCAGTAATCAAACTCATGCTGATGGCTGTGGAGAGCTTCACCCACAGCACCACCTAGGAGGGCCCTGCCTTAATTCACTTTCTCTCCCACAAATAAAAGTTTATTTGTGCCTAATCAAAAATCATAAGGCATTTATCAGTACTGCTACCTTAGGTGCTAAGTGAAAAAATAAAGAAATTTTAAAGTTGATTGAAAATAACTATAATAGTTAACTCCTGTAAACAAAGATATTCATCTTCCTTCAATTTTATCTAAGTCAGTGTGTTATTTTAACCTTCCACTGATTGTAGAAGTCACAGGGTCACAAGGTTCCTAGGTGGATTCACGGTTCTTGTTGTTCTTGTACCTGCCCTGACTATTTCATTTGCTGATGATTAGTTTCTACCACATCAAGCACAAATATGGTTTCTGTTTGCTGGATTTTCTAACTGTATCTCTTCTCATGTAACACCCTTTCCTGAAGAGATCGTGTCTGATTTCTGTGCCTTGATCATTTTTCACAGTCAGAGTACAACTACCCTGAGGTGACAGAATATTTTCTTACCTTTCGCAAATGGCTTGGCTTTTTTCTCTTCCTCATACAAAATAGGGGATTTTTTAGTTGTTTCTCTTTGTGTGTATGTGTGTGTATCATATTTATTGGTTGCAGAACACAGTAGCTGACCGCTCTCTCTCCTCCACAGAGCCCTGTATGTTGACGACTAAAGGAAACGTGTTCCCTGTCCACAGCTCCTCTGCCTCATCTCTGGCTGACACTTCTCCTCCAGATGGATAGAGAGCACGTGTGGTTTGAAGTTTCTCACCTTGCGCTTGAGTTATTTTAATCTCTGGATGTTCTTTTTTCCATAGAGCTCCATGGCGACCGGCTGGGTGGGAGGTATGGAAGGAAGGGAATGAGAAAGGTATGTTGGCAGTTCACAAAGCCGTCAGCATCGCGGGACTTAACATCTAAATAAAGTGGGCTTTCAGTGGAAGCCTTATTTAAAAAGGGAAAAAAAAAATTCTACAGATGAACAGATGCCAGATGGAAACTACTGTGCTTTCTCCAAACAGACCGGCAGCTGTTACTTCTTCCATAACTTTTTCCAGTGAAATTTTTAGGCTTCACCTGTTAATGAACATGACAGGACTTCACTTCATTCCCCCACCCAATCTTCTCTCCTCCCCATCTTCCCCTTAAAAGGACAGAGATCTGAACTCTTACACAGTCCTGCTCAGGCTGGGCTCTGAATACATCTGCTTTTATCAACTGTGGCTGGCACGGGGCATCCTGACTCCTCTGGGACTTAAACATCCCACCTTGGTCCTTGAAGCCCTCCTCAGGGGCAAGGGCAGCAACTAAGTCTTAATTCCTGCACTTGCTATTATCTCTCTGTATTATTCTTTATTCTTTATTATTATGTATTTATGCACACAAGAACTGGGTATAAGCCAGAGGTGAGGTGGGGTGGGGGAGTCAGAGTGGGGAGCAGAACAGGTGGATGCAATGAAATCCACTGCTGAGGGGAGCAGCAGAGAGACAGGAGAGGTCTGCTGATGTTGTGGGTTAGCTCCATGGCTGGGGATTGAACCCTCGCAGCAGTGGCTGGCTATAGCTCCATAGGGCTGTGTCTTTAACCCCTTCGCCACCAGGGAAGCCCTGTATCACTCTTTAAAGACTTTTTTCTTTTTTTTCAGAATGTAACAGACTCTCCCAGGAGCTGGGGAACAGACACCAATTGGTTTAACAGAAAAAGATAAGGAATTTCAGGTTAGAACAAAACAGTGAAACTCAAAGTTATGAGTTGGATCTCAGACGTGAAGGGCAGACTGAGAGAGAGAATTGAAAGGGGAGGTTTGCAGCCCAGAGGGAGGAGCACTATCTTGCTGTCTGAGAGTAATAGCTGCAGCCACTGGCCAACTGCGTCTGCTTGCCTTTTCCTAAGATAATTAGTTCTACGGTCACACAGAATTTGATATTCAAAATGACCTCCTAATAGCTCTTCCAGGATCTGCTGTTAAGGAAACATAAGGCAGCATTGAAAAAAAGATAATTGCTAGATAACACATTGCAAACAAGCGATGGAATAAAGTGAATGAAAACAGCAGAGATCGGGCACAAGTTACATAACACACGACACACCACATGCGGCCTCCAACTCTCTTGCTATTTTTTGTGATGAATTCCAGTAGGTTTCACTGATTAATTCACACTTTTGCTTGAAATAGATTTGTTGATTAACATACCGAGGCCTCTGAAACCCTCAGCACTACCCACTACTCAGACGCCATCGCTGGAGAGCAGCTCATCTTCCCTCCATTTACCTGGAAAGGCCATGCCACACAATGCCCTGAGCCCCTGACAAGCGGGAGAGTGGACTGCACTTCTGCTGGTGTCCTCTTTGTGGTTCACCAGCTAGGGACCTAATTTTGCCAATTTTTCTCCTCTCGGTTGTAAAAGCAACTGGTGTGTGTCAGCTGATTTCCTTCCATCTGCCTTTATGCGTCACTGTTTTACTATCATTTAAGCAACAACAAAACCCTCAATCTGGCATCACCTTTCAGCTACACACTTTGTCACTTTGGCAGATAGATATAGATAGCTAGATAGATGATGGATAGATGGACAGATGGATGGATGGTAGATATATAAATTAATAGATACATAAATATAGATGTATGTCCCTTCATATCAACATTTTGTATGTGTATAATTATGTGTGTAAAAACATTTCTTTACATACAATATATGTATGCACATGTATATGTATATAATGAATGTAGATTCTATAGCATGTGTACATAAATCCAGGTATATATTATGTGTGTATAAAAATGTATGCACATACTCTATGTACACATATTTTTATAAGGAGACATGATGGTGCAATAAGAGGAAGCCTTTGCGTGGAGGTTTGATGCACTAGTTGAGATATCCACAGGGAAATGTGTTGATCCGCTACGGTACAGACCAGCAATGCCTGCTCGTGGGAGGAAGCAAAGGCTATGTCCTTAGAGGTGCAACACTCAGTTCAGTCCCAGGTGACTGAGAGGAAAAGAGGGAAAATGAACCAGCAATAAGATCTGCCTGCTGGGGTGACTGGAACTGCCCATCAGTTTAGTAATGTGCTTGGGGAGATTCTTTGCCAGCCTGTACTGTCCATACTCATAAAATAGTGGTGAAATGAATGCTACCATTGTGATGGTTAATCTTAAGGGCTCACTGAAAGCTTCAATAACCTTCCAGAGAGTTGGTGAACCACAAATGTGGAGTGTCTGGGAGAAGATTCTGGAAGAGTGCAGCATTTGAGTTGATTAACTGAATAAACAAATGACCTGTCCATGTGTTGGTGGGAGTTGGAGAAATAGTCAAAGGAAAGTTGAATTCACACTCTCTTTTGAAATTGTCATCTCTTCTGCTCTTAGGTGTTGCAGACCCTGGGCCTTTGGGCTTCAGAACCAGGACTTACAACAGTGTCACAGCTCCACTCCTGTCTCCATTCTCAGATCTCTGGACTGGATTACATCATTGGCTTCCCTCACTCTCCAGCATGTAGGCAGCATACCTCTTCTCAGTGCATAATTCCCTGAGACAGTTCCCATAATAAATCTGCTCTGACCTCTCTGTCTATCCTATTGGTTCTGTTTCTTTGGAGAATCCTGAGTAAGACAACCACCTTCTTGAAAGGTGATTAGTGCCACCTATTAAAGCTGTCTCGTACTATGTGATTTTATATGGAATTGTTCTTCTAAGAAAGAAAAGACCTGGCATAGACTTTCACACACACACACTATAAATAGTGGCTAATTAGCCAATGAATGGGAGATTTTCAGTGGCGAGAGGAGAGGTATTAATTCCAACTAATGAAAATGAGAAAGACGGTGTGGCCTAATTGTGGGTTGTGTACGCCGGGAACTTGAGACTCTTTTATGTCTATGTGCGTTCAACCCTGCAGAGTTCCTTCTTGGATATTGGACTAATGGCAGGCAATGAAATACTATCATTTTGAAATATCATCACACTAACTGCAAATGAGTTTTTGACATTTGGTAAGGTTTGTCTGGTGCTATGAAATTTATCTGTGAGCACAGAGAGCTCTTAATGAAGCCAAGTCTAAGTCTGAAACACTGAACTGCATTGGGAAATCAAGAGATCTCAGCTTCAGCCACTAAGTAAATCCATCTTCGGCAAAGTAAAACTTTCTGCTCAGACTGGGAAGAAGGTGAATTTTAATTTTACATTAGTGTGTTTGGGTATCATTCTCTGGCAATGTCCTATGATTTTGTCCAGTTTGCTATATTAGTGGACATTTCTATCTCCTTACAAAATCTGAATGAATGGGAGTTACATTGAATCTTGGAAATCACCCTATTACAATCTTTGTCCCACTATTTAATTTTATTCCATAATCTTCCTTAAGCATTAGGTCATATATCAGGCTACAAATTGGAATGAGAAAGAAATTATACTTAAAAAAATTTTCTTTGAAATCAAGAGGAAAAGACAGGGAACACAACAGAAAATGGGTAAGAAGGTGCATAATGGTGAATACATACACGATGAAGCACTAAATTTAAAGTCCCTTGGTCATGAGGGGTATATGAGTTAAAATTTCAAATGACATAGCCCTATATACCCACCAGAATAAAAATTAAAAACCAACATTGTATATCAACTATTAGCCAGAAAGTAGAGTGACGGGTGGGAACTTCATACTGCTTTTGACTACATAAATCAGTAAAATTATTTTGAAAACCTGTTTGATAATATCCATGAAAAGAAAATAGCCTGTAGGATTCAAGTCTCACTGCTACAGTAGGTAACAACACAAACAGAAACACAGGTCTACAAAAAATCTCTTATGAGCTCATGGCCCTAGTTCTCCAACACTGTCATAGTTCTAAGCTGAAGCAGCACAACAAATATTTGATTCTTTGAAGATTCAAACTTGGTCAAAATTGTTTTATATATATATATATATATATATATATATATATATATACACATACACATATGTATGTATGTATGTATACATATATACATATACATATATACATGTGTATGTATGTATGTATACATATATGTATATGTATACACATACATATATATATATTTTAAATAAAAATCAAACTAATGGCTTTCACTTTAAAATCTTCATTGTTCTCTCTACAAAGTCTTCAAAAGAAAAAACAAGCAGACATGGGAGTTTCCTGCCCTGATAAATAATCATTTCACCATGAGGATGTCTTACCCAGATTCTACAGTGTCCGATCAAGATGACACACCTCACCACCGACACACAAGAAATTCAGAGGGATGCTCTAGACGTCCCCATGAACCACAATCAACAGTACTGTCAAAGATCTGACATTGTCAACACATTTGTGAGTAGTAAAAAAAAAAAAAAAATCAGGTGGGAAGCTTTGTCTTCATTAATTCGTTGATATCCATAGTTCCATAGTCATCCTGAGCCAGTGCTATCTATGTGTCTGCCAGAGTAGGAGAATCTCAGGGAATACAGATGTGAAAGTGCCAAAACCCTTTTTCTCAAAGGAGATGGATGTGCAGAGGAAATCACTGAGCACAGCACAGTGTTATGGTTCTTGAACTGACATGCTTCAAGGCACAGGAGGGAAGAGCAAGTGGTGACACAGAAAGAATTATCCTTTGTCAGCTGGTGTCTTAGTTCCAGCTACCATCACAAATGCCATAAAACTGGCGACTTAAACTCCAGAGACATTTTTTCTTGCTGTTCTGGAAGCTGTAAATCTGAGATTAGGGTACCAGTATGGCTTGTTTCTGATGAGAGAATTGTCTACCTGGCTTAGCAACAACTAGCTTCTCACTGTTCTCACATGGTAGACAGAGATCTGAAGTCTCTTCCTTTTCTTATCCAGGCACTAATGTCATCATCAGCCTCCACCTCCCTCCCCCATGACTTCATCCAATTCTAATTACCTCCCAAAGATCTCATCTCCGAGCACCATCACACTGTGGTTTAAGGCTTCAACATATGGAATTTCAAAAACACCCAGTTCAGTCCATCACACCTTATTTTGGAGGCCTGAGAGACACAGTTCAGCAGAGGGCCCTAAATCACTGGCACCCCTGTGACATGCACACCACACCCTCCACTAGTATATATAGTGCAAACACTCCAAGCCATAGCTAAAATTCACCTGTTTACCAATTCAGTTGCAGTTGATCAGAATTTCCATCTCTTGCCAGTTTGCTTGTGACTAGAAAACTGTATCTCTTTTGCTATTCTTAAGTGCTTACTTAATTTTTTCTGTGGGTTCAATGCAGAGACTTTGTTACCTCTCTTTGTCCTAACCTAGATAGCATTGATTCCACTTTCTCCACAGTTTTGGTTATATAGACATGAAAACAACTGGTTAGCAAGTGAGTGAATGAATGAATGGATAAATGAATGAGAAAAAGGTAGCTTAAAAAGGTGACATTTAGACCTGTAAGCTCTTATACTATATATTCAGTGTCGATGTTCTTTTCATCAGACTTGTGAGTCATTTATGACTGAAGTTACCTAAAGATGTATTCTCAATTATGCCATGTCAGAATTAAGAAAGCAGAGAATGAGTGTGTGCTGAGAACAAGCTTTCAGAGATTCTTTTCCTCTCTGTAGCTTTGAGAAAGCCTGTATCTACTGACAAAACTCTCCAAGTAGTCACAAGTGGTTTGTCAATGTATCCAGGGGCTGGGGAGTTGTCAATGAGACAAGAAATCTACCAAAGATTCAATGCTGGAAACATGGCATCATTCAGCAAGTGTCTGAGAGATAAATGTGGCCCATATTTATATCTCAGGAATTATCTAAATACTAGTAACAAAATAAAGAAAAACAACTGTAAACACACATACACAGACTCAGCTCTCAAAAACCACACCATGTGCATTTCAGAGTAGTGAACAGGTAATCACAATACAGCAAAGAATGAGTTGCTATAGAAATAAATCTCATGTTGTGAGTTGTGATTTATCTTAAAGTCTAATGTCATGTGAACTAAGGTTATCTTATTATCCTCCTTCTAATCAACAACTACCATTTTTGTAAATTAAATGCTATCTGTAATATTTTGTTTTATGATTACACTGTATGTTCTGTCACATTTTACAAATAGAGTATTTATAATAACTCCATTTATTTGCCAAATATTTTTTTTTCTAAGCAACACCTTCATATGAGGTCTGAAAGGCACAGACCACATAGGCTACAGAACAAGACAAGATCTTCTCCCTCCAGAAACTGTTATATGTAGAAGTGAAGACGCTGTCAGACACATTAAATACATTTCAGGACAGGATAGAACAAGGTTAAGTACGGAATGAGTGGTCAGACCCATTCGATGTAACAGGGATTAATGTTAGAGAGGAAGCAGGATTTAGGGAATTTGGGATTGAATCAGTGGGCAACAGATGAAGACAATAAGGCCAGTGTCTATGTATAGAACTATGAGGTCTTGGTTCTAGCCAATGAGGTGAAATGATTTGTGCTTAGCTATAATTATTCTGATTTCATGCTATTGAAACCATAAATAGCACTACTGGCTTGACTCACACGAGGAAAGGTCTAGGTATCTGTTAATGGACACAATATTTACAATGACAGACTCTCTTACAAATGATCCAAACTACAGAGATGGCATGCCATGTGTACATAATAGCCTTAATGTGTTTAGGAAAATATTATTGGATTATAAACCAGACATTTTTAATTTAATAAACTACATATAAAGAGTCATAAATGACTCACCCAATTGCCTCTTCATGGTTCAATGTTCATTTAACACCAATATAAAAATAGTCAAAATATCATACATAGAATTTAACCTAAGTGCTTTACAGATCAACATCACAACTAGTTTTCAAGATGATATGGGAGACATCCACTGAAAGATTACTTAAACACTTTGGAGAAAATCAATGTAGGACAGCAGAAAGGAATTATGATTGAAACACGAGCAATTAAATAGTACACTACCCAATTGGGCATATGGGCTTAAATATGCTGCAGGTCCCTCTCCATCTGGATTTTAATAAGCTTTGAGTTATTGCCAATAAAATACCAAGAAGGTCTCTTCCGGCATTCATGGGCATCTGCCCACATGGTTCAAAAAGGCAGCTGATGGGTTACAGTTGCTGTTGAAAACACGATCAAGGAGGAGGCCAGCATTTCAAAGTCAGCAAAGGCTTCGCAAGCTCTGTCTAGCTAGAGTTTTTAGGGAGGCTTTAACCTCAACTGAAATAATTTGCTTTAATTTAAAATAATTTTAAGGGAATCGGAATATGCTTTCAATTGTTTTGGTGAAATAGTTAAGGTATATTCATTTAACAACCTCCCATCAAACACTATGTCAGCACTAGATCCAGAACATACACATCTTAGATGAGAAGTTTGTACCCTTTGGACAGTATTTCCCCTCACCCTCAAACTCTAATATTTTTTTAAGATGCATACAAGAACTGGGGTACAGGCTAGAGCTGAGGGGGATGAGAAGGTTCACCAGAGACAGAATGGGGAATAGAACAGGCAGATGAACTCAAACACACTGCTGAGGGGAGCATCAGGATGGACCGGAGAGGCCTGCTGCACCATGTGGGTCACTCCCTGGTTGGAGATCGAACTCATGCTTCAGTGGCTGTAGATAGCTTCATAGTGCTGAGACTTAACCCCTGGGAGCCACCAGGCAGGACCCGACCCCTGACCTTATGATCTGAATAATGATTCAGATTCTAATAGGCTTTAAGTTGTGACTCTAGCATTGTCGCTGATTAATTTGTTGTGTTTCAGGCCTATTCACCCACAGAATGAAGCTGACACTGTTGATGGGAAGATACTATCTGCTCTGCTCCCATATGATGGAGTCTAATGTCCTAGGAACTGATGTTATCTTACCTAGGCTTCTTCTGATCAACAGCCAACACTTTTGTAAATTAAACTAGATCTAGAATGCTTGTTTTATGAACACTGTATGTTCTATCACATTTTACAAACAGAGTATTTATAGTAACACCATTGATTGTCCAAAGGTTTTTTTTTTTCTATATTAAGTGTAATGTTTCTGGAGAGATTCATTCAATATAGAAACATACTGAAATATTGCTAAAGGAGTCTGGTTGGATAAGAAGTTACCATGTAGAAACATAGGAGAAAATAGCAATGACTTAAAGAAAAGTTGAAGTAGAAGAAATACAAAAATTCTTTAAATATTTGAATGTAGAAGGAGGTTTTAGGGAAACAAGGTATTTTTAACAATGAGAATTTATGGTGCCTTTCCATGAATATATTCAAGCAAAAATTAAGAGTCTAATGATTAAGATTGTCTAAAGAAGTTTTTAGATGATCATAATGGCCACACCATTATCTAATGGTCACAGAATCCTACAGATTTTACTTGCCCAGAATTCCTCAGTGGCCAAGAGTCCCACTTCAGCAGTAGAGTAATTGGCTAGTTAGGTATTTTCCAGTATTTTGTCAAGGATACATTGTTAAAATGGATAGTTGATGTTCCAGCATGATCAACTCTAAAGTTCTTTTAACTCACAAATTAACTGTGAAGACATCTACTACTAGTTTACCAGACCAGAAAGAATGGGAAACATGATTTTACCCATACATTTTTGGGAAATGCATTGTAAATAGTTCAAGTCTGAAATATTAAGCTGGAATATACCAAGTCTATCAGCTGACATAAGTTTGATGTTTTTTTTTTTTCAATTTGATAGCTAAATAAATATTTCCCTGGATGAACTACATTACAGGTTGAAGGTGCTCCCTGCCAAATTCACATTGGCACCCTAAATCCTCTGACCGCAAAGTGTGTCCTCACTTGGAATTGTGTCTTACAGAAACAATTAAGGTAAAATGAGGTCATCAGAGTGAGAGCTAGTTTAATACAATGGGTATCTTTATCAAAAGAGATAAATTTGAACACAAAGTCATTCAGAGAGGAGAGAGATCAAAGAGATTATGGCTACAAGTCGAGGAGAAAGGCCCAAGGCAAGTTCTTCCTGCCCAATCCCCAGCTGACACCGTGACTTCAGACTTCAGTCTCCAAAGCTGTGCCACAGAAATTTCTGCTGTTTAAAACAGCTACTTGTTTCGGCAGTGTTTGTATATACTGCAGCATCACATGCTTAGGATGGTCAACTTGGAATTTCATTATACATAAATAAAGGTGAATGTCTGCAGAGAGATGATGGATGGTAGTGTGGATGGTCAGATTAACTCACACAATTAAAAGAGCCAATCAGGGCCCTCCTTGGTGGTGTAGAGAGTTACAGCACTGCACTAAGAAGCTAAAGACACTTCAGCATGAGTTCGATCCCCACCCTGGAGGTGACCACATGGTGTGGCAGACCTCTCTCTCCTAACCTGTCCGCTGCTCCCCTCAGCAGTGTGCTTCGACAGTTAGCCTGTCCTGCTCCCCACTCTGTCTCTGGTGAAGCCTCTCACTGCCCTTACACCTTTAGCTTGTACTCCAGTTCTGTATGAATAATTAAATAAATCTTAAAAAAAAAAAAAAAAGGAGCCAGTTAGACTCCCTTCTCTGGATAGAAAAAGGTTGAATTAAGAAGATAATGGGTTTAGAAAGCTTCTCCCTAAACCTGGAGTAACACTCTCAGAAAGTAAAAGAAATGAGTGAAGTGAACATTGAGGTAAGGGCAAATGGGAATTCAAATTCCTGTAATACAATCAGATCCTAAAAGTATTCCACATTATGTAAAATGATAGGCAATATCACCTATTTGTTACACAGTATTTAGGGAGAAACTGGGTTTGCCTCAAAGTCACCAGTCTAGACCAAATTTTCTGTCTGCAATGATCCATTATCACTGCATTGAGAAAACTCATCTGCCACTATAAGTCCAAGTTCTGAATTAGTGCAACACACCACATTTAAAATTATTGTGAAGATGATGTAAAATGAGAACCAAAAATATTTTTTGAAAAAAAAAATAGACATATGAAACAAAAAGAGGTTCCTATACAAAATAAGCAATTTGAAATCATAGAAATAAGAAACTATGCCCAAGAAAATCAATAGATGGTCTATTCTGAACTAGGCATTTTCAAAGAACCAAAGAAACAGGACCACTATAAAGTAGCTTTTTTTTTGAAAAGCCATTTCAGACATGGAGAATTAAAGACAGCTAAGAAATGGTCAAGAGGCCCTCCCTGGTGGCCAACAGGTTAGGACACAGAACTGCAAACTGGTCACAACCACTTAAGTGTGAGTTTGATCCCCTGCCCTGGAGGTGACCACATGGCACGGCAGACCTCTCCTGACCCGCCCGCTGCTCCCCTCAGCAGTGTACTTCGTCAACCTGCCTGTTCTGTTCCCCACTGTCTCTGGTGAATCCTCTCACTGCCCCTGTACCTCTGGCTTGTACCCCAGTTCTGTATGAATAAATACGTAAATATTAAAAAAGAAAGAAAGAAAGAAAGAAAGAAAGAAAAGGAATGGTCAAGAAACAAAAAAGAAAAGTCAAGGATAATTGCTAGAAATTTCCAGTGAGACTGATATAAAATAGAACATTATGGGAACTGACATATTATCCAAAAGCATTTAGTTAAATATCACTTCTAAAATAGTAAACAAATATTACTTCAATAAAAACATAAAAAGCAAACATGAAAATGATATAGGAGCCATGCAAAACCTAGGAAAACTTGCCATCATTAGTGTGAGGTCCTTAAATTCCAAGTACTCTGAATATGAAGGGCTGGAATCACACACATGCCCAGCTGCTAACAGAAAGCCTTTTTACCCCATTGCATAAGCATCAGCTGGTTTATAGGGAAACACTGGAGATCTGTGCTAACCACTGAGGAGTGTGAATTATTAGAGTGATACAGATTACACTAGATGCCAGGAGTCTTGGACAGCTGGTATGTCAACAAGCAAGCCCTCACTAGAGATTCCTTTTTCTCTATTCTCTCTACCCCACCTTCACCATCTACTAGAGGAACTTAAAACAGCTGCTGGCCACGAACTCTGCCTAATAAAGTGACTCTGACCTTCTGTTCCCTCTGTCCTCATTCATGACTGTCATTTATGTTTGTACCACCAAGGCCAGTGGCTTTCTGAGATTTATAGGTGTAATTTACATCGTATCAGCATGATTTTCCTTGAGTTTAGTTTTATTCCCAAGAAATAAAACCAGAGCAAGGTTAGCGCTTTGTTTGTTTATTTTTTAAGAGTTTTTTTTTTTTTTAGATTTATTTTTACTTATTTATGCATACAAAAATGGGATACAGACCAGAGGGTTGGGGGTGGGGTTTGTGAGAGGCCTCACTAGAGACAGTGGGAGCAGAGCAAACAGAATGACTGAAATCCACTGCTGAGGGGAGCAGAGGGCAGGTCAGGAGAGGTCTGCTGTGCCCTGTGGTCAGCTCACTGGCCAGGGATGGAACTGGTGCTGCAGTGGGCTGCAGACAGCTTCATAGTGTTGAGCCTTAACCCCTGCACCACCAGAGAGGCCCCAGTAAGCATTTTAATAGGAAATTGAGTCCATCTCAAACCTCTGAGAGACCTTCTAAATCAAAACTGTATCTTATGAATTACTCCTTTGTTGGACTTTAAGTCAGTTACTTGGCACTGCTAAGTAAATAATTTCTATATACAAAATTTTTGTTTAGTTAGTGACACAAATGTAATTTTCTGCTTGTTGCTTTAGAAAAAGAATGAACAATGACAATTTTACTTCAAGTTAAGTGAATCATTAGATTTTATCTTTAAAAGGTGGAGACTTAACTAAAAAAGCAAAATAATTGAGATGATAAGGTACAATGTGGGCCACTGGCACATAGATACCCGAGTTTATTTATTTTTCAGTAATTTAAGAAAAAATTAACTCTGAGAGGAATGAGAAGCTCATGCCAACTTTTGTAATATTTTTTCCTAAAAAAATAAGAAAAACAAAAAACAGGAAAGAAAAACAAAAAAACAGGAACCTCATTGGGCTCAGAGTAAACTCATTGAACACTAAGACACAGATTTTTAGTTGTAACTCTCTAAACACACGCATGTTGAGTGAGTTCTAAATTTAAAGAATGCCTTCGAGTTACTGAATAAAAGCTTGCAGTAGCAAAGTGTCTCCTAAGTGTAGGTTTCATGAATCCATTTCCCTTCTCAGTCAGGGTGCGCATAACATTAGAGAGAGGAGAGGAATTTGGGTTTCTGGACAATCTCCATTACAGTTTACTGGGTACATGCACTTTTCTTTCTGCAATCACATTACAAGAACTAAACCCGGAATGTACAAAGTTGCCATCTTTCCAATAGTGTGAGAATTACCTGCTAAGAGCTCTGTCTGGAGAATTAAGCATATTTGTCAGGTAAATGTCTATGTGCCCGTTAAAAGTGTGAACAGCAGCTACTTTAGCAGGCAGCATGGATGGATTCTGGTGTGTGTAACTGGCACATACAACTGTTCCTCTTTTAAAATTTTTTTTTTCATAGTTTCCCCACGTGGGCATAACTAACTGGACCATTACTTAAAATAACCAATTTTTATTAAATTGATTTATTTTCTCACACCATTGTTCATCTTTGGAAAGTATTTGATTTCTTCCCTCAGGGGTAGTCCTGTAGTTTTTCTACCACTGTAGCCCTGAGATCCATCATCCTAGTCCTTTATGCTCATCCCAACCCCCCTCCCCCACAAGAACCCCCTTTCCCAGTTTTTCCACCCCCTTTTTGACTTCTCTGCTTCTCCTGAGGAAAAGTCCAACACATTCACTAACCCAATTAGCTTTTGAGATTGCATAAAAGCAATAAATTATTGGTTATATTATCTTCTCAGAGTTGCTAAGATTCCTCTATGAAATTTTCATTTCATTTTATTTTTTATTTCTCAAGTTCTCAATGCTGAGCTAGAGATATTGCTAACAGTGGTCTACTTTAAAGCATAGCAATTCGAATTAAATATCTCAATTATATGGACTTTGGTTATTCTTTGCATTATCAACTCAATAGATAATGAATGCTAAATTTCTAATAGCTCTGTTTCAGAAAGTTAATATAACAAAATTCTAATTTTTCAAAAAGTATGCATTCAAATTTCTGCTTCGTTGAAATAATTCTGATTCATGCTGAGATGCTATCATTTGTCTTTTCGCTTTTGATTTGAAAGCATACTTCTAAATATTTAGGAGACAATTTTTGAAATTATTTAAGAAAGCCAATTTTAATTTTAAGTTGTTAAGGCTTATCTACCAGTAGCATGCCAGTCAGATGAAAATATTGATTATATAAATATAACCATTGGTTTTACTAGAACATGGCAATATACATTTTATAAATATAGATTTATGAATTATGTATATCTTATTCCATTACTCATCCCGAAATTACCGGCTTATAAACAGAACACCAGGCATACATAGTATAAGCAGATTTCACTCATTGTTGTTATTTTGCCAACTTTCAGTCATCTAGAAGCTAAACCTTCGAACATCATACAGACATATTTGCCAAGAATAGAGAATAGAACAGATTTTATTTCACAGTTTGTTAGTATGATATGTAACTTTTAAATATTTGACATATGGTATGTAGGCTTCCCTTTTCACTCTCACTCCAGGCTCTGTAAATGTTAGAAATGAACCTAATTTTCAAGATAAGTTCTAGAGAAGATATCAAAGGACCACTAAGGCATAAGCTAGTTTTATAACCACATCATTGGCTAAGCAGTGGGTGGATACGGCAGTCTTTGCACAAAATCATTCAATATTAGTATGTTATATAATTTGGCATATGCTAATTTTGCCGGGGTTTCTATGTTTCGAATTAGAAAAAGCCTTCTAGCACATTCGAGAATACACCAGTAGTAGCTGATTCTGCATTTTAGGAAAAACAAAACTCCCAGTATCTCTGTTTTGGAGCTCTGGTTTGCCACCAGCTCTGCCCTTGGCCCAGCTTGCAGGGTCACCTGGAGTCTGTTGTCAAGCTGCCCTTCTGCGGTGCCTGGCCTCTCCAGACCTGTGGTGGAGGGGCCCTGAGGTTTCTGCCTCCTGCTCAGTGCACTCCCTGGCCTGGCAGCTTCACCACTGACGACTACATCTTCCCTGAACCTCGTTCATTTTGACTATGGTCCTGAAAATGGCTCCCTCCTCTGCCCTTCCGTACTCAGGTCTGTTATGGATCCCAAAGACCCCTGGGGGTACAGTGGGTTAGGTCGCAGCACTGCAAGCTGGCCACAGCTGCTTCAGTGCCAGTTTGATCCCGGCTCTGGAAATGACTGACCTGGCGTGGCAGATCTCTCCTGACCCGCCGATTGCTCCCCTCAGCAGTGGACTTCTTCAGTCTGCCTGTTCTGCTCCTCTCTGTCTCTGGTGAATCCTGTCACCACCCCTGCACCTCTGGCTTGTAACCCAGTTCTGTATACATAAATAAATACATCTTAAAAAACAGAGAGAGAGAGAGAGAGACACGACAGCATCTCTCCCACTTTTGTAAACCCTACTGGTTTTGAACATGGCTGTTCATACTCTTGGGAAAGTGACACTGAAAATACTATTAATTCTAGGTTCATCTATGGTCATTGAATCCCAGTGGAGCCAACAATCAAGGACAAGGTATGACCTCTCAGAGCCAAGGTCAAAGTTGGTGGTTCCTTCTGTTATTTCATACGTAAATGGAACTTCCGGTTTTATGGCTTCTAGAAGGGGAAGAAATTAGCCAAGGGACATTAAACTAGTGAGAACTTTAGGAGTCTTTTAAATGTGTAGTGTCAAAATATTTGTGAAACCTTTTGTCTTGGGTAAGCATGACTGTTTTCTGACGTCTAGACCCTGGATTTTTAGTCACAGGCAACTTATATGCTCCTGGTCTTAATACAGTTTTATTATAAATTAAACTGAAGTTGGTCCCTTCAGTGGAAAATTGATCTGGTATCTGCCATTCATTTCTGCACTGATTCTTTCCTCAATGCAGGAAAGAATGTTCTCATTTTTCATATTTAATATTTCACATTTTTGCAAGATATTTCATACTTTTAATGGGGCCATTCTGTATATTATTTAATTTTCATTTTCCTAAGCAATAATGCTATGCAATCAGATTTCACACTGAAGTTATATTTCTTGAATTTTTTATCAATAGACTTATCATCTTAGTCGCTTAAATTTTATAGTTTTGGTATATTAAAAGAGAAAAAATGGAATTCCCTTAGCAAATATACTTTGTATATTCCTCAAAACATTAATTTCTGATTTAAACACATGTACCAATAGATTGAAGGTAAATTCACAAATGGTCACAGAACTACTTCATCAGGCCTTTTCTTTGACTTATGTATTGAAGGATGGAAGATATTGAACTTCTAGCAGTGATTACTATGATCCTCTGGAATTACTACCTTTGTCAAATATACTGAATATTTATTGGAATATGGGTATAAAAATAAATTTTGGTAAGTGACTTTGGAGAGAAAAATATTAAAATACAGTCTTTTCTAAAACCTCAAGTATTTTCATCAATAATTACATATAAAATGACCCCATTTCTTGGCTTACAATTTTTCTTAAATTTTGATTTATCACCAAGCATCTCTCCCTCATTTTTTCTAATACATATCTGTGCATTTGAATATTTCCAAATTTCTCCTTATTTGCAATTGATGTGTTTTTACGTGAACAAAGTTCTTTGGAAAATGGGCACTCACAAGTATAAAGCTATCATTCTTGCATACCCAGTTGTATTTAGTTTGGGCTAAGCATGTTTCCCTGCATAGACTGTAAATCTCTACACTCTAGTTAAAGAAAAACTCCATTTGAGTTTGTTACAAAAGTTTTCAAGGTTTGTGTGTGTGTGTGTGTGTGTGTGTGTGTGTTTAAATTGAGGTAACATTGGTTCAGGGAACTATCTGATTTAGGGGAATAGATTCACATGTCTGCAGGTAGATGTCATCACCCTACCCCCACCATCAGAATGTCCCAGGGCCTTTTACCCTATGTCTTTGGGCCACTTTCCCCCTTAAACCACCTCCCCTGATCCTTGCCCTTCTCTACACCCCCAGTAACCTGAATTCTGCAGGCAAATTTCTAGGATGTGTTTTGTCAATTTCTTTGTTTTCAAGGCTATTTAAATTACTGAAGTAGCCCTTTAACACTGATCAGTTGTATTTGCTAAAACTATCCAAAATGGTAAGAACTTCTAGTACCAAAAAAATTGGTTCCAGAACTTCTGTTAATGAGGTGCAAACTCCTTTGCATGTAGAGCATTGTTCTTCGGATCTTTATCCTGTTGAAGTCACACTTAGAAAACTCAGCCCCTAATTTCCTCCCTTCAAAAGGGATTGTTGCTGTTGTTTCAATTTTTAGCTAATTTCCTTTATTTATACCGCTTTTGTCATGCGTGGATACTGTTGACCAACTTCAGATATTTACAGATTTGAAACAGCTGCAAACATATAATTAGATCTTATCAACTTTGGCCATATGTTTGTGAACAAAACTCTCTTCCCCTTTGCCACCAAAGAGCTAAAAACACTTAGGAATTTGGCAAGTTTACAAACTTCCTTATTCTGACTCTTCCTACCAGGACCCTAGATCTTACTGGGCTTTCTAAATCTATGTGAAATTAGTCCTGGAACTGTCTTTTCAGAATTGTGTTACCCAATTTAGGGAAAGGTTCTACTTGACCTTGGAGGGTTCTCCAAACAGCTTTTTTCCCTAATACCCCTGTATCTCTGATGGGTTGGATGACCCAATGACAATTCATAACAAATCGACCATGAATCACTTCCGGGAACAAGTTCTTCTTTCTGACAACCAAGTATACCTGAGTGCACTCCTGTGTGTTTTATTAAGCTTTTAAAATTGAGCTTCGCTTGCCTCCAGTTAGAATATTATCAGGCATTTTCCCTTTAATGCTGTGAATGTACTGAGTATATTTCAGGAGGACAGATTCTCGAAGGCTTTGCTACTTAATAAATTCTATTTTATGAGGGAAACTGCCATTTTCCGACCTACACCTCCTACCAGGAGGTAGCAACTCGGATTTTCATCAGCTCACTCTGCACGGTAAAAGTTTGTACTAACTGGTGTGAGTCATTACCTTGTTGAAAATGTATTCCTTTTTTCCTACTTAATCATTCCCTTAGCAAAACTGAGTCAGTGATGAGCTGCATTTGGAAGCAGGGTAGAGACATTTGATCCTTGGTTACTCTAACTCTATAAAATCAGTAGCGGCTCAATCTGCAGAGGTAATGGAAATGAAGGGTGAGGTTACATAAAGCACTGTAAATTCAGAAATGAAGAGTTCAATCTAAATTCAAATTAATTAAAATCTGTCTAGGTCAGAAAACTGCAATAAAAATAAGCCCGGATAAATGCATGGGCCTCTTGAAGCTGAAATCTCTATTTTCATTAACAAGTAGCAGGTGATTCTGACCTCAGAGTAAATATTGCAAGAAGATGAGGCACGCTAAAGTTAATAAAATGTTGGTGGCAAAGAGCTAAGGAAGGAGAAATGGAAGAAATACATGAGGAAGTATCTTAGCAAAGCTTCTCTGTGAAGGACAGAAATAACAATAGATGCATCAGTTTCCTTGTCTGACTTAGGACACAGATCTCTGAGCCTTGGTACTGGACAATTTTAATAAGTGTTGGTGTTTAAACGCAAGCCTTATTTATTTAGTAGTAAATAGAAATCTCAAGAAAGTAAACAGGGATTTTATGGCTCATTTGACTTTTAAGCCTGCATAAATGCATATTGTTTTCCTTTCTTCCTGGGAGTGTGGGTGGAACAGAGGGTGGGGAGCAGAGGAGAGACACGAGGTGGAGGCTTATTTGAACAAAGCTGAATTTAGCTTATATTTTAATTCACTTGTGTGGGTGCTCTTCTTTGGAGAAGACAGAATCCAAGTGATCTCCTGGGAAAACTTTAGCCATACTGAAAGCAAAGCAAGTTCTAGAACCACGTGGTCAATTAAGCACCAAAGCTGCTCATTTTTGAGTCAAATCACATGATACCAGCCACTTGAAGCAAAGGCTTTCATTTTATACACGTTTCTCTTTTCCTGAACTATTTTTCATTAGAGCCTTACCTTCTTCAGGACTTAACCGATAAAGGAAAATTCACTGGAGGTTTGACATGCTTTTCTCTGACATTTTCTTTACAAATAATATAATGACATTCTTGATTCTTTCTAAGCAATTTCAGTACTTGTGACAGAAAATTCTCTTGGCAAATTCAGATGAGAATACAAGTGAAAATGCAAACAGCAAAGTTACAACTGTCTGTAGCAAAGGAGAATCAGAGACTAAATAGAAAGAAGTGATCCATCTTAAGTTGTCTATTCATAAAGCAATGAAGTATAGACCATGTGTGCTTAAAGATTGTTCTTGCTCAGAAATACCCATCTCATCTCTATGCTCTTGCATCTGGGTGGAGTCATAAATCCTAAAAATCATAAAGCAATGGAATGCGAGGGGAAAAGCATTTTTTTCTCCAGGCAAAGGTACAGACTTTGGAAGCTCCTCTTCTCCTAACACACCAACCTTGAAAATCACATGTTCCAGATATTAAGCCTACAAATTGAGAACAGCCTGTTCCATGTTCCACTAGGTAGGAAGTATCCAAAAGAGATGCTGGATCCAAATTGGCTTTACAGGATGAGAAAGAAATGCTTATGTGTTAAGTCACTGATGGGTTGAGGCTTGCCCATCAGCACAATATGTATGGTCCATGCCTCCTGAATTATGCAAAACATAAATAGAAATTATAACAGTCACAGATTCAGAAACATAATTAGTAAACAGTTACCTAGTGTGACATAATAAAAATAGATGTGCAAATTAAAATAGAATATTTTAGTTTATTACTTAATACCATTAAAAAAACCCTTAAAACCCATACATAGAACTAGGATGGTAAAGTAAAACATACATTACTGCCAAAAACACAAGGGAAATAATTTTGAAATATATCATTGAAAGCACTCCAAATTTTGACCAGCAGATACCCTTTTGATCAGTACAAAAAAATCAAAGTCTACAGAAAAAATTGATAGAATATACATTTCAGTGTTAATATTATAATAAAAAAGAAAATCATCTTAAAACTTATTTAACAAGGGCTTTATATAAACTATCATAAATCAGTGTGACTAATAGCACATTCAGACACGGAACAAATGTTTCTGAAAGTCACATATAATGTATTTTTTTTTTTTAGTTTATAGTCCCTCTTTCTCAGTTAACAGTAACTCCAGGGTTGTGTTCAGGAAAAGTATGTTTATGATAAAACTAATAAAATTGCCCTGAATGGGAAAGAATAACGAGGTAGAGAGAGAAATGGCTAGAAAGAGGAAGCCAGATAACAGATAACTTGAGTATGTCCTGAGAATTTAGGAGTGGGGTAAAGGAAGAGGAGAATTCCTCAATGTGAAAAACAAGATTGAGGAAAGGAACCAAAGTGACAGGAAATTTGAAGCATTTGAAATTGAAAGTGCAGCACAATTCCTCTCCTGCTGCTGCTAATTAAAATTAGCTATTTATTGAATTTATTCCATGTATAGAAGTACCTGTTTATTAAATTCTACTTTGCTGGTTTTTATATGAAGGGAGGTGTTGGGAGTTTATGTTTAGTTGTGCACACTTGAAAACAGACATCAGGAGCAATTTCACTAAGTGCAATAGAATACAGAAAGAAAAAAGAAAAAACATAAATTGTACGAAGCCAAACAAAACAATAAAGAAAATCACAACTTTCTGGAAACTTAAAACAATGAAATATACAACCCGAAAAGTAAATACCCTATTTCCTTTCTGACACCCTAATTGTCTCCATGGGGACACCACATACAGAGTTTGGATCTAACTACTGTATGTAATCTTATGGAAAGAAAGAAAGCCAGATGCCCTAGCAAAGAGAAGACAGAGAAAAATTTGCAGAGAAAGCTAAGATTTGAAAACCAGATTAGTCCTGTAATAAAATCCAAAACCAACACAATTGTCCCACATCCTCAAGAGTCTTTGGCTTTCACCAATTAGTCCCTACAAATTTTGAGGTTCCAGAAGAAGACATTTTATTGAGGACCACATGATAGCAGAGAAGTAGGAGCCCCTTAGACCATACTCTTACCTGAGAGTGGTTCAGGCCTTGGTTTTATGGGGCTGATGATCAGGGAGCATGTTTGGGGTGGATTATACTAGGGTACAGGCATACTTCTTCACAGGACCACATACTTCTTTATACACGTCATGATTCATGAGCATCTTGAGTCTCCACTCAGAGATGTGAGTGTTAGCAAACCAATGACATCTAGATCACTTCTAGGTCAGCCTTCTGCCACCAGAGTCTAGGTAGCTTTCAGGTAGCTAGACTCATTGCCTGAAAGCAGGAAGTCTCTGCAGGATGGAGTCTGGGTCTCAGTGTTGATTGAATTTCTATCAACCTGGGGGTTCCATCACACACTCACAAACACGTTCTAGGTCAAAGGCATCCTGGGACACAATCACTAAGGAAAGAGACCCCCCCCCCCATCTGGAACTCAACCAGTTTGGCTAGGGCAATTCACATGCAGACATGTAACTTCTGAATGGACAGTTTGGAATAACAACAGGTGGCCTACTAGCTGAAAGATTCAAGGGTTCTTTGGCTTGTTTTGATGGAGGTTTATTTCTGATGTCTTCTCAAAAATCAACTTTTTGATGTTTTGAATATTGTTTATTATATAATATTTTATAATGGAATGCACTTTAAATGTACAATATTGGGTGAGCAGGGTTAGGAAAAATAAAGACGACACTGAATTTAAGGAGAGAACATTGAATTCCTGGACAACAGCAAAAATATATTTACCTTCCCTCTTTTCCCTCATTTATCTGTTCCTCAAATATTTCAGCTTCAAATCTAAGATGATCCCATATGACCTTTGTCTTTGAAAGGTTTATAGTCCATTTATTTTAAAAGCAATTTGAAATGACAGGCAATAAAACATCATTAAAGCAGGACACTTAAAATAAACAATCTTTGGTTGAGCTCAGAAATCTTTAAGGAATGGGAAAGATTCTTATGTCTTCCCAGGTCACTCCCAAACTCCTTTTTAGCTTTTAATGTTCCTTTTCTTTGTGAGAGCCCTTCCTGAAGATGCTTTATCTGTGATTATGCCTCCCATTATTGGGTAAGCCATGTGCAACTTCTCCATCCAACCTGCATTGATCTATTTCTCTCTGCAAAGAATTTGGAAGTGGGACTAAGAGGATGTCCACTAACTCAAATGATCTCAGTTGAGAGCCAGAAGAGAAAAGCAAACCTGGTAAGATTGGGGAGGGAGCAGGAAGGAAAAGATAGAGACAGAGAGAAGCAAACTCAGGAAAAGAAGCCAGTTGAGAAACAGGAAGTTAATCTGGAGATCTTAGCAGAATGTGTCCTTTACTGAAGGTCAACACTCTCCATACTTGAACCGTTTTTGTCTTTGTTGAAATTGACTCAGGTTCATTTCATATTGATCATTATCAAAGATTCGTAAATTTGTGATGGAAAGGAGAAAAAAAAAGGGAGAATTGTGTCAGAGAGAGAAAACAAACAAAATTCAATACATTTATTTTTCAATTATTTTTTATTGGAGATAATTTTTGGATAATATTAGGTCTTGCCACTGTAGGGCACCCCCTCAAGTCATCCCGAATTTACCACCACCCAATGTGCTTCCTTCCCTTCCCCCTATGTCTTGGAAACAAAATTCTAATTGAATGCTGACTTGATTGGCAATCTTTACAAAATAGAGAAAAATAATACATCTGATAACTAGTTTTCACCTCATAAAAAGGTAACATACAAATTAAATTTAACAGAATAAATGTTAAGACACAGAATACATTGATGGTTTGTTATCACTACACTAATTAACTAGTGTAAGAAATCTATGATGTAATTTTTTTAAATGAAATGCTGAGCTTTACATAATCATTTAAATGTACACACAACAAAACAAGCCAGAAATTGCCAGTGTGTGTGCTTAGAACCGGTCTCTGTGTTTTATAGCACTAAAATCTAATCTATAATAAGAATCCAAACTGTAATTTCCCTCAAGTATTAAACATTAATTTCAAAAAAATCAAAAACAGATTTCATTATGTTTATGGTACTAAAATTACCGAAATAAGATCATTTGTATATAATTTTCCTTCTTTCAAAGGAAAGAAGCAGAATCGTCTCATCTTAATTCTTGTTAAATAGAAAGTTCCATTTCCTTGGACATTCTGATTTTAACATATCTTATTCCAAGGACCCTGACATTTTATCAAGATACTCCCAGCATTAAGGAAAATTGAGGAAAATGCATTTTATGATATGATATAGGACTAAAAATAGAGGAATTGAAAGATGGCTTAAATTTGAATTAAATCAGAAAATATTCCTATTTCCTTCTCAATTTTCCCTTAGTCCCATCAGACTGAGAAAAAGATTTTTCAGGAGTAGTAGGGAGTATAAGAGGACAGTTTTAAAGAAAGAAAGAATGTGAAAATGCCACTCAAATATGTTATTAATCCTGTGATAATTGGAAGCCTTCTTTTCGGGAATTGAATACTTTGCAACCAATATTGTTTCAACTCAGAGAAGGCTTTGCTTCAGAAATACTTGACACTTAGGCATCTTTTAGCTTTTCATTCTAATACATTCATACATTTTCCTACTTATACAGGGTGTTGGATATGCTTTTCACCTGTCATATAATTTTAGATTCTTATTTCTTTCCTGTTCTTTTAGGTCACCATTTGCTGGCCTTGGTCCTTTAATTTCTTGTCTTGTTATTAGAGTTATCCCTTCCTCCAGCTAAGATGTGCTCTGCAAATCATAAGAAACTTGGAAGAAAACCTTTTGGATTCAACTCTTTGCTCCTAACAATTTGGTTAATTGAGACAGATTATTTAATCTGCACCCATTATTCAAATGGAAAATGGGAAAGTGCTCAAACATCATTGCATTAGTTGTTATGGATGAAGATGAGAAAGACGTATATATATATCATTCCCATGTTCAGGGAATGAGAATGCATTAATACCAAACATTTTTGCTGAATAAATATTAGATATGATTTGGATACACAGGTCATTACTCGTAAGAGAAATTATCTGATATTAGTATGATATGAATCAATGTGTACAAGACTGTAAATACATGGAGAAACTGAAGGTTAAAAGAGGGATTATTTATAAAGACAGATGAGGTTATAGAAAGCCACAGAAATGGTAAAGGATCCTTGGAAAACAGCACAACATTGTTATCAGTTTTGATTTAAATAGGTAAGATGATGGAGTTGTTAGAGAATATCAGACAGAACTGTTAACATGATGGAGTTGTTATAGAATATCAGACAGAACTGTTAACACATGACTGACAACAGCCTTTGGAAGAGGAAGTCAGGTACGGACAACATGATGGAGTTGTTAGAGAATATCAGACAGAACTGTTAACACAGGACTGACAAAAGTCTTTGGAAGAGGAAGTCAGGTACGGACTTGTCCAGAGGGGCAGAGAGATGACAGAGGGAAGTCATAGCTGAACTCACTCTCCTCCCACTTTCTGAGCACCAACAGATAACCCCTGGGCTTATCCAATAAATTAAGATGCAAAGGAGACTTGATAATGAAAGACACAGGCTCATCCTCTTGAATAGAGAAGACGAGCAGGTATGTGATGAAGAATGGAGCTCCAGATGCCAAAGGGAGCATCTAACTAATCTGCTTTTGGCTCTACAGCGCCAACCTTTTTGCCAAAGAAAAACATGTGACCCCAAGCCAAGATTTGGAAACAACCTAAGTGTAAATGGACAAAGAAGTGGATAAAGAAGATGTAGTTTATATACAAAATGGGCTACCATGAAAATTTTAAAAAATAGGTGAAATCCTGCCATTTGCAACAACACAGATGGAACTAGAGGGTTTTGTGCTTAGTGAAAAAAATCAGATGAAGAAAGACACCACATGATTTCACCTGTGTGGAAGTCAAAATGAATTAACTAAAATGAGCTGTAGACTAAAAGAACAAGAAAGTGAAAGGAAGGGGGTGGGCAAATTGGATAAATTTGGAAATGTGTCATCATCAGTTTACGATGATGGATGGAAATGAGATTTTTGGTAGGAAATCTAACGTGGTATACACAGATGTTGACTTATAATGCTTCACACCTGAAATAATATTATAAATCAATGTTACTCCAATGAAAGGGAACCCACAAAATCCATTCAACAGTCACTACTGATGATTATTGATAATATGGACATAACCTCACTGAGAACCTAAACCTTTAGTCACCACCAACTTCTGGAAACCTAGTACTGGAGATAAAAGGAAGGTAAGAAATGAGCGCGAGACACATCTGCTCGAGTTCTCATCTCCACAGCTGGTCATGAACTAAACTGATTGCTCCATCAAGTGCTCCCAGCGCCCATCTTGTCCCTTGTCAGCCTGTGATTCTCTCTTCATTCTGCTGTTGTTTTGCAAACATGATTGCTTTATGATAATGGGGCTTTGCAATTACTGCACAACTATTAAATCCTTAGACTCGTTATAGCTATAAAATATGCACATTTAAGATGACCACTGCATCAATATTCACATGTCTCACTCTAACCCGAAGAAATGAGATTCTGAAGGCATGATTTTCAGTGCTGTGCAAGTAAATCCAGAAGCTACTCAAGGACAAAAATTGCTTCTGATGTGTCCAAAATTAGACATTAGACAGCCAATTGTGCTTTCTCTTAAAAAGTACTTGAGAAACTCTTCAAGATACACAAGGTTTCATTTATTTTATTCTTTGATTGTGGTCTTTATTTCAAACTATTGCCATTATACATCCTCCTACGAATATGCTAGGACCAAGACTGAAAACTCTTTAGAAGTAGGTATTTTTTTTTCTGTTGTATTCAAAACTACAACACCCATCCTTACAATAGTGCCTATGTTACAGAAAGCCCTCGATGAATATTTATAGAAAACATAGGTAGGATAAATACATAAAAATGGCTAAGAAGAGTAGTCACTAGGAAGTGAATGAAGAATTCACACTAACTCAGAATGTTGAAACATAAATCTTTTTATTTTTGAATGGAATGAAATGTACCCAAGGACCAAACCCCACCATTGATTTACAGAAATGTCACCATAGCAGTATTACCAGTACCCTCGTGTGGGTGATTAGGCCAAGCTGCGTAGTATGTCAACCTCAGTTCTCTATTCTAAAGTTAGAATAAGATACATTAAATACTGAATAGATTGCTTAATTTTAGCATAACTCCTAGCACACAATTAAAGTTGCAATAATGCTCATTCTATTACCACTTACTGGTAATCACTGATCTTTACTGCTACATATCAGACATTCCTTTTAAGTGATTAGACATAGATTAATTTACCTCAATTGAAAGAACAGGATGTGGGCCCAGGTAAAGAAATTGGATGCTTTACCACGATACACAATATTTTTTTTAATCATCTGACTAAAAACCTTTAAGCCATTCAGATGACATTTAAAACTCTCCAGCTGAGATATGGGGAAGCTGATCCTAAATTTCTTCTAAAAACTTAGAAAATACATGTAATGGAGATTGAGATTCATCGTGGCAACCTAAGGAATCCTCACTGGCCTCCTCTGTACTTCCAACCACCACCAAGTCTTTGAGCACAATTGGAAGGAAGGGGTGAAGAGAGGAGAGCAGAGGAGCAGCCTAGGGAAACTAGTCAGGTCTTCGGCTCAAGTAGAATAACCCAGAGTATAGTGCAAGCTGCTAGGAAGCTTCCTCTCCAGCTCACTGGGGCTGACTGTACAAAGAGGCTCCCTTATTCCTTACATGTGATGGAGACAGATTTTTTTTTTTGATGAAATGTGAGTATTTGGGGGGTTTTGATGTGAGACAATTAGGAGTCTAGAGCACCATTAGCTTGACAGAGGAGCAAAGCTCTTTCCTGGCAAAAATGTAGACTGCAGAAGATGTTTATTGCCAGCCTTCCGCCTCTGTAATGAGGGCTCCAGGCAGCCTTGCCCTGAAGTTGAGCCAGAGAGCACGAGAAGCCCAATTAAATCCCAATGGCTGAAGTCATTAGTGGAAGTGATGAATTGGAATTCTCGGATGTAAACAGAAAGGGAGGATAGATTGTAATAGTTTAATAGGAATGTTTTATCATAGCGTTATAATTTCCAAAGCATAAAGTTTCAATAAAAATGTTGTGTATTAGTTTCAAGATTTTAAATCCATTTATGACCTCCCAAATTAATTAAAAACATTAAGTTATCACATGTGTTAAACATTTCCTCCAATTATAATCTAATTCTTCCCATAAAAACTACATGATAGAAATAATTTGGAGTAGGGTACATGAATTTTACACATTAATTTTAATAGCAATGAGAAGTCAAGAAACCCAATTGCAGGCTCTTCACCATGAATGATAGAGCAATTCTAGAATCTCATGTAGAAGATTGCAAGGATTAAGTGAGATAACCTACACATCCCTCAACTATTTATTGAGCATGCACGGTTTTAAGTAATGTCAGTACACTGTGAACAATGTTTTCACTATTCCCAATGGACTCACAGTGTGGTTAGAACTGAAGGACCATGTGAAAACATAATTATATAAAAAGTAAATTGTTTAGCATGTTAGAGGGTGATACGTTAGCCAGCTGAGCAGGATAAGAGGTAATGGGAGAAGAAGGAACGGGGGAATGTTTGGAGGAAGTTGAAGAGCAGATTTCAGATTTCAGTAGCAGCAGGTCTCTTTGAAAGGTAATATTTGAACAAACTGAAGAAAGTGAGAGAGTTAACAAGGAAAGCATTCAGGTAAAGGGAATTCCCGCTCTTTCCAATGCAAAGAATCTAAGTTGAAAACAAGCTCCATTTATTTGGTTAACATGGGGATATGGTACTTGGAGTTGAGGGAGAAAAAAAAGAAGCAAGAGGAGATGGATTGAAGCAATGACTGAAAGTTGGGTGATGTAGGCTTCCCAATTTGTTGAAAAGACACTGATTTTACTGAAAGTGAACGAGAGTCCACCACCAGTCATATCAGAGCACAGGTAAGAATTGAGTTATGGCTTAGAACGATTCCCGCTAACTGCTATGTGGACAGTAGACTGTGGCAGAATAAACTGGGCAAAAAGTTAGGACAGTAATTCAAGTAAGGCCTGATGGGAGCCCAGTCCAAGGTGGTAATAGGCAGAACTGAAACTAAACAGCTTGGTAATTCATACTCCACAGCATCAGGTCTTAGTAACTATCATTTTAAGGAAGTGGGTGACAGAATGAGTTTCCCACTAGCTGGCTTTCCCAGACAGGCTGGTACAGATTGTGAATAACATGGACACATTTACTGGACCTCAAAATTCCTCTTTCCCTCTGGGATTTATTTCAGTTCAACCCTAAATCTAATCAAAGTAAAGGGTGTTTAGACTTTTTTTTCCTCTAACAACTTTATGATCACTAGATTTTATGACTCTCATAAATCTGCCAATCTGGGAGTCTGTTTTATATGGTATTTTGGCTCCAGACCATTGAAAATAATGGTTTAACTCCCATCCATATTTTTGGTATCAACTCCATCTTTCTGTATCTGTTTACACTAATTTATTACTGTTTCCATTCTTTCTTACACACAATTTGCTTTTTCATCATTCTTTTCTAAAATCTGTGTTTAAACCATTTCAACCCAACAATCAACACTAGGAAAGATTCAACACTCAGAATCTTTCCTAGACTTTAAAATGATAAAGAAAAAAAAAAGTATACATGACTGTTGCTGTCTAAAAACTCATCTAATTTGGGGCATAAGTTAAGGCACAGATAAGATGAAATTGCAAGTAGTTAATACCAGCTAACATATGCTGAAATATGACTTTAAGGAAGATTTAAAAAATTGAAATGCACACACCATTTTATACAATATGTTTAACAGATGTATGAAACAAAACTAATTATTAAATTTCCATTCTGGGAAAAGTAATTTGTGACCAAGTTTAAAAAGCAAGACTTTGTTCTAGGCAGGTATTAGCAGTATAATATATGTGAATTAAGTACATACATGTTTCTGAATTTAGTACATTTTCCAGTGGATCAAAAAGATGTAATACTTGGCCCTCCCTGGTGGCGCAGCGGGTTAAAGCACAGCACTGAGAATCTAAAGCTGCTTCCGCATGAGTTCGACTGCCGCCTGCCCCGGAGGTGACCACATGGCATGGCAGACCTCTCCTGCCCCGCCCGCTGCTCCCCTCAGCAGTGTACTTCGTCAATCTGCCTGTTCTGCTCCCCACTCTGTCTCTGGTGAAGCCTCTCGCCGCCCCTGAGCCTCTGGCCTGTACCCCAGTTCTGTATGCACAAATAAATAAATCTTTAAAAAAAAAAAAAAAAGATGTAATACAACCTCCTACATTCAAGTTAATTCATTAGTGCACTCATTTATTAATTAGGCAGCTGTTATTATTTGTTGAGTGTCTTTTATGATTCAGGTACCCCGGCAGCATAGCAATGATATGTTGGACAAACACTGGGGTGATTCCTGGTCATGGAACTTGGAGTCTATTGAATGTGACTGGCTAGACATGAACCAAGTTTATCACTTTAATGAATGTGCCATTGCATGTTGAATAGAAAAACAAATCATCATTCTATGAGAATAAATTTCATAGAAATCCAAAGGCAGAAAATGTTTGTGTCTATTCTCACCCAATGGGACATGGTTCTTAAGGTTAATTTACAGATATTTAAGAAAATGAGGAATATAGAACATGCTATAAATCACTATTATTTTAATGATTGCTTAAGGTTGCCTTGCATGTCTGATGGTCATTCAGAATATCATTTCCATGTAGGACTGGCAATTTTTTTCTAACAATAAAGTGCTGCTGTGACAAAAGAAATGTCAACTCTGGGTTAATATTTACATTCATTCTACAATATTTTGTTCCTTTTCATGACCATTTGCAAAGCTGTCATTTACAAAAGAACCTTCAGATTTCTGTTTTTTTCCCCCAAGTACACAAAATACACCAGGGAATTAAAATGTTCATACCTTTGCCCAAAATGCTATTGGCAAATTAAATGCCCTTGACTTTGAGTGTCTAATCTGCCGCATAAAGTAAGGGGATCAGTGGCTGAGAAGGATAATGTGACTTTCCTAGGAGTTCAGTTAATAAAAAGCAGATAAGAATTCCAAATTTGTGAGAACTTCAGCGGGGAGAGAGAGAGAGAGAAGGAAAGTTGACATTGTTATGAAGAAAAATGTATATAAAGAAATGAAAGTGAGAATGTTTGATAAGAATGAAAACATTTTATTCTAGAAATTAGTGCCAGATATGTCTTCTGGGGAAAATTTCACCAGATATTAAAAGTTCAATTGAAATCCTAAAAAAAGTTAAAAATGGAAATTGTTAGGCTTTTAAGTCAGAATTACATAACACAAATAGATTCTAAAGATCAATCTGGGGAAAGTGACAAGACTAATAATATAACCTTGTGAAACTGAGCTGGTGTCTGAAGTATGCAAAATCTCAATTGTTGAAACAACAGAGCATGATGAAAAAAAAAAAACATTGGAAACTATTCAAAACACAAGCTAGAATAAAAAGACTATTGGTAGGGTTCTGATACATTTAAGGGACCGTATCACTAAATTGATGACTGAGTTCAGACATCACGTATGGAAAATAAATGAGAGAATAAAAAAGTAATCAATTATTTTCAAATTTATTTTAAAGCCATTGTATGTTTTCCTTAAAAAAAAAAAAAAAAGATAAAAAGCTATTACCTCTGGGTAATATATCATCCATAGCAGAAACACCTATCAATGTTACCTGGAATTAGTTCAGTCTATAATTATGAGTTGATCTGTATATTATTCAAGAATCAATTTGATGTTTAGTTTTAGAAATCACTTATTTCACGGGTTATCTTCCTTAAGGCTAAATATTATCTGCTTATCTATTCTTTTTTTTTTTAAGATTTATTTATTTGTACATACAGAACTGGGGTACAGGCCAGAGGCTCAAGGGCGGTGAGAGGCTGCACCAGAGACAGAGTGGGGAGCAGAACAGGCAGATCGATGAAGTACACTGCTGAGGGGAGCAGCGGGTGGGTCAGGAGAGTTCTGCCACGCCATGTGGTCTCCTCCGGGGCAGGCGGGATTTGAACTCATGCGGAAGTGGCTTTAGCTTCTCAGTGCTGTGCTTTAACCCACTGCGCCACCAAGGAGGGCCTTATCTATTCTTAATTCAAAATCCTCCATCAACTATTGGAGGGCAGAGGATTTGAAACACTGGTCTATTGTCCAAGAAATATGCTTGGAAGGCTAACACCACAAACGTTGCACATATATATGCCTTTTCTGTAACATGCATAACTTGCATGCTGTCCTGGTAGATGCTACAAAAACTCTCTGTCTTGAGTGATACCTGGAAAGGCCACTCACAAAGAGAATGTCCTATACAACTCTCTTGAGTGACGTTGCTCTTTATTCCCCCTGCATGTCCCTCTCCCCTCCATGGGAGAGAAACAATTTGCACAGGTCTTACCACCACTTGTAAATGTCCTCACTGCCTCCAACCCAACTATCTTTTCTTCTGTAGAGTCTATAACATCTGCTAAAATATCCTTTAACAGTTTGATTATCATGAAGGGCCAGACACCATTTTTATCTTCATTCATTTCAGCAATTAGCTCCTTTGTTTCTTCTGTGCCAAGCACCATGCTTTACCTATGGTGACTTTGGAGTCACGGCTGTGAGCTCTAGCAGAAACTCTCATTCCTTACTTTAATTGTTTTGAAGCCTTGACTGTTGCTCTGAGTAGTGATATAGTAGAGTAGTTTGATAGTTAGATTTCCTAGTTCAAAATCTTGCCTTTTCTTTGTTAACTTTACGGAGGTACAGTGGCCAATACATATTTAACATCCACAAGTTGGTGACTTTGGGCATATGGAAGACGTGATATTATGTCTACAATCAGTAGATATCTACTGTCTATAAGGCAGTAGCTATATCCAACATGCTCAATTTAGTGGTGTTGGTGGTCATAGTGATGATGCCCCATGACGGTGGTGCTGATGGTAATGGTGATGGTGATGGTAGTGGTGGTGTTTGTGGTTGTGATGGTGACAGTGATAATGGTGATGTGGTGGTGGTAGTGGTGATGATAGTGGTGTTGGTGACAGTGATGTCAGTGGTGGTAGTGATGGTGATGATGGTGATGGTGGAGGTGGTGTCTGTATGTGTTAAGACCACTTAACATGATTGCATGTGAGTGATTTTAGATTGCATGTGAGTGATAGCACACGGTTAACTCTGGGCACTAGTCATGATCTTGTGCATGGAAGGCTTGGAAGCTAATTGCATGGCATGCCATTTTCATCCCTGTCCCACCCTTTCACACCTGTTAAAGACATTACTTTATAGAAGTGAATGAGTGAATATAGCAGATCATTTTGCAAACTCCTGGAAGCCCCAAGACCCTTTCAAGATGTGCAAGAGATCCAAATATTTTCCAAATATCTCTAAGACATTGTCTTTCACCAATGGTAGGAAAGTTGTGATGGGTAAAACCTCTGCTATATTAGCATGAATTAACACAGAGGCTCACAATTATACTTGGAGTCCTTGAATTTTCGTGCATATATATTGCAATAATAAACAGTTCCACTTAGGAATATCCTTAACCAGCAAAGTGTATTAAGTTCATTAAATTGCTCGCATTCCATGTACACATTTTAAATTAATTTTGTGTAATGAAATAGGAAGCAATCCTAAAACACCAGTACTGCCACCTGAAATACAGTGGCTGTTTAAGCTTATGCAATTGAATGATGAGCTGAACAAGCTCTTTTTTTCAGGGAATACTATTTTTACTTGCAAGAACAATTGACAGACAACTCTGGTTATTCAGACTTTGGTATTTGGCAGAAATTTTCTTGAAAATGAACAAATTCAGCCTGTCAGTTCAAGGAATTAAACTGACAGTCTTTGCTGCCAATGATAGAATTTGATCTGTGGTGAACAAACTGGAATTTTGGAAACCCTTATTTGGCTACGGAGCTTGCAGCTGACCAGGAGTGCGATATGTGATGATTTTGATAGCAGCATTGATGAGCCACACCTGGGGGATGTTGGCGTTTGGTACCAAAGCCCCTAAGAATAGATTATACCTAAAATATGTATATGCCTTTATTTAAAAACAATTTAATCAAAAGCCCATTGTTTAGTGGGGCTGCTTCATCACTGGCCTTAGCTCCACTTCTGGATCCCTTGATGTGGCTTCTGCATCAGCACCCATGTTCCACCTGACTTTAGTGTCACATAGATGGGGCCTCTCCTTTAATCCCATGAGCCAACCTCTGTTAGCTTCAGATTTTTCATTTGCAGTTTCCGCCCCTCTGCTGACCCTCACACAACGCAGAAAGCTAGCTTTACTCTGGATTAGGGTTTGACTTAAGACATTGTTGGCTGGCTTTATCTTCCCTTCACCCCCAGAAAGCATTCTCCATATCAGCAATACAACTGTTCACTTATCATCTTGTGTTCACTGGAGGTGCACTTTAAATTTCCAAAAGAATGTTTCCTTTGCATTCAGAATTTCCTGCCTGGCTGATTGACCCAAGTGGTTCAGTTATTTCTTGGCTTATCTCTACCTTCAATGTGCCTCCCTCACGAAGCTTCAGTATTTCTAGCTTTTGAAGTAAAGGGAAGTATACAAGTCTCTTTCTTTCATTTGAACACTCAGAGACCACTGTTAGGTAATGAATGGACCTAATTTAAATAGTTAATGACTCCAGAATAAAGGAAAAGGCAGAGAAATAAGTTAACAGCCAATGGATGGAGCGATCAGAAACACACAAGCTTTACCTAAAAATGAGGCTGAGAATTCACACCTTGAGAAATAACAACACTCCGGCAAAATGTGCCCACTCTATTTCTTCCCCGGGAACTAAAACCCACAAAAATCTACATATCAGGAGATTCAGCACACTGGAAATAGATCAATTGTCATAAATGCTGAAGCCTAGATTGTCACAAAAAATAACCATTTGCTATTTCCCAAAGTTCCAAGAAGTGTTCATACACAGTAGCTGACATCCAATAAAAATCAAGAGGAGAATTTTTTAAGTCACAGAAAATATATAGAAAGGCTTTTCTAGTCATTTGGGCTCTTGGAGGGAGAATGAAAGATAATGGTGATAAAGATAATCACATATAAGTAATCCCTTTCTACCAGATTTTGATTGATCAGTAAGACAGGTGAGACAACTTCAAGAAAAGTGCTGGAACTTACATTGAAAGATAAATAGAATCCCCTGAACTTAAAAAAAAAAATTAATAATTCAGTTGATGACAGTAGGTTAGATAAAATATAATAGACAATGATTCCATTAGATGATAGATAAAATACCAACCCAAACCACAGGAAGATAAAAAGTAGAAAATCACTTGAGATATATGAAACATGGTGAAAATTCTAAAATACATGAAATGTGATTCCTATATTCACAAGAGAATGTTTCAGAAACAATATTTGCAGACATACTAGTAATACATTTTTCATTATAAAATAGCTGTCCAAAATGATTAAAGACATTAATCTCCAAATTCAAAATCTTAACAAAACCGAAACAGGATAAATGAAAACAAAACCACTCATGAGCATATCAAATAGAAACTGCCAAAACTCAAAGACAAAAATATAATTCTAAAGTCACTTAGACAAATAGACAAATCCCCTTCTAGGGAAATAGCAATACTTGGTATTTCCACAGAAAAGGTGGCACCTGAAGTCTCTCCCCCCAAAAAAAATGTTAACTTGTATTTCTAGGCTATGTAAATTTTTCCAAAAAGAAGGTGAAGTAGAAATTATTCTGAAAAATAAGTAACAAGATATTTTGCCACCATCAACATTAAAGTCAGTATTTATGATTGTAGACACAGATATCTTTGAAAGTGTATGAGACCAGTTAGAAGCACTAACTGGAAGGTATTCTAAACTTCATTAAATTTGTCAGCTAGGGGTCCTCCCTGGAGGCACAATGAGTTAAAACACAGTATTATGAGGCTATCGGCAGCCACTGAAGCACAAGTTCAATCCCCAATTAGGGAGGTGACCCATATGGCACAGAAGACCTCTCCTGACCCACCCACTACTCCCCTTGCAGTGAACTTTGTCAATCTGCCTGTTCTGATCCCCACTCTGTCACTGGTGAATCCTCTCACCTCTTCCTCCACACCTCTGGTTTATACGGCAGTTCTGTATACATAAATAAATAAGCCTTTAAAAAAAAATTGTTAGCTTGAGCTTTTTTCAAAGACCAGTAGCTGAGATATAAACCTGTTAGCTGACAAAACTATACAAGTGGCCCCATTTTAAGATAAGCATCGCTCAAGTAAATTATTTGCTCTCTAAAAGTATTAAGTAATAAATAGGGGCTTTTAATTAGACATTAAACTTAATATAATTAGATGTTTCTGATTCTGTGGCATTGGAGACAGATGCGAGAAAAGCCATAAGGAAGTTCATGACCATTATCACCAACCATTGCCTCCTTGTCTTTCTCTTGCCCTTGCTAGTGGGGATTTCCCAGGGGTGACCCTATGTGATTTTACCCATTTGTCCTAAATTTGTTTTCTTCTAATTACTTTTAAAAATAGTCTCATTAGGCCTCTGTCATTCTTATAAACAGTACTAAATCCCACCTCCCTCCACTTCTTATGTCATTTATTAATTGACTCAAAAAATAACCTGATTGTGACTATGATGAACTGAATTCTGGAAACAAAGCCTTGTCCCACTGTCAGCTCTCTCCTTAATGATCTGTCTGCATTTCATGAATTGAGCTCTTAATGGTTGTTAAGGAAACCAGAATGTATTCCTTCAAAAAGAAAGACTTATTAGGACAGGATTGCTTTCTCCCAATTGTTTTCATTTCACTGTTTGCTAAAAGGTGGGGAAGAATGGATGGCTGGATTCAAAAATATTTAATGATTCTAGGGAAAAGCATAGACTGATGCTCCTTGATAGCAAGTTGCAAAGTTGATTCAGGTCTATAGAACATTAGAGTACCTGAAAGCGGAGGTTTAGCTATTCACACGTGCTGTGATAACACATCCTTGCATGGGGGTCTGAGTTAATCTGTACTGAGAAAACTGTGACTACTGGGAGGATCGTAACTAGTGAACATGTCAGCCTGATGTTCCCAAGATGTGTCTGGCTGGTAAAAATTAAGATATGGGCTATGAACTCAATCACATTATTGACAAATAATAAAAGCTAATATTTACCAAGTACTGACTGTTAGTGAGGCATATGCTAAATACCTTATATGCTTTATATAATTTAATCTTCATACCAAAATATTAATCAATGTTAAGTTGACTGTAAGATAACAAAGCTGTAAGAAGACTGGATATTTTTTCTAGGCCACTCTTTTGGGGAAAACAGAGATAGGTTTAGAGTCAAGTATGTTTGACTCCAGTATCCAAACATGTGGCCATTAACTCATTTTCCTCTTATCTGAGACAGTGAGCATTTTGTTCAACTCCTACCCAGTTGTTTTTTTTGTTTGTTTGTTTTGTTTTTTTTTGCCTAAATAGAAAACTACATGATGATTGTGCTGAAGTCCATTTGATATTTCCTTATCCAGAGTGTTTGTGTGGCTTTTGTTTTGCTGTTTTTCCAGCTGTGTAAAAGCTTGTGGGTTCCAGGTCCAGAATAAGCAGAGCTGATTTTTCCAAGTTAATGTTGAAGAGAAAGCTGAAGGAGTTGTTGGGTCTGTACCCTCAACTGGTGAGGAGGAGAGTAAAGTGGGTATTTGATAAAGAAATTGTCACCTGGCCAAGTGTCACCTACAAAGATGGTGAAGACCAAGCATGTTGGCAGGAATGATAGATGAGAGAAAGGTAGATGGGCTGATGCTAGCAGTTTCCAATAAAAGACTGATTGGTGGACTGACACATTTGCCACAATAATTGTTGCAGGTGCATAACTTGAGGGAAGGTATCTGAGAGGAGAGTGGAGAGTGATAGTATGAAATGGCCATCAGTAGCAAAGCAAACACCAAAAACATATGAAATTATAACGATACTGGGAACAGCAGCCACCAGTGAGAGGAATGTGGGACAAAAATTGTCCTCAGGGGTTAACAAGTTTTTCTTGGAGGTCTGTTTTTTAAATTGGAGTCCCCCAAAATGCATCAGAATCATTCCAGAACTCTAAGGATTGCAGGTTCTGGGTCCCTGTCACAGACCTACTGAATTAGACAATGGATACAACCCTTCCCACCCACCCACCCCCACAAAACCCTTATGCTTTAACAAACATAATGGAAGATTCTAGAAATAAATTTGGAACACATTTGTGTTAAAACAAAATGATGAGGACCTTTCAAAGAAAAGTGTTAAAATACAGGGAGCTTTTATAATGGCAGCCTAAGTGCACACATGGCCAGGGAAGTTGTTTGAGGGGTCATGGAGCCAAGGAGGAGGTTGAGGCATGCACATATCCAAGCGGCAATGGATATCTGGGGGACTGCACATCTACATTTGATTGCAACTCATCATGCTGGACTCACAGAGGAAGACAGGGATCAATAGTAATTAGAGCTTCAGGAGGAGCAAAAACCCATTTTATAATGGAGATGTGACACCATGTGACCCTTCTTTGAATTTGATGTCTCCTGCCTGAGTCCAGGAGTAGAATCACTTAGAGAACTGATAGCCAAAGAAAACTGGGATAAGGACCAAGGCATCTAGGTTCAACGCTTGTATTTGCGAGGTATTGACACAACCTTTAACCAGTTAAAAGCTGCTCAATAATGTGGCCTTTTTACCCTGACATTCATAAAGAGTCTGCAAGGCTGATTCATGGATTTTCGCTAACTCTCAGGGGCTGGAATAAAATACATGAACAAGATTTCTTCTTTGTTTTATAAAAACAAAAGAAATGGTTTTCAAAAGTCAGAGTTAGGAATCTCAGCCTTTAAACAAAAACCAAACATATCAATAAAAATATAAAATAAACTGATCTTATGATGCAGACTTCTTGGTGATTGATTCCCTGTATCTGAGAAAAAATGTTATTTCTTTATAAACAGTCAATGCACCAAAGCAATATTTAGTCACCCAGGAGGAATGTGAACCTATGTCACTTCCTTCACTTTTCCCTTGGCTGAAAAAACTGATTCACAGAATAGCTAGTATTATTAGTGATTTCCCAGATGTCCTTCCATTGTGTACCAGGTAGACTCACGCCACATACTTCCATTCTAATCATGACAAACCACTGGTTTTCCTAACAAGAACCTTGCTTGAAGATGTATATTCAGGAAGAAACAGCTTTATTTAAGTGTCTTTAAAGAATAAAATGTCGGGCCTCCCTGGTTGTACAAGGGGTTAAAGGTCACAGCGTTATCATGTTATCACCAGCCACTGTGGCACGATTTCAATCCCTGGCCAGGGAGTGACCCACATGGCACAGTAGACCTGTCCTGTCTCACCTGCTGCTCCCCTCAGCTGTGTAATTCAGTAGATCCACCTGTTCTGCTCCCTACTCTGTCTCTGGTGAATCCTCTCACCCCCAGCACCTCTGGCCTACATGTCAGTACTTATATGCATAAAATAATAAAAATAAATCTTTGAAAATAGTGTATAGCAAGAAACAAGTTGCAGGAAAAAAAATCAATGTCTGATACAGGATAAATGCTGGGTTATGGACACTTTAATCAATGAAAATCATGGACATTAAGTTCCTCCTGTTTTCCAACCATACCAAGTGCATCCTCTGGCAATTAATATGCCCTTATATCACCTATGAAAGTCAGTCTTCCACTGTGCAGTCTAGCTGTTACAGGGAAACCCCAGAGGGGTTAATTCCTCATCCACACCCTTAAAAAAAATTCAGAGCAAGACCCAAGGACAGGTGCACATAAAAGATTAATGAAAGAGAAAGAGGTTGATTTGTCAATATGTCCTATCAGAAAAGCTGTCTGAGCTGGAACTCCAGGTACATGCTAAAGATGGGTAAAACCAAATCCCCTCCAGGCTCACATGTGCTTGGTTTCATATCAAGTAGGGATGCTGAATCCCACTGTTCACCCCCAATAAGCCCCCCCCATTCAAAAAGTCAAGAATCATGGTAGGTTCATGGCATGATTGGCATGGAGATGGGAATGTAGCCCATAGAACATAAGTGGGGGAAGTTCATTCAGGACATACTGTACCGCCAGTATGTCCTTTTCTACACTGCCTATTAAAATCTTTTGTGCTTATAGGCCCAAATAGAAAAGGTACATTTAAGTCTTTGCCCCTCATCTTTGGAGAATTGCTGTATGCATCAACTTGGTCACATGGATATGTGTGTGTTTACATTTATACACACTGAATTCACCATTAACTTGTTCACATGGATATGTGTGTGTTTACATTTATACACACTGAGTTCACCATTCGTGTGCAAAGCTTAATGACCACTGGCTGGTCAAGCAGGGAAGGCAATTCTCATAGCAAAGATGAGTCTGCAAAAGATTGTGACGCATTTAAATAGGTGACAATAGGGCATCTATAAATAGATGACAGTGGGAGAAAGAACATAAAACTATCCTTTACCAATGTCTCTGAACATTTATAATTTCATTTTTTATTTACTCTTTATTTCATACAGTGCATTTTGCAGAAAAAAAAATAATTATTTTTTCCAAAAGATTATTTCCACTTATCAAATTAAAAAAAAAAAAAAAAGAAAGAAAGAAAGCCTACCAGATCTTCTTAGTCAAAATCGCATAGGTAATAACAAGCAGTGAAGGAATACAGACCAAGGCTATTTGACTCCAAAAATCATATGTGCTCTTTCTTCTCCCTGCATCAGGCTGTCCTTACATGCACAAGCCGCTGAGAATAAACAACACTATCATTATGGATACAATTTATTGAAAAATTGCTTTTGTATTTCTAAATGCCTTCCTCGCATTAATGCCGTGACAAAATCAAATAGTAGATCTATCTTATGAGTGATCAAAATGAGGCACAGAGAAAATAGCTTATCCCAGATCCTATCTTCAATATAGCTGAATTTGGATAATTTCATCATCTCACAAAGAAACTGGCATTTAGCTCCTTTACAGTTCATACCAAAGACTGAATCCAGACAACTTGGGTTGGAGACAAGGAATCAAGACTCTAGGACTTTCAATTGGGTGATCATGGGCCACAGTTTAATTGTTCTAGTTTTCCATTCCTCATCTATAAAACATGCCTAATAGTAGCACCCACTTAAGCAATGTGGTGGAAAGTTAGCAGAAGCGTTTGAAACAGCAGCCAACTCATAAAAAGCGCTTTGTATGGGTTAGTTGTTGGAGTTGATGTGGTAGTTACTGTCACTTAAAGACCACTTGGTCTGTTTCACTCAAAACAAAAAATGAAAGCAGAGGGAAGGAGTCTTTAGAATTGTTCTTAAACACAAAGATCTTTTACTTACACTAAATGTTCAGTCTCCAAAATGCCCAAGGTTCTTCTTCTGTCCTTAAAGATCAATCTAAAATAATATTCTTCCAAAAGAACAACTTTATTGGGAGAAATGCCACATGTTCTACCACACCCCCATTGCTTATGGACCTGTGTTATGGGCCCTGGCTTCACCAGTGCTGCTGCTATGGGTCAGATGATTTTTTTTAATATTTTAATTATTTGTTTGTTTATGCATGTATTTATGCCTACAGAACCAGGGTACAGGCCAGAGAGGATTCACCAGAGACAGAACAGGGAGCAGAACAGGCAGATGAAGTGCACTGCTGAGGGGAGCAGCAGGGAGACAGGAGAGGTCTGCCGGATCACATGGGTCATCTCCAGGGCGGGAATCAAACCTGCACTGAAGCAGCTGCAGCTAGCATGCAATGCTGTGTCCTAACCCTGTTATACCACCAGGGAGGGCCCCAAATTATTTTTTATGGGGTGCTGTCCTATGCACTGTGGGATGTTGACTAGAATCCACTAGATTCTAGTAGACCAATCCCCTCCCAAGTTGTGAACATCAGAAATGTTTCTAGACATTGATAACACCCCCTCTACATAAACAACCAAATCTCTTCCTTGCTTAGGGTCCCTGAGACACATCTATCTACAGATACTTTTCAAGTGGAGAATGTGTCTAACTGAGCTGTGGCTTTGTCAGTAGACTCTAGCCCAATAACTAGCTTACAATAGATACTCAGTAAGCACTGTTTGAATTTTAAATATAGGGTTCTGTCAATTATACATCAAAGTAAAGTGTAGTCATATTGACATCAAACTGTGAAGGACATATTTACATGACACACCCAGCTTTGTGATCAAAGGTCAGATAAAACAATGATTCTGGTTTATAGGAATAGATATTTTAATTAGCTTTGGTTACTGCTGGAGATTACCTCCTACCCATCCCTAGAATTGTGGGAAACAAACTCATAATTTTATTCTTAAACCATCCTATTTCCCATAATTAGGAGCAGAAAAGCAGCTGTTTGTCTGAACAGCTGGACAGAATAACTGAAAAGAAGGGGAAGGAGGCCAATGGCTTAACTGTTTGGCACTTTTGTTCATGTCTGTCCTGGAGAGCTGAGAAAGAACCATAACTATGGTACCTAACCCTAACCTGTGAAGAAAGACTATTTGTTTTATAGTTATTCATATTAGAACAAAGGGGGTTATACAGAAAGAAATTGGCTAGAGAAGTCTATATATACATTGCAGTAATATATGTTACTGTTAAGAATACTTTTTGCCATTTTCTCAGAATAGTTGACTGAATGATTGTAGTGAATAGAGCCAAACTCTCTTCCTCTTCTGCTGAAGAATTTTATGGTGCGTACAGCTCATCAGAAGGTGACTGGGTACATGACCAGTTTTTAGCAGGGCAGGGAAAGGAGAGAGGACATCATAAGGTTAATTATGAGTCAACTCAATGTGAACACTGCTCTATTTTAGCAGTTAAGAAATTAAAACAGATTTTTTTTTAAGACAAGCTGAAACACTTGCTGCTTTTGAAAGGTAAATCAGCCCCATCAAGCTCATGAAATGTCAGCATCCAGGATTAAGCCTTTTGTTTTTTATAATGCAAAGATCAGAGAGCCAGCCACATTCTGGCAAAATAATAACAGGAAGAGTCCCAGTCTCCAGAAACAGATCTGTCAAATATGGAAGTCATTTACATAAACATTGTCTCAACCCGTGCAAGAATTCCCCTCCTCACAAAGCTGGTTATTACAGGACTTGCTCAATCATAAAAATGCTCTCAAGAAAGTAAACCTGGAACTGAACAGATTAGAGACATGATCCATTGAGCTAGGTAGTGCCCTTTAAAAAGAGTTTTTATTTTTGCTTTTATTTGATAAGAAAAAAAATCATATTTTCAATTTTTCCAAGGATCCAGCATGTAGAAAAATTAGAACATTTAGTAAGATACATGATTCACCCAGGGTTGGAACTCAAAGAATTGCAGAAATGCACATAAAAGATAGTGTTTTGAGTGAGGGAACACATATAACGCTCTCAGGACTTGCATTTGGAATTTTGCTAGAAGACTAACTTGCTTAAATAGTTCTCCACTAATGATTAGGAGGACAACATACTCAAGTCTACCATCTTGAAAGCAAATAAGCACTTTTGATGCCAAATGCATCCAGTAAGCATTCTTCCATGGCCTCAGTGCTGCATGTTTGAATCCTTTTGAACATCTAAAGTGGATTAACATACTGTCCCCAGAGAACCTTAAAAAACTACTGAACTGGCCCTCCCTGGTGGCACAGCAGGTTAAAGCGCAGCACTAAGAATCGAAAGCCACTTCCGCATGAGTTCGATCCCTGCCTGCCCAGGAGGTGACCACATGGCGCGGCAGACCTCTCCTGACCCACCCGCTGCTCCCCTCAGCAGTGGACTTCGTTGATCTTGCCTGTTCTGCCCCCCCACTCTGTCTCTGGTGAATCCTCTCACTGCCCCTGCAACTCTGGCCTGTACCCCAGTTCTGTATGAGTAAATAAATAAATCTTAAACAAACAAACAAACAAACAAACAAACTACTGAACTGTTGAACTGAAAGTTTGGGCATAGTGGCAACCCAGCAAGCAGGTCATTGTACTGAAGGTTGGTTTCTCTGGATGCTGATGCTGAGACAGAAATTGGGGTAACTGTTTTTGGGGAGCTCAGTCATTTTGACAAAAGGGGCAACAGGCAGGGAGGGACAGAGGAAGAAGTCAGCAGAGTTCCCGCCAGATGGAACTGCAGCCAAACCACCTGGAGCAGCTCAGGGCTGGGTATCACTGGTCATTTCAGCCCTGCTGGGTCACTGGACGAGTGACCGGGAGGCATCTCTTGGCCACGGGTGAGGCAGCTGCTGTCAGCTGAAGGCCCCACTCATGACATCATGTTCAGCTCGATGGCATGTCTTCCTGGGAGGGCCAGTTGGGTGGTGCATCATCATGTCGGCCACAAAGTCTTAGCAATTTTTGCCTATAATCATGCCACAAACTATTAGGGAATAATACATCAAGGAGTGGAACATTTTGACCAAAGTCAAATTTGCTGGTTTTATGTTCATAGACCATAATGATTTCAGACCTTAGACCTAATCATTATTAAAAGAAAGATGGCTAAAAATACCTGTGGAAGCTCTGCCACTATCTTTTGATTATTAAGAATGAAGAAAGAACAAATACCTCAATCTCTGTATTTGGAAGAAGCATGAAAGAACTGTTCATTTATCTTTGTAATTTCTAATGCTCTGAATAAAAGCAAGTAAAATCCTTAACCCTTGCTGGGCTACCTCTGATTTTACTTAGAAAATCAACAGTGTATCATGACTTTTCCAATTATTTCATTCACTTAACCTGGGGTCCCCTTTATTTCTTGTATATAAAAATCAAAAATAACAACAAACCTTTTACTTTCAAGAAATGGGATCTATTCCCAGGTTAGAGGAGAGCTCAAGGTTATTAACATTAGCTGTTTTCACTGCACACAATAACACAAAGCAACAGCAAAACTTCAAACTAGTATTCGTCACCCCCGACCTAGGAATCCTGACATTTCTCGTTTGTGGTGCCATAATGTCCCAGGCTCCACAAAGTTCTGTGTTGGATCCTATACCTTCAGTCAACTAAGTAGAAAAGACAAGGAGAATCATGCTTGACCAGGTCTGATCCTTGCTTCTTTCCTCATCTTGACCATAACAAGGTTGGAAAGTGTAGCTTTCTGGTGTATGCAGAAAACCAGAATAAAATTACTAAGCATTGAGCCAATACAGCCAAGAAGGATGTATAGAGGGCATAGGCTTATCAGTGTTTCCTTCTCCGCAAACTACCTGACAATTGTCATATCAAAGTATTAAGTATATATTTTTTTAAGATTTATTTATGCATACAGGCCAGAGGTGTCAGGGGTGGGAAGATTCACCAGAGACAGAGAGGGGAGCAGAAAAGGCTCAGAATTGACTGAAACACGCTGCTGATGGTAGCAACCGGGAGACAGGTTATACTGTGTGGGTCAGCTCTCTGGCTAGGGATTGAACTCAGGCAAGAGTGGCTATGGATAGTGTCATACGGTGGCACAACGTGTTAAAGCACAGCCGTATTAATTATTTGGAAGATAACGCTGGGGAAAGGTAGAATAATCCCAAAGAAAATTTGGTGTCATGAAAACATACACAAAACGTTTCAGATTACAACAGTATACTGTATATTTCTAAGCCTACTAGCTAAATTTAGGACTGGTATTTATTGCAAAAGGGGTGAACCTACCTCTTGGGATTGAACCCTACAGACTCCATCCAGAATGTTGGGAGACCACATGTCAACAACCCTAACGCCTTCCTCTTAATGACTACCAGGTTAAAATACATATTTGTACGTAACAAATTCTTGTTCCATTACTATAGTCTTTATAAAATGGAACACACATTTTTATTTTCCCATTTAATTTTGCTTCTCTAGCTTCAAACTCACTGAAATAAGGATTCACAGATTTTCACTATCACATGCCCTGAGCCAGGGGGTAAACCAGGGATATTGTCAGTCTTACCCAACTCCGCACTCAGTGGCATCAGTACCTGAGCTCCAACTTACTGTTCTGCAGTCATAATGCTGGGAAGTCTAACTCCGTCAGCCAAGTAACACTTTCAGTTTAGAGATATGGCCATCTTGTGCAGAAATACACTAAAACAACATCCATAATTTGTGAAATGGAAGTTTTACAAATTGTAAACGGAGGGAATGTTTTGAATACACATCAGGTTACCCAGAAAAGGCTCTTGATATATTGCTTCTTAATGTCAGCAAGCTGCAGGGAGGTTTCTTGTGAGTAAAATAACTCTTAGACACTGAATTTTGTTGCAAATGTCATTGGTATGTATTTCAACGTGTTTGACTCATTTATGGAGGTGTTGGAAAGCTTTTGTTTCATGAATCAGGTGTTCCTCGGTTGAGATATATGTCAATAAAATTCTACGTCTGAAAATACTTGAATCATTTGAGCGACATCTTACAGTAATCGAAATGTTATTTAATAACCCCTGTGTGTTTTTTTTTAGATGTAAAGAAATGCATATTCCTGGACCTACCAGGTAAATCTTCAGATCAATGGGAGTTTGCCAAGTTCAGTTTGCCAAGTTCAGAGTAACCTTGTGAGGTAACCAGGCAGCATGGAAACTTCCCTTTTCCCACCCAACCTATTAAGATCTCTGTTTTAATTCTTTTATCAAATGTTTCCTTTCCCATGGTGCAGATATGGTGCTAAAAGCTTTGAAGATAGACTTTGTTTTAGTCCCTATTTCCTGTTACCCTTGAGATAGAGGTTGTGGTGAAGTAAAGAGCCGGAGGACTGGCCCACAATTATTCTAACAGGTTTACTCACTACACCCAATCAAATCAACCAAGCAGAATGATGTGAGCATCCTTTGTGTTTTAAAAAGCTGGAGGGCAGAGGAAGAAGGGATGTCTCACTGGGCTGGAAAATACACATGCCCTCTTGGGGTCAGAAACAAACTTCATTCTCACTCTGGCAACAGGTGAGCTCACTTCCTGATTGCTGCACTTATAGGCTATTAAATCCGCTGGGGGTTGGGTTGCTAAAAATAGCCTGAAGCACCCATCATTCTTTTCGTTAGGAGTGATAACTTTCTTCTGGGTTATTTTCTTGCTTTCAGGGCAATTTAAAACTTCCCAGCAAGGCATATGCCTTGTAGAATTGGGTGGGACTGGAAAATCGCTCCTGTGGATGGGTAAGAAATTAACCTACGGATTTTAAGTGTCCCCATGGGCTAAGACAGCCTCAGTTTCTTTTGAGTGGGCATAAGCTTTACTAAACTGTTCTGCATTATACTCATGTCCTTAAACTCTCTCTGAAAAGGAAAAAGCCATTTCCCCATCTATTTTAGGTCAAATAGGAGCATTGCCATTCTTTTATATTTTATTAATATCCTAAAGCATGTGTTAAATCAAAATGTCCTGCAAGGGAATCGGAGCACTTAGCTGCTTAACAGAGGCAGATGGTGAAAGTGAGGCTGATTTCTCTCTTTTTTAAAGAAAAGATTTTTACTTATTTATATATACAAGAACTGGGGTGTAGACCAGAGTGCAGGGGTGAGAGTCTTCACCAGAGACAGAGTGGGAAGTCAACAAGTGGGTCTGTGGAAACAAACAGCTGAGGGAGCAGCAAGGGGGTCCTCTGTGCCCTGTGGGTCAGCTCCCTGGCTGGGGATCGAATTCATGCTGCAGTGGTCACAGATCGCTTGATAGCACTGAGACTCCTGTGCCACCAAGGAGGCCCACCTCCTCAGAAGGACATCTTCTCTTTCAGTTTCATCCAGCTGTCACAAATGGCAAGACTCCATCCTTTCCTGTACCTGAATAGTATTCTCTTGTGCACATATATCAAATTTGGGGGCACTTTCCATGCCGAGGCACACCCATGGTGTAGAATGAGTAGGATATACCTGCACGCTGGTCACCAGTGGCTGCTGGGAAGCCAGAAGGCCCAGGACCTTGCCACTAGTCACCAGTGTTATTTCAATGTAGTGTTAGGATACATATAGCTGTCCTTTCTGCTCCAAAGCAATAAACTGGGAAGCACCATGGATACAAGTCCTATTAATTAAGCTTACTCCAAGGCATTTAGAGTTAGGGAGATGGAGGCAGAGAGAAGTTAGCAATCTGACAAAATCACAGCATGTAAGAGGTGACACTGTCATTTTGACCTGGTTGATCTTTTGAGACCTTTAATTTTATGTGCCATCTTGACTGGGCTCAGGGATGCTCAGACAACTGGCAAAGCAGCAAAGCCTCACTGCTGGGTGTGTCTGTTAGAACAATTCCACAGAAATTAGCATTTGAATCCATGGAGCAAGGAAGAAGGTGTTCCTCACCTGCAGGGCATCATCTAATTCATAAGGAAAAGCAAAGGAGGAGCAAATGTCTTCTGCTGCTTCATTCCTCAGAAATTCATGTTCTGGATCTTCAGATTCCAGAACTCATGACACCAGTAATTCCTGGATTCTCAGTACTTCAGCCTCACACTTGAACTCACACCACTGGTTTCGCTACCAGTTTTTCTGGTTCTCCAACTTGCAGCCAGAAAACTATGGGGCATTCTAGAGCTTTCCACAACCATGTGAGCCAGCTCCTGTAATCAAGTGTTCTCTCTCTCTCTTATTGTTTCTGTTACTATGAAAATCTCTTAGTACTGCATTGACAGAGGCTATCCTCTTTCTGACAATTGTAGTTGTCATCAGTCAATAAGTAAAATTATAAATCATGTGATAACTGCTTTGTTGCACGAAGTCAAGGGCTGTGGAGCCATAAGAGAACAATCTGACCTATGAAAGATACAGTATGAAAGGCAACTTTCTCTGGTCAAATTCAAATCATGGGGTGTAGGTCGGAGACAGTCAACCAGTTGAGAATGTGCAGTGGTAAGAAATGGAGCTGAAGTGTTGGTAGGTAGAAGTCAGAGAAGGAGGCACCAACCCTCCTCCACCATCTTTTCCTAAGGGCATTGCAAGTGAAAGCATTGGATGGCATCATCAGATTTGTATAATCAGTAGATGGTTCTGACTAGCTGGAGGGGCTGGGTGGGTATGGGGGTGACCTGATTATACCACTCTCATAGGTAACATACAAGGCGGCAGCATTGGAAGTGAAAAGAAATTGTCACATTGGTGAGAAGCAGAATTAACTCACCCCATTAAGGGGAGCAATGTGTTGTTTAAAGAGTTGCAAAGAATTGTGTTTATTCCTGGTTTAGTCAATGTCTACAGAGCAATGAGGGGAAAGAGTTTCAGGGTGCTGGTAGAGTACTTATTTCGGGGCAAGTAGGGCTAAAGATACCTGCGTGACTTTGAAGGAGACAGATTTACTAGTGGTTAGCAAGAGGAGAACTGGCTCTCAAAACACAGTTGGACTTGGATATAGAGAATTGGTCCTTAATTATAGAAAGAGTAATTAAATCCATGGAGAGGAAGATACAGTCTACGAATTACAACAGGGAATAAATAAGTCCAAATGCAGGGCTCTGGCGATCAGGAACATTAAGAGCTGAGTGAAGGAGGAAGAACTTGCAGAAGTTGGAAGTAGGAAGGGAAAGGAAGGAAATTGATGAGAGAGGGCAGAAGAAGGGTGTCTAATAAAAATCAGGAGTGAGGATTTGGAAGCATTGAAGACAGGGTGAATGTGTGTTTTCTACAATTATTTAGGCCAAGTGTCTGCACTTAATGATGCCTCTGTCTGGAATGTTGCTTCTGCATCTGTGCACTGCCTTCCTTCCAAGCCTGTGCAAAATCTCTGCTCATCCTTGAAGACAGGCCTAAAGATTGGCTTTCTCTGCGGTGAGTCAGAGCCTTTTGCCAACTGTCCACAGGGTTTGTGGTAGATTAGAAATATCCATGTAAGTTCATGTCCGGTTAATGTCTTACTGCTTACTGCCAGCTCAGCACCCTTGCTCACCCCTGTAGTGTCTGGTCACTCTGTGTTAATGACTAGCAATGCCTGGGAGCACTTACCTGAGCTCAGGTAAGTCTCCCACACACGCTTCCATTTGTTAAGCCGATATTATGACTGCACAGGCCCTTAGGAGTCTTATGATGGCAACATGCCTTTTAGCAATAACCATCAGGAAGCAATGAAAAATTATTTACCAGACCAGGAATGTACACAGTACACTGAGTCACAGTGTAGAGGAAAAGAGAGCGAGTAATGGGATGTCTAGGGTTTCTAGGCCTTACTCTTTATCTGTGAATTGAAATGACAAGAGTGGCAATTTCAAAGGCAAGAAGTGAGACAAAAGAAGGGGGAAAATACAAGAGTCACATCTATACCAACTAACCAGTTCTCTAAATCAGCCAAGATCTATAAAACAAAGGTGTCTTCATGGAAGGCCAATGCCCGGCTCTTTATCTAAACATGTGGCAGGCACTGCGCTTGAGTTCATCTGCTTTGAAATGGGTACCTGGGCAACAAGGTCAAGTCAGGCCTCTGCATTCCCAAAAGGCAGGGACAGCTTTGGCTGACAATACACAGGTCTAGAACAGAAGCTCATTTGTGGGGTGAGTGAGTGTGTGTGTGTGTGTGTGTGTGTGTGTGTGTGTGTGTGAGAGAGAGACAGGTAAGTAACCTCTAGGCCTGCCTATGCACAGATGTTAACTGCATATGCTGACCCCCATTGCCCTGGTTCTAATCCCTGCTGAGCCACTTCCCAGCCACGTGACTGTCACCAGGCAGCAAACCATGTAGTCTTTAAGCCAAACAGAAAATCTCTTGGTTTCTAGCTACACCTTGTTCATTTTCTCCAAGGGCATTTCACCTAAGTGGGGTGAGGAAATGACTCCCGTGAACTACCTGGTGATCTTTGCCTTACCTTCCCCCATAGCTATGAGGAGGAAGACACGGAATAATGTACATGAAGTTAAATTATTAAAACAAAGTTCAACCACAGAAGGGTAGCCAGCCACGGACACCTGAAATCCCCTCCCTCCCACTGTGTTTCCCATCTGTTTAGCTTCAGCAACAGCTTCCTCCTCTTTTTAGACAACCATCTGGGAGCTGGAGTGGAGCAGGTAGAATCAGTTTAATTGAATCTGTGTAGTAAGACTTGGCAGTTTTGGTAACGCTCACCATGATAAAGTAGCAGATAGAAGTAAATCCACTGGGAAGCTCTGAAACGCTGTGATAATTCTAAGGATTGGCCAATTTTTCTGGCCTTAGTGTACCCTGCTGTTTTGGAAAGCATTGACAGCGGCTTTCAAGGATGTGACCTCTCTTTGGGACCAGCGTTTGATTAATTGCCATGATCGAAATCCTCCCAGAATGCTTTGATTGTTTATTATACACAATCACAACACCATGCAGACATAAATACATGACGAGCCTCACTCAGTATACATATTCAATTTGAATGATTTATCTAAAAAGGAGTGCTGATTACGCTGTATATTCAACTCCTGTGTTCCTATTGCAGTCATAGACAATCTCTAAACAAATGAGTGCAGCTTTCTTCCAATAAAACTTTATTAACAAGGACAGGTGGTGGTGGGCCAGATTTACCGGGCCAATTCCTGCTCTCAGGTCTCAAGGTATCTTTCTGAATATTACCATTTTATATAGATTATAATTCTTATAACTGTAGCATCTGCAGATACAGAATGCTTCAGGATATAACACATACAGATATCAGTGTTAAATAAACCAGAAGCATGCATGAGTTGCCTCAAAATTGTATTCCCTACCAAACTTCTTTAACCTGTTCACTAAACATGTGCCTTGTTATTAATTTTAAAACCTGTTAGGGAAGCATATTGAATTTAGCTTGTTTGAAAAGGTAATTCAAGGAGATTATTTAAAATGCCCATTATTCAATCAAATAGGTAATTCATTATTGACAATTAATGAACTAAAATCGCTATACCTGTTGCCTTTTTACTGTCTGTCTTCTCAATAAGGAATGTATTAATAAAAAGAAATAACATAAAAGATTTAAATCTCGGGCCCTCCCTGGTGGCACAGTGGGTTAAAGCACAGCACTAAGAAGCTTAAGCCACTTTCCCATGGCATGAGTTCCATCCCCACCTGCCCCGAGGAGATCCACATGGCCAGGCAGACCTCTCCTGACCCGCCCGCTGCTCCCCTCAGCAGTGTACTTCATTGATCTGCCTGTTCTGCTCCCCACTCTGTCTCTGGTGAATCCTCTCACCCTCCGCATCTCTGGCCTGTACCCCAGTTCTGTATGAATAAATAAATAAATCTTTAAAAAAAAAAGATTTAAATCTCAAGTAGTATTTAAATTCTCTAACAGGGCCTCCTTGGTGGTGCAGGGGTTAAGTCTCAGCTCTATGAAGCTGTCACCCCCCACTGAGGCACAAGTTTCTTCCTCAGCCTGGGAGCTAACACACAGGACCTAGCAGACCTCTCTTGTCTTGCTGGCTGCTTTCAGTCAATCTGCCTGTTCTGCTCCCCACTCCATCTCTGGTGAAGCCTCTCACCCTCTCCCTTCGCCCCCTCTGAAACCCTGGCCTAAACACCAGTTCTTCTACACACACACACACACACACAAAAGGTACATTAAAAAAATAATAATAATAATAATAAAGTCTCTAGCCACTGTAACTGCTTCTCACTTCTGAGAGTAATAGACATAGACATCACTGTTGACTTAGCCACCTGAGAGGTATGGACAGGACAGAAATGGACAGGACAGAAGACCACTTCCTGCCCCCTTCCTCCATCAGAAATCTCTTTATTGAGGATTTATTATTTATCATTACTGAAAGAAAATAACTTTGTGCTGATGTGTTACTAGCTCAAAGCACCAGAAATCATCTGAATATCAACCAGAGGTTTTCACTGGTTATGTGAAATATGGTGATGTTTCAACAGGGATATAGATGAAAAGTTATTTATTTTTTCCATTGTTCTTATCACTTTAGTGCTCGGTGCTTTTACAGAGCTACTGGGGACTTAAGAAATGAAAGGTATCTGTACTTAGGCACAAGAATAGGTAGCTCAACTGGAAAATAAGTCACTGAAAGGAGATTTGTCTACCTCAGACCTCAGATTCTGCGAACATATTAAGAGGAATAATTGTGAAAATGATCCTAATGAGATTACACCTTCAAGATTCCATTGCAAGAGGCTTCTCTTTTTCAGGAAACTGGAGAAAGGTAATACGGAGACTAATTCTTTCTCCTTTGTCATGCAGGTCAGGCATGGGTGTGGAGCAAGGTAGCCCCTTCCTTTATATTGCAGGGGAAGTGGTGTGGTTTTCCTTCAGCTGTAACTTGATACAGATGAGTGTGATGCAGTTTCTCTGAAGGTACGTGGCTTCAGAGCAGCTATCGCCACAGATGATCCATGACCCTGATCATGAGCTCAGTGCCCTTTACGCTCCAGTCACTCAGAGGCTCCTGGCCCTGAACTCCCAGATGTTATGTAATGCACAGATCTGAAGTTGCTTCACTGCATTGAAACCAGACATCCAGCTTGGAACTGAATCTGATTACATTGATGGCAGGTATTTCAAAGAACTTAGAAAAAAAAAAAAAATCATACAAACAATCCTTGTATTTCAGGAAAACAAAATCCTGAAAGTAGTCAATGGATGGATGTTTCCTGAAAAGGGGTGGGCAGGGAATAAGAGGAAGGTTCTAGAACAAAGTCTACCTTCCACCTTTCTTTCTTTGGTGCGCACCTTCCCAGTTAGTGGTGGGAATATCCACTTCCCAGAAGAAGAGTTTGCTTCCTCTGTGTGAGCTGTGTGACGCACAGGCTCAGTTCTGAGAAGATTTTGAGCTACCAGTAACAGCTGAGCTCAGAACCATCTTTGTGGTGAGGGTCACAGGTAGTAGCGACTTACGTTATGTCTCTTAATTGATTTTCACACCCAAAGGTGCACTAAACATTCATGGAATCAGTTACAACAATAAAGTACCATCAGCTGCCATGTGTGATGTGAATATAAAAAACAGGGTTCACAACAAGGAAATTACGGATGAACAGGAAGAACTGTTGGGCAAGGCTGGGCAAGACTGGATCTTGGAATTTGCTATCTTTTTTTTTTTTTGTATGCCATGAATTCCACTTTTGGTATTAAGTAACTTCAGTGAATACATAGATTCCATTTAATTCTGTGGTTCCCTGTGATCATTTAACCTTCAAACACTCTTTACCTAAACTTCCATAAGATTCTGATTTTCTGCTCCCAACAGATACACTTCCATCCAGCTGGGGAAAGTCACACTGAAAGAAACAGGTGTTTTGCTCCTGACTGGGAGAACAGTAACCGCCTACATGGCACGTCCTAAGGAAGAGGCTGACTGTTCGCCAGATTTTCTGGCAAAGTGACTGCGTCAGACTCAAATGTCCATGACTTGGGCTAAATGCAAAATGAAATGTATAAAACTGCAAAGGAAACCTCCCCTCTTCTACTGTGTTGCAAGCGTGGTTTATCTCCCTTGTTAGGCTGACTACAGCAATGATGGTTCTTTGCTTTAAAAGAACTTGGGATCCCCTGCATTGGTTCTTGTTTATACCTCACCCAGGTTTTGCTGCTGCTTCTTTTTTTTTAAAATTTATTTACTTATGCATACAAGAGATGGGGTATAGGCCAGAGGTAGGGGGTGGAGGGGGGAAATTTAGCAGAGGCAAAGTGGGAGCAGAACAGGCAAACTGACTGAAATCCACTGCTGAAGGTAGAAGTGGGCAAGACAGGAGAGGTCTGCTGCACCTGGTGGGTGAGCTCCCTGACCGGTGACCAAACTCATTCTGTAGTGACCATGAAGAGTGTTAGAGCTCTGAGACTTGACCCCTGCTCCACTATGGGGCCCGGTCTTGCGTCTCACAGCAGACAGGCATTAACCCCCAGCACATGGAAGTTTTTTCCTTATATATGATTCTTTGTTATTGGGTCTCTGGCAAAGACACAGACATATATATATTTAAAAGTAAGATGATTGTGATGACACAGTGAAGTCTGGCTCTTCTCTGGAATAATGAAAACTACAGATGAACCTTAAATAATAAGCAAGCAGGAATGACTGTTGGCAAACTTTCCTGACCAGATAAGATTGTGGTGAACCTACCTATCTGAAATAAATTGTTTGCTTTTGATGTAGGAGGATGCATTTGACTCAACTTTCATTTGAACCAGTGCATCTCTATATGGCCCTGTCTTTTACCAGTTATGCAGCAAAGATTTAATTAAGTTCTGATTTCTTTGCTGCGATTGTTGATCATAGCATTCATATTTTTGTGCCTACTCAATTTAAAGGATTCGTGTTGATATGACTTATTTCCTTCATAGTGAATATCATCTGTATTGAACAGGCCCAGTAGATCTGAATGCTAATAAAACTTAATTTATGATCCCTCATGGACTAACACTTTGATTTTAAAGAGCATAATATCTTCAGATTTAAAGTTAGTAGAGGGTAAACGTAGTTTCCAACAAATAGTACTAAAAATTAGATTGTGTTTAGATAATACCTATTGTCAATAATCATTAAATAGAAAGTGGGGATTAACTCTGACCCTCGGTACCATTCCCTCCTACTTCGGGCAGATCATTCTCACCTGGACATATATACCTGCACACACCTACGTACACGTTGTAGGTGCCTCATACAGCTCTACATGGGTTGAAACCTACTGACTATTCATCTTAACACAGTTCTCAATAGCTGTCAAAGAACCAAGTCCCAACAATATGTTCCAAGGCCTTTTATAAACTGGGTCTTTTCTATCTCTTAAGTTTCCTGCTTCACCACAACACAGCTGTGTTGTTTTGAGTTTGTTGCACCCCAGCAATGTCAAATCATCTGTAATGGTCCCAGCATGCCATGCATGAACCCATGCAGTAGACAGAGAACACTTCCTGTTTGTCTTGCTCTATGCAAAGCAAAGACTCAGTCAACAAGAAAATATGAGAAATATGAGACACATGATAATTTTAAAGATAGCAATGATGTTCATATGTTTCAATGGGAACATTCTGACTTGGTCCAAAACATAAATTACTGGATTCTTACTTTTTCAAGATTTTCCATAGATATGTATAGAAGAGATTTTTCTCATGACATTCTTGATCTCTACACTGTTGCTTCATCCAAGGTGCAGGGAAAATGACAAAGGGCTAGTAGATCACAAAGTGGCATGGAGTTAAGTACCACTTGGATTCAGTTGGCACTCTATTTTTTTTTTTTTGAATCATTGCTTTATCATTGTTTCTTAAGAACATCCATTAATTTGAAAGAATATCCATCCTTGAAGAAAAACATGTATTTGGTATCATCTGCATCTCAAGTTCTTTTAGGTTTTTACTTAAAGTTATCAGCTAAGAATGAAGGATATTTCTGGTCTACAATAGGACCCAGTATTGGTAGGTCCGAGCAAAATAATATAACTAAGAATTCTCCCAGATTTCAGTATTACACATACTGAAATATACACATTATACACATTATATTTAATATCATTAAAGGCCTATGTGATAAGTTTGGGGGGAGAATTGAACATTTCTTAGAAGCCAATTCAGTATGGGTAAGACTTTTGGAAAAGTATATTTAATGCTTTTTGAATTTCCAAAATGAAATACTCTTGGTAGATTCAAATAATACAGAAAATGGAATTGATTGAAAATCATCTAAAACTGAATGAAATGGATATGGAAAAAATTAAATCTATGTTTGCATGCATCACTTTACAATAAAGAGGCTCTTTCACTTTGATGGAACTTTGTAACAATCCAGACTTAATTGGTACAAGGAATTATGAATACTTGTAATATTGCTTTTACATCCTGGGCTTAGATGACAGGATTCTGAAATGCACATAAGTTCTCTTTGCTTGGAGAAAGGAGTAGACAGCATAGATGACAGAGAAGAGTAACTATTAAGCTCTCACTTGAAGACTATTTAGAAATTTGCCAACAAGCTGGAAGCATAAAGGGCTTTCTATACAAAGGTTAACTTGCCTGCACAAACCATTTTATTATATTATTATGCTAAGGGATGAAGCCAGGCATGAAGACTGCTGGATGAGTGTACGTGTGATTCTATTTGAAATGGTTCTGTCATGAAATGGTGAGAAAAGGCCTATCTGTAGATAGAGAAATAGACGTCTAATTGCCAAGTGCTGGGGGATGGGTAAGAATAATGTGGAATGTGGGTTTCTTTCTGGAATAATGAGAATACTCTATCTAAAATTGATTGTGATGATGATGGCAGACCTGACACTCCACTTAAGCCATTGAACTGTGAGCTTCAGATGAGTGAGTGGTATAATCCATTATATTAATATAGTTGTTGGAGATAAAAGTAAAATAGGAAAGTAATCTTTTAGTGGAAATGTCGCTTTAACATTTAATGGAAACATAAATCATTTAATAAAAATGACTTAGTAAAAATTGAACCCCATCAAGATCTTAAAGGGATTCTGGCATATCCAATTTGTAAATGTTTGGGTTCCAGTGGATCCCAGTGAAAAGTAAGATGGCGGACTTTAAAAAGCTACCCTTATATTCAAAAGTAGTTCATAACATACAGTTTCACTACAGTAAACTGAAAAACAGCCTCTCAGAAATGTCCCTCTCCCGAAGCCAGGCACTGTGAATATGTTAGCTGACAACAGAGACCACTCATGTGGCTAAATAGAAGTCAGTTGGCATTTCACTCAGTCCTCCTCCCAAGACTCATCTGCTGTTCAGATCACCCACACACCTGGGTCACACATTCACCTGTCCTTCGCTCCCTGTCTCTTAGCCACGTCCGGCCAATCCCATGCAACAGTGTAAAGACTTAGCCCACACGTGTCTAGGAAGGAGACCAGAATCTAAGTCCTTGCCTACAATTTATTGGTCACATGGTCTTAGCAAATCACCAGGCAGCTGACAAAGATGTTGCTAAGAACCAGTAAACTTATATAGGTGCAAAGGTTTTGTGGACAATGAACAAGATGCACTTGAAATGATTATTCTTTTTCCCAATGCTGTTACATTTCTAACTAGGAATACAGCACTTTTAAGGAACAAATATGGCCTTATAGAAATATTCTTTACCAAGAGGCTCACATAAATTAGAAGAAATTTTGCATGATAAAAAACACTACGTTCTGCACGTAAGCATTTTCCTATCTATATATCTCTGCAGGAGTAAGGCCAGGGTAAACTAGGGAATGATTGGAAATAGATCAGGGTATGATGTACTACTCATTTTAAAGTCTGATGAAGAACATTCCCCTCCTTATCAGGCAACCCTTGTGACTTCTGCAACATTATCCAAGAGCTGATGGGCTGGGTGCCCAAAAATCCCTCTAAATAATTGAGTGCCTGTGGTCTAGCTCCAGAAAGTATAATTATGTTCTCCAAGACATTGATTTGCCAAGTCTGGGTACATTACCAAGAGTTATCTGCTTCAGTTAACAGGATTTCCTTTATGGAAAGGCAGAGAACATTCTAATCATTTGTCAATAGATATTTGCTCAAATACCATCCCTCACAGCTTCTTGCAATTTGATGTTGTATGTACTTGACTTTTCAAAAAGTCATTTAGCTAAATATCCAGTTCCTTAGTCAGAGACATTTCAAGTAAGAACTTCAACACACTATGCTCTATGCCTCCTCACACCCTCCAATATATTGGGTTTTGCCCACTCGGAACACTGCCAAATGCTTTTTACACTACTGTCGGTAGAGTGTACAATGAAGAACACAGAATTCAGAAGGTGCTATGAGAGAGCCCACCTTTCGATAAATCATACTAGAAAAAGTAACACTAGTCATAGTATTTAGGTTTTGCATGCTTATATTACAGAAACTGTGCTGACTGCCTACATATGTTATTTTACTTATAGATTTTGGTCACCCCATAAATTGCACAGATAGGTAACATAACTTGCTAGATGTCACGGCAAACAAATAAAATCAGGATTTCAGATGGCCTGAGTTCAGAATAAGTAGTTGGAAGCTTCACATACTGTTTGCTACTAATTGCTTGGACTAACTTAGAGTGTCTCCCAAAGTTGAATATTGCTCTTTTCCACTGGTATAATTTGGCAATTGAATAACTGGCTTTCCAGGACACAGTTAGTGAAGTTAATCCAATAATTAATTTGTGGGTTTTCCAGGCAAAGCAATGATCTATGGTAAGATTTTTTTTTTCTTTTTCTTTTTTGGCCTGGAGAAGCAAAGAAAGAATTTTAGTTGCAGGAGAAAAAAAAATACTATTAACCACCAAGAAAATACTATTGAAATTATATTTTTCCAGGGACCACTTAACGCATATAAAATGAACTGACAGATTTGCATGACCTTTAATAGCAAGGGATTTAAGGTATCCTGGCCAGATAGGAGGGGAAAACCTACTAGGTTTTAGGTAAGGCATGGACATAATCTTAGTTAGGAAGTTGTGAGGAACACTACCTTGGGACCGCCCCGCCAGCATTGGGGTGTCCTATTTCTAGTCACTTAAGGAGTCAGTTTTATCTAGACACCTTGTGACAATCTCAGTTGCTTGCATTTGCAAGGGCTTTCTTCAATGTGGGCATTATGTTAAGTACTTTGCTGTCTCACTTATTTTAAGATATATTTATTTGTGCATACATGAACTGGGCTACAAACCAGAGTTTCAGGGCTGGGAGGATTTATCAGAGAGAGAGTGGGGAGCAGAACAGGAGGGTCTACTGGAATATACTGCAGAGGGGAGCAGCAGGGAGACAGGAGAGATCTGTTGCGCCCTGTGGGTCACTCCCTGGCCGGGAATCAAACTCACGCTACAGTGGCTGCCTCAAGCTTCATAGTGCTGTGCTTAACCCCTTGTGCCACCAGGGAGTCCCTGTCTCACTTTGTTTTAACCCCACAACAAAGCTGTAGGCCAATTTCAAAGATTAGGCTGGGTGGCTTTATCGTCCTCATAAGTGGCAGAGTCAGATTTGAGTTCGAGGCTCCTGGCAGCACATAATGCAGACATCAAGGTGCCTCCCCTAGCTGGCTTGGGTGGAGGTGCCAATTGGGAGTGAGAGGACCTTGGCTCTCCTCTCCATTCTGCCACCCGCCTTTCAGGAATGCCACACACGTTACTCATCTCCACATCAAGATGCAGACAACCGCCCCACTTCTCCCACAATTTGCTTCCATTGCAGGAAAAAGCATTCTATCTGGAGGGTATGACTAATAACAGCAGACTCTCCAAAATATTTTCAACATACAGCAAATGGAATTAATATTTTGGTCCTCAGACATGATCAGGCTTGAATTACAGTTTATGGACAAGGGTAAGACTTTGGTATATAAATGCATCCGGGGAAGCATATTCTAGAAGTTATACAACAAAAGTACAAAATAATTTTGTAGCCCCTACTAAAAATTCTTGAATGAACATAGGGTTCAATATGCACATTGGGTCTGACAGACAAAGCAGTTTGGATTGTTGCTGAAACCACTGAAGACTTTTGGATCTGGATCATGTCCCGGGTGACTGCCATTTTTTTTTTTGGTGGGGGGGAATGGGGGTAGCCAGAATAAAGAAGGAGAAGGCAGACCATAATTACACCACTGTACAGGCTGTGTCTGAAGTGATCGACCGGAAACGTGACAATGAAGGAGATTGGACAGATGTGAGAAAAAAAGGAGCATCTTCAGACAGGGAGAGAAGAAAGGGATGAAGATGTTAGGATTTGGGGCCTGGGTTCCTGGAGAAAGAAGCTGCATGAGGAAATCCAGAGTAGACACACCCATGGGGAGGAGATGAAGTGGAATCCAGCGTGAAGAGGGCAGCAGGTTGTCAGTTACCAGGAATGAAAGCAGAGATCAGGTCCCAGAGCACACGATGTGAGACCAGTCATGAGTTAGTATTTTTTTGTTGGTGTAGAACTGGGGTGCAGCCAGAGGTGGGTGGGAAGCAGAGGATTCACTGAAGATAGAGTGAGGAGCACGACAGGTGGAGGGGAGAAGTGCGGAGACTGGAGAGGTCTGCTGTGCCATGTTGGTCAACTCCCTGGCCAGGGATCGAACCCAGGTCATAGGTGTGATATGCAGAGAGGACTGAGACCACTATGTATTGATGCCCTTGTCAATAAAGACACAAGAGCACCCGCACTCCCAAGCCTGCAAAGCATTGATGAGGCCAGGGATGCGCTTCATGTCTAACTCTGGTTTTGTGGGATAAGAAAATAACAATGTAGGGCCTCCCTGGTGGCACAGAGGTTAAGTCTCAGCACTATGAAACTATCCTCAGCCACTGTAACATGTGTTCGATCTCCAGCCAGGGAGTGACCCACATGGCACAGCAGACCTCTTCTGTCTCACTGCTGCTCCCCTCAGCAGTGGATTTCAGTAGATTTGCCTGTTTTTCTCCATACCCTGTCTCTGGTGAATCCTCTCACCCCTGCCCCCCCACCTCTGGCCTGTACCCTAGTTCTTGTATGCATAAATTAAAGTAAATCTTTGAAGAAAATAAAAGTACAACCAACCTTAAAAAAAATTAAAATGAAAGACCACAAACAGGTGGTTCCTTACTAACCTGACGTCATAGATGGGCACATTAAAAACACATGTGTGGGTGTGTGTATAGCCAAAGTCTAAAGTGAGGAAAACATGGCCTAACATCAACTAGATCCTTGCACATTTTTAGCCTTTGCTAAATACTCTCCAGTTTTTCTTAAATTCTGAACAGAGACTACTTACTGCCTGTAGGAGCAGATTGTTAGAAATATCTTTTGTGCCCAAATGGATTTATTTTTCCCAATAATTTCCTTTTATACCTATTTTGGCATGGCTTATGATAAGATGTCCCTCATCATCATCTCATTTTGCTTCCAGAAACATATTTTCAAGTACCTGGCTACCTAATCAATACTCCTCGGATGCATCCCAATTCCCAGTTATGAGCAGAATTGCTGAGCTGTGATATGCTACCTGTGCTGATCTTTCTCCTGGCTCTTGGAATCATACCAGCATTCACCATTTACAAAATACCAACTGCTATTCAATATGAGAAGTGCAATTGCTTTTCACTACTCGCCAAAACAACAGGCCTTTGTGAGATCATTATTTTTTCCTTTTTATAGATTTCCGGGAGAATACAATATGGAGATCCATGATCAGTTGCCAAGTACAAGTTAGAGATAGTTGTTTTTTCCTAAATGATTTTATTATATTGAGGATTTGCTGTGGGACAGAATGTTCTATAGATAATAAGCTGTGGATGTATAAATACATCTATTTCTATATGATGAACTCTTACCCCACTCAGGCTTTCAGTGATTATGAAAAGCTTCCTAATACTTAATGAGGAGATTTAATGAGGAAATATTATTGCAAAGGTGAATGGTGAGTCTATTTTGCATCAAAAAGATGTGAAATGATATTTCATTAATAGACTCATTCTACTTTAAAAAATAGATGAGATGAAATAGGTAGATAACATCATGGCAAAACATAGCACATGCAGTCACAATGATAGATGCTATTTGTGGTGACTTGTGCCATGTCTGTATTATGTAGCTGGTTAGATCCAGCATGTTCTGAACACAGATCTAGGAGGTCAGCAGAACATGAGAGTTCCTTATCAGCTTTGTGCTAAACAGTCCCCCTTCTCTGTTTCCTTGAACAGAATGAGTATTCATTCATACCACACAGTGTTTTATAACAATGTTTTCACTAGGTCTTCAGTAGAAGAAATCTTTCTTAAAAATACCCTCAGGTTCCATAATCAAAAGATTCATCCTAAACTTTGAGCAAGTAAACAAAATCAGGCAACATTTATCATACTCTATGGTGTGGGTTTTGGGGATTAGAGTTAAGGATAGAACCTTGTCAATCAATTTACTCAATGGCACCTTTATCAATTAAAACAGGGTGCATATTTTAGTTCTGTGGAGTCAGATGTGGCACTAGTCTCTAGAAATAAAAAAAAAACTGGTATTTTTGTGTAGATGAAAAGGCTTCTTTATGGAATTTGATTAGGATTTCAGTGATGAGAAACTGTCTTCATGGGAAAGGAGTAGAAATAAAATCCTTAAAAAAGGAAAATCTAGTATAAAGGCTTAAACATTGCTGTTGAATAAATGTGTTTCATATATTTAGCCACAGTGTAGAAGTAGGGAGAATTACGAAGGAGTGCTGGAAGGAAAAGCTAGGAAGGGAGGTTGTCATATTTTGATAGATTATTCAGGGTGAGATAAAGTAATTGTCTCACTCATAAAATTATTATGTAAACATACAAGACATTTAAATACAGTTTCCTGGAAAACAAATATTTGTCATGCAGAGAGCGCATTATTTCCTCTGCCTTTGCTGCACGACATTAACAAATGTAATAGGACAAACATTTCTTCTAAGCCAATAAGCTGATCTTGAAGATCAGCTCCAAGATCACGACACCTGCTACTTAATCCCCTCCAAGCACAGCCAAGTTTGTGGCATTTGTCCCAGGAAGATTCTGGTGTCAGGAGGAACCTCATACACAGTCTTCAAAAAAAAAAAAAACATAATAAGTCCTTCATCAAGTTGATTATTCAAGATATAAAATCAAGGACATTGAAGACTCTCTTGAAACAGACTCAACAGTTGACCAGAGTCTTCTCAGTCAACCCCTGGGGAGCCCTGGGGGTGGAATAGGACAAGACTAACAGAAGTTTGTAAGCCCATCCTTGTCTACTACCATCCAGAATCTCCAGGAGGTAAGAGTCTGCCGTGATGGACAAAACCTGTACAATTCAAAAATGGTTGTGTGACACTGGAGTCCTAACAGGATTTTAACCACCCAAGTAGCAGAATAATTTTCTCTCAGAAATGCCCAGACCCTTATATGGCCAAAAAGAGAACGTTTCAAGCAGGACTATGGTGACAGGCCCAGAGGAGAGCATCCTGGATTACATGGGTGGCCCAGTCTAATCACTTGAGTTCTTATAGACGGAAGAAGGCTGAGTCTGAAGACAGAAGCATGTGAAGGATAAGCAGAGCTGCTGCTGTTCTGGGGTGTAAAGCCATAGCTGAGGGCCTGAGAAAAGGCCTCTGAGGCCTTAGGGTGGCCTCCAGTCAGCATTCCAGAGGGTACATGGACCTCAGTATTACAGCTGCATGGAAATCAATCCTGCCAATACCTCAGTGAACAGGAGACAGGATACCCTGTGGAAAGGAAGAGAGTTCTGCTGATACCTGGGTCTTAGCCACTTGAGGCCTGTGTGAGCCTCCTAGCCAACAACACTCTAAGAGAACACATTTCTATTTCTGTAAGCCAGTAAGTTTGTGGCCATTTATCACGCCAGCTTAGCGTGATAACACCCCATCAAACTGTGAGGAGAAAATAATCATTTCCTTGGCATGTGGAGAAAGGGAGGAAAGGATATCATTTTAAGGAAGAGCTTCACACACCTGAAATGTGAGCTGTCTTTGAAGGACTAAGGAATTTGAATGGGGTTTAAGACCTTCCTCCTCCACCGGGGATTTCACAGAGGTGGCCTGAGGAGAGCCTCTGACAAAAGCAGGTTTGTGTGAGGAAGTAGCTGGACTTATGTCTGGATTAGAAACATATTCTTGAGGACTCTGCAGGCCAGCTGAGCCATTGTGCCATCAGAGGAAATTCCTATTCCAACCCACCTTTATAGAGCAGCTACTGGAGTTGTTCTATTGCCTCAGTAAATGCTGACCTCAGGCAACGGCAAGAGCATCAGCCCCAAAATGAGAAACCACATTTACGGAGTGATCACTAAACACCCTACACTGTATTTAGAGCTTTGATCGCATTATATACGCTAATCCTTATGACAAACCCCCTTTTTAAATGAGCAGATTGAGGTTTAGAGAGATTTAACTAACATGCAGCAGAACACAAACCTAATAATTAGGGGCACATTCAGTCTTCAAATCCAGACGGTGAAAACTTAGAGCCCAGAAACCTTTAGACGCTTCACATTGGGCTCCCCATGAAACCCATGGACAGTTTGGAATTTCCGACCAGGAGAATATTCTATTAGTCATCTATAGACATCACAGTGGGTATGCGTGCTGATGTGTAAGTAAATACCTTAAAAATGAAATAAATAAATCAATAAAACTCAGTATTTTGGTCAGGTGAGAGATCTAGAATGACCAGCCTGATTTATCCAAAAGTAGTTAGATATTATAGCCCAAAACACCAGCTGGCTATTAAAAAGGTGATTCAGTGATCAAATATAAACATTAACTAAGTTGCATCGAGTCCAGAATGCCTGGCATTTACTATTGAGCCTTCATGCCCACAGTTTAACAGTAGAGGGGAGCAGCTGGGCCCCCTGGAATAGAACAGGTTACTAGAACTGCATTTGTGTTAGTCTCCTGAGTTCCTTCGCTCCCAGTCCTTCATCTATTGGCAAGACTTGAGGGAAACCAGAAATCCGAAAATGACATAAGTAACACTGTGTGTAATAATCAAAAGGATGAATGAATGAAAGAATGAATGAATGAAATGCAGAAATACGGATGCTGAGGGATCCCTGGATCTCTGGGGGTGCTGGGATCCCCAGCTTCCTGGCTGGGGACTGAAATCAAGACATGGAAGTAATTGCAGAGACTTAACCCATAGGCCACCAGGGAGGCAGGGTCACTGGATGTGGCCTAAGTCTCTCAAAGAACATCATCGCTTCTGGCCTACTGCTACCTATCATGGAGGACTTTGTTGAAACTCAGAATAAGAAGATGCACTTCATAAGTGAGAAAATGGAATTTTGGCATGAAATTTAACAACATAAACATTTGTTTGTACAAAAGCATAAATGTCGACGCATCTAAACAAAATTCATCTATTTTTGAAAAGGCACAAAAGCTTGGCACATGCTAGAAGAATTAAAATGCAATACACTGATCACTATAATTGAATTAATTTTTAATGACAACTAATTCATAGAAAATAGAATGTGCCTAAAACTGGCTTGTGGATGGTACAGAAAAATTATCACAATTGTTTATCCATTTGAAAGCCAAATTCTTCTAGAAGAATGCATTTCTGTAGCTGTTTTTACTTGATTGGATTTAATATTTTAATGTGTTTGCTAAGTACCACAAGTGCATGTAAGAAATTTCAACCGATGAACCCTCTCACCTTCATCCCCTTGGGAGTCAGGTCTCTAGTAAGCATTTCAGATCATTATATATCTCTATAAACTATAGCCATAGACTTTCTCATACACATAGAGAGTTTCTCTAAAAATATCAGCCCTGATATTTTTGATAAAAATCTATTGTACAAGCAATCCCACTCCTAGGTATCTACCCAAAAGACACAAAAACACTGATTGAAAAAGATACCTGTACCCCCATGTTTATTGCTGCTTTGTTTACAATTGGAAAAACATGGAAGCAGCCCAAATGCCCAAAAGTAGATAACTGGGTAAAAAAGATGTGGTACATATATACAATGGAATATTACTCAGCAACCAAAAAAGAGAAACACATGTCTTTTGCAGCAACTTGGATGGAGCTAGAAAAGATCATGCTTAGTGAGATAAGTCAGAAAGAGAAAGAAAAATACCAGATGGTTTCACTCATAGCAGGAGTATAATGGACCAGGCGAGAAAATAACAAAAATAATGAACAACCATAGACCAGAGACATTCTGTGGGGGTGGAGTGGGGAATGGGATCAAAAACGGGGAGGGGGAAGGGAAATGCACGGGATTATGGTGATGGCACATGGGTGACTTGGTGATGGGAAACCCGCGGGGATTACAATTGAGATGGAAAAAAAAATGTACAAAATGATGTAAAAATAAACTAAAAAAATAAAAAAAAAATCTATTGTACAATAGGTAAATAGAAGGAAGCAATTAAAAAATGATTTCTTTCAAATATGCTTTTGTATGCTTATAAGTGGAATAAGGCAATGCATGATGGGAGTGTTATGACTCTGGTTTCATCACATTAGCTGGGAAGGGCAGTTGTATGCAGGAGTCAGAGCAGAGTCAAAAGCGACTCACTTCCACCTGGGCCCAGGCCACAGTGGCTGGCAATAGACTTTCACCCCTGCACCACCAGAGAAACCCAAGAGGATATTCTTTCAAAAGATGGGGGGTCTTCTTCAAAGCCACCACCCACCGACATAAGATGTTAAAAAGGGAAGACAGGACCTCCCTGATGACCTAGGGGTTCAGTCAGCACTATAACCTCTATGGCATGAGTCTGATCCCAGGCCAGGGAGTGACCCACAGGGTGCAGCACACCTCTCCAGTCTCCCCCGCTGCTCCCCTCAGCAGGGCATTTCAGTAGACCTGCTTGTTCTACTTCCCACTCTGTCTCTGGTGAATCTTCTCACTCCCTGTACCTCTGGCAGTTCTTGTATGCATAAATAAAACTAATCTTTAATAATTAAAAAATAAATAGGGAAGATGACTTTCTACCGTAGCAAGTGGCCGCCTAAACGCATATTCAGGGTCATCCCTACAGACAGCTGCACCCCAACTACAGGAGGGTGAGCGAGGCAGGGATGACAGAGTGGGAGAAACTTAACCTTCTGGTAAACAGGAGCCAGGTATGAAAATAGAACCAAGCAACACATCCAGTTCCCCACCGCCTCTCCTCAAAGGACCTCACCGGAGTCAGCATCACCCGGTGCCCATGACAACCCCCTAAAAAAGATAAATAGGTGTCAAATATGCTTTTGCTCCTAAGGCATCTGGGCGTCGGTACAAAATAGAAGTGCCACGCTCCGCAGAGTTTAAATCCTGATACACCAATTAACGAAAAAGCCACAGGATGGAGCTTGCCAGCCCAAGTTGCTCTTTCTGCCTCGCTAGTGCTGTCAACACTCTCCCAACAAGTAGTTTGATCAAAATTAAGCAAGCAGTTTCTGTTGGCGTTTTCACACTCTATGAAACACATGTTCTGTTTATAATGCAAACACGACTGCAGAGTTATGGGCTAGGGGAGGAGGTCATGGCACAGATCCCTCAGCCCAGGGTCGTGGTCTCCGCATTTACTATGTGGTTGAACCTTCAGCAAGGGAATTGGGACTTTTCACTGGAGACGATTAGACAACTGTCTAGCCAATGTGTGTGGTGAAGTCAAACCTCTACAGAAGTCAGCACTTGCTGATGCCTCCTCAAACTGTAAATAAGTCTCTAGGGCCTTGGTTTGACCAGTCTCCAGCTATTCGATCGGGATATTGTCCAGCATAGAGAGGAAAAGAGTTGAAGAAGGACATACTTTGGGGGCTATGTTTGTCTTTAAAATTCAGTGCTGGGCCTCCCTGGTGGCACAGGGGTTAAAGTCTAAGCACTCTGAAGCTATCAGCAGCCACCAAAGCACAAGTCTGATCTCCAGCCAGGGAGTCACCCACAGAGCACAGCAGACCTCCCCACCGCTCCCCTCAGCAGTGAATTTCAGTAGATCTGCCTGCTCTGCTCCCCACTCCGTCTTTGGTAAATTATCTCCCCTGCCCCCCACTTCTGGCCTACATGCCAGCTCTTGTATGCATAAATAAATAAAAATAAAGCTTTAATAGATAAATAAAATTCAACATTAAATAAATAAAATTCAATGAAAAGAACATGATTCTACTTAAGGAAGAACCCTACTGATTTATAGACAAGTTTGTTCCATTAGTGCCATGATTAAACAGTTCAGCTCTTTAAGTAAAAGGTCTGTCCCTGTCAGTCTTGTTTTTTTCTGCTTTAAAGCAGGGGAGGCAGCCATAGTCACTGCTCCACTGAACACATGGAAGGTTAGAGAAAATCCTATTCAGAAGGCAGAGCTCACATGAATGACCAGCCACCTATAAAAACTCTATTTTAGTGATACAATTTTACTGTCTTGAGTCATATTGGCTATATATTCTATATTTATGTAAATATAATTACTACTTTGTAGACTGTTTGGTAAAATACTCTTGTGGAAGGCAGACACGGAATGGAAGGAAGAAAGTTTAGCCTTATAGAAAAAATTAGAAAGCACTAGACAGACCCAGGATTTCCTTGTCTCCATGTCTCTGAGTATCAGCATTTCTTCCTCCAGAAAAAAAAAAAAACTAGCCTGGAGGTTGGTGGGGGGGGACTGAGCATATGTTTAGATTCATATTAAGTAGAACTAAGAGTTGAGTTAATAACCCACACTTCCTTGGAACTTAGATGCCCTTAGCCAACTGAGTTCAATCAAATGTTTCCAGCTCTCTTTTTGCTGTCTCGTTACTAATCCCAGCTCTCAAAATAATATTCTGACGGTCTCCCAGCACTGTCCTCTGATAGCAACGTGTCACGGAAGGGGAAGGGACTTGGAACTAACAGGCGTGGGGTGAGCCTCGCTAAGCAAGCATCTCCCTGGCATATGACACCAAAAACATGTGACTCTCAGCCTCTGAGCCACGGTTTCCTCCTTCAGCTGGAGACAGCTCAACTGTAGCTGTTGACATCCACATACGTGGCCATCGACACAGAAAAACAATGGCTGGCTTTATTTTATTCTCCCTTGTCCTAGAAAGTTGGCTTTACAAATGTCTTTCTGCATGGCTAAAAACACCCCTGAAAACCAAGCTGAAAGTGTGTAGGCTAAAATCTCAGGCTACTTTAGATTTTGATTCTCTTCAAGAATGATCGGGTATCAGACTGGATGTTTCCCTTTCCACACTTTGTCTTGTTCTTGCACACAGATCTCCTATTTGCACATAGAAAAAGGAAATTTTAAAATGAAAAAAAAAAAAAAGGTGATTCTAGGGAAAGGTTTAAAAGGGTATGGATTTTCAGAGCGTTCCCTTTCACGGCACTGCATCTCTGTCAGCCTGAGATCTCAAGCCCTCTGGACGGAACGGCTCTTGAAGGTCACTTTGCTCACATCACCCTGCCTTTCCCTCTTCTCTCTGGCACCCCCATCTTGTTCTCTCTTTAAACTTAACACAAGTGAAATTGAATGAATCAATCTGTCCTGAAAGCCCACTTCCTCCTCCCCAGTGGGTGCTATTTGAATTCCCTCACTTCTAAAGTATCACCCATGCTTTTGGTGACATGAAAAGTAAATGACCTTTGAATGGCAGCTTTTAGGTTCAAAAGATTTAGATTCTAAAGCAGACACAGTCTTGTAATGCACCACCTCTTGAAAGGCTGCAAGCCTCGCTGGATGTATGTTTAACCGTTTTTATTCTCCTGTGAAAAATGAGGATGTTTGTATCTTTACTGAAATCATAAAAAGACTAAGGTAGAAAATTTTTCCATTACACGATTCTGTTCCTGACATGTCATTTTAAGGAGAATAAATGAACAGGATCTGATCACAGCCTTGTAATTGTGAACCAACTCCTGAGCGATGTCAAACATGATAGCCCCCACAGTCTACCTGCCGAGCTCCTAAGACTCAGAAATACTGCCCACAGAAGCTCATTCTTCCTTCGGTGTCTCCAAGACAGCTTGGCAAGCCTGATCCATGAAATACAGGCACCTGTGACGCTCAGCCTCCAGAAAGTTCCACGCCAGGCTGGGGGTGGAGAAGCTCACTGATGCCAAAGCCAGCTTAGTGGCTGGATGTCCAGCACTGACAGCTACTGCAGGGAGTTCTCTTGGAAAGGGCTACAGCCTCCTTTCACCAGTAGGAGGATGAGGAGAGAGAGAGGCCAAAGCGTCTAAACTCACCCTTTGCCTTGCCCTCATTCAATGCCGCTGCTTTTGCTGGGAATGCAGATTGTTCCACCTGTCCCTATTTAGCATGCTTGATGCCTTCTATACTCACCTGGTCACCTGATTTAAAAAAAAAAAAAAAGTCAGGTTGGATGGAAGTGCCCAGTTCCATCAGTTACAAGGTCTGGGAAGGCTGGAGTCTCTTCTGAACAATGCCCACACCTGAATCAGTTACCCCCAGGATACGGGGGTGGTGGTCAGGCTCACGCATTTTAAGGGACCCTCTCTGTAAGGGGCAAGTGAGGCCAGCACCCTAACTGGGCTGAGGTATAACTCGGTGCCTGGGTTTATTCCTGAATGGTAGGTCTTCATTATGCCAGGCGTTAGAGATCCATTCAGCTGTGGCTGTTCTTACTAATAAAAGGCATGTCACATAAGCACATACATTTTGTAAAGGATTTCAGGGTGCTCACCGGATCTCTGAGACCCAACTCTTGGACTCTAAGGAAGATGTGAGTGGAATAATCAATAATGGCAACTGGCATAAAAGAATCTCCCCTGAAACCTCCATATGGATTCTGTGATCCTGCTAGTTTACAAACAACACAACATCACAGAAGCCAAATGTTCTGGTTTCATGGTATCTGCTTATTTCTACTTCCTATTCCGTTGGTAGAAAAGAACCTCTTATAAGAAGGCTCACTCTAGTGACATGGGAAGAGCAAGACAAGAATCTTGTACCATTTCTTGGTAGTGAGAGGTCAGGAGGAGGGCATGGCCCTTGTTCCTCCCACATTGGGCCAACACTGCACACAGCGTAACTCAGAGAGCTATAGGCCTTGGTGCAGGAAGGCCCGGTAGGAAACTCAACTCTGCAAATCTTTTAGCTGAGCTGGGTTATATAATCTCGCTTCCATATTGGTTATGAAATATCTTTCAGTGTCTCCCGGCTGCCCATCAACCTAATCCCCACTTCTCATATTATAGCTCAAAGTCTTAGATATCATACAGCATTATCTCTAAACTCTCAGCATCCTTAATCTTAGAACGGCGTGTGTGTGTGTGTGTGTGTGTGTGTGTGTGTGTGTAAGAGAGAATTATATTCATTATCCAGTTCTCCAGGCTTCATCTCAACTATTGCTTCTCAAATCTTATTCTGCAAAGCTTCCCACTTTATATATCCTAAATTCATTTATTAATTAATAAAATCATTGTTTATAATAGCCTAGCCTCAATGTTGCAAAAGCACCAGGCAGAAAGCTTTTATTTTTAGTTTCCACCTTTTCAGACATTGTGAGTATATTCAAATGCTCATCAGAAAACAAAATGAAGATCAATGTAACATCACATCAAGAAGCTGCAGTTAAACCATGCCAGCATATAAAAAATAAATAAGAATTATACAAGTCCTTCCCTGGCTATCTTGGCTTATTATTTACTTTTTTCCCCCAACTAAGTCTGTTCAAGTAAGGAGTATATGATAGTTTTGTTAGTTTCACAGTATGTAGCATTGTCTCGAACGTACTTAATATTTCAGTGTTTTATAGAGAAATGATTTATTTCCTAACTCTTGGTAATATCCTACAGTAGCATTCAACACCCAGATTCCCTGACAACATAACAGAGAACATAAAAACATCAGTGCTACTTCCTGCTAATTGAAACCAAGCGTAAATGCATTTGGTTTCAAGATGTTCTAAATGTATTGATACTACCAGTTATTTCAATATAACCGCACCCCAAATCATGCTTTGACTTCTTTGACCATTTTCCTTGACCCTTCACCATGATGAGTGGTAGTTTTGCCTACCAATGAATCCCTCTAGCAAATCCCCCCCCCCTTCCCTAACATATATTTCTAATTCTCTTCCATTTCCAAGAATTTACAGATCTTCTTTCACTTTCAACAACCTTTGGCTCTCCCATAAAACTTCCAGTCAGGGCCCTCTTTAGTGGCACAAGGGCTTAAGTCTCAGCACTATCACGTTATCACCAGCCACTGCAGTCTGAGTTTGATCCTTGGCCAGGGAGTGACCCACAGGGCACAGCAGATCTCTCCTATTTTACCCGCTGCTCCCCTCAGCAGTGTACTTCATCAATCTGCCTGTTCTGCTCCCCACTCTGTCTCTGGTGAATCCTCTCAACCCCTGCACCTGTGGCCTGTATCCCATTTCTTGTATAAATAAAATAAATATTTTTTTAAAGAAGCTAAAATTGTGATGAATTCATACAAGTCAACTTGGGCTAGAATGGAGATTACCTGGGAGGCCAAGGCCTTAAGGGAGCCCACCCTCAGGATTCCTTTTTCTTGGGTCTTGTCAAGAGACTTCAGCAGACTCCGCATAAAACCACCAGCTTTCTTGGAAACTTTTCTCTTACAGGTCAAAGTTCCTAAATCATTGGAACAGGGCAGTGACTAGTCTGTCCCAAAGACTCAAAGGCCCATTACCTCAGAGAGAAGCCATACAATGACAACAGCTTCCAAAAGAGGAAGAAGGGTTAGAAACGCCTTTCCCCACAGTGACCAGCAAAGGTACACTTCTGCTGAATGTGGAAGGATGTGGAAGAGAATTTTCCAATTTTAAGAAAAAACAAACCACGAATTGACACAGTTTAGTCAACTACAACTGGGTTAAAAAAAATAAATAAACCAAAAGACACAAAACCTACCATCAGCAACCTGCTTAAAATTAAATATCATAAGAAAATCTTACTATAACACAAAAATAAAGCATAACCATACATAGAAAATTCAAGCTAAGAATAAGATTTCTTCAATAAACTATGTAAGGCAGTTTAAAGATGGAAAAAACATCTTTAAAATTTGAGGGAAAATAATCAATCCAGACTCTTAAACTTAAAATATCTTCTAAAACTGAAGGATATATTTTAATTTTTTTCAATACACAAAGAATTCATGCTAATAAGTCTGAACCATAAGAAAAGTTAATAGATGTTACCTAGTAGAAAGATAGAATCGAGTGAAAATCTGAATCTATACTAAAAAAAATGAAGAGCACCAGAAATAATTTTCAAAAGAGTAATATATATGTATA
>NW_004567139.1:4853253-4854398 GCF_000260355.1 Condylura cristata | reverse complement strand
AAAAAAAAAAAAAAAAAGCTATCAGTGGTATTGTGGGATCACATGGCATGTCTGTCACTACTGTTTTTAATATATGGCCATACCATCTTCCATAGTGGTTGCACCAGATTACATCGTCACCAAGAACAGACCAGCATTCCTTCATCCTCACCAACATTTGTTATTTGTAATTTTTTTTTTTAATATAGGTCATTCTCACAGTGGAGAGGTGATGACTCATTGTGGTTTTGATGTGCATTTCCCTTATAAAGGATGCTGAACATATTTTTGTGTCTTCTTTGGGGTAGTATTTATATAGATCTTTTGCTCATTGTTTGTTTTTCGTTGTTGTATGACTTTATATACTTTGGAAATCAGCTCTTTGTCAGAAGTGTGATGAAAGACTCAATATTACCCAGGTGGCATTTCTTCCTAAACCAATCTTTCCATCCACTGAACACACTCCCAGTTGAAATCATGTCATATTTTTTTTTCCTGTGGAAATTGATAAAAATGTATTTAAAAATGCTAAAGAACTAGGATCATCTTAAACATTTTTGAAAAATGAAAGTAAAGTGAACGGTCCATTTCCAGGTTTACTGTCAAGTTTCATAATTAAGACCCTGTATTAACAATGTAATATATAATGTATGTGAAAGGAAACATTTATTTTGCTAGTTATTTTTAGACAAATCATAGTAGGATTTTTAGCATCAACCAGATAAACATGACAGTTAGTGCTGGGGGTGATGATACAGTGACTTGCATTAGAGAATATTTTGTAGCTGCTTATTTTTCAATAAATTTAATTCCCATTTTCTTAAAAGTAATTCCCTCTTGGGTATTACTTTTCAGATCTCTCATCCATGACTCAGCTAATTGACACAATTGCTTCTTCCTTGTAAGCTTTCCTGGGGCCCTTTGAGGGGTTTTCGGAAGCTTTGCATTTATTGTTATAGACTTAGTTTCACAGGTTTCTCTGAGGAAGTAAACAGAATTTACACTTCTTCCTTGTTGAAATGCCCTTCTTTCTAATACCACACTTACCTAATTCTCGCCTCAGTTATTCATATCTCCTTTCCCATCTTACTAGGTGACTCTTCTTTCCCCTCAAGCCCCAACTTCGGTCACTTGCCAAATGTTCTTAACCCTCTTCTGTCGGAGAC
>NW_004567139.1:4844669-4852866 GCF_000260355.1 Condylura cristata | reverse complement strand
GTTCTTCCTGGCACTGTCCCTGGGGCTCTACCCCCTCACCTTGCTGGCCAAGCCCCCCCCCCACTCTTCTCTAAGTTCTTTCTTTCTACTATGTTTCTATATCTTTTGTCATCACCCCTATGTTAACAGCTCTCATCCACCCTCAACTGCTTTTACAAAATTTGTGAAACATCCTCATATAGATGTATTTTCCTCTCAGTAAGTGATCTAAACAAGTTTATCATTTTTAACTTAAAAATAATCGCACATTCCTTCCCCCTTCCTTCCTCACTCCCTTCTTCTCCCACTCTCCCTATACATGCCTAAGAAATAATAAGTTTCAATATGCAAGTTAATATATTATAATAGTACAGTAAAAACATAATTATAAGCTGTAATAATAGGTTAGTATATTATTAACTAAGAAAGAGTAATAAAAATAAGTGATAAAAGATCTATATACATATATGTAAAACACACACACACATATCTGATAAAGAGAGTAAGAACAAGTGTATGTATATATATTTTAGTTAATGAGACCATAATTCTATTCCTTCATTTTCCACATTTGGAGGGGAATCTACTGCTATTAGTAGCCTAATTATTCATCACTTCCTATTGATTCTTTAATATTCTCACCTTAATTTTCCTTTCGTCCTAATCAAGGCTCCAAGTCAGTTACCTTTCTGTTCGGAGATCTCCATTTGTAATAACGTCAGATTACGTCAACAATGTTTGAGTCTCCAAATATGATCCTACCTAAACAACAATCATTTCATATTCTAGCTTCACCTCTTTTCCATCTTTACTTTTTAATCAATTATAATAAAAGGTTTCATTCATATTATTCACTTACCTGTACTTAGTTTGCATTCAATAATATCTTTCTTGTAGAAGATTATATATTACCCATGGAAAAATGAAAGGAATATAATAGTTCTCTAAAAGTTTTCAAAGAGGAGACACACGTGAAAAATAAAGTATCCATTGACTAATATGAAGAATTCCTTTAGCAATCTGAATGAATGTAGCCACATCTTAATAAAGGTTGGAAAAGAGAAAGAAGAGATGATGTCTAAGAGTGAATGACAGAGAAGTGATGTGGGTAGAGGCAGGTGCAAGGCATGTAAGCATGACAGGCCTGCTGGACGTGTCCAGTATGTCAAGTGCCCACTCTCACCTGCTGCCCACCTGTTACCTGTCCTCCCAGAACCACCCACAAGTCTCTTTCATGCCCTTATTTTAACTCATGTTGAGGTGGAGGTATTGTGGGATTTGTCCTATCGTGAGACCCACAAGTCAAGAATAATGAATTGCATTTCTCTTCCTTCTCTTCTCCCTCTCTCAATCATGTCCCTCTACTCCTTATTCCTGACTCATTGCAATATACAAAATCTCCCAAAGTTATTTTTAAATAGCTTTTCAAGTGTTAGAGAATGGGGGTTACTTAGATGTTATTAGCTTTAGCAATTTTCAAGCCTCGCTGCCCCTTAGTATCAGTTAGAGAGCATTTAACACTGATTTCTCTTCTAACTGGACCTCCCCCAGTCTAATTAAATTTGAAATCTTGGCAGAGAACTGGGGCAATGACCAACTGTGCATCTGTATGTCTCTCTCTATACTGTAATTATAGTTTAAATCTGCAATTATATGAGTCTGTGGTATAGTTAAGGTTGAAGAGCATTGCTATACTCTTTGAAAAGTGGGGAACTGAAAACCAGGATGGATAATGGAAGCCAGATTAGAAATTTTGATTTATTGCATGCTGTCTCTGAAGAACAAACTAGCCCCCTTCTCAGGATATATGCTCACTGCTGTGATCTTGCAAGACAAGATCCCTATTCGAAGGAAGATGACTGTGTATTTCTTAGGGGTTAAGGGATCTCCACCCCAGTGTTGTTACAGAAGCAAATCCCAATATATGGCAAAACTGAAAAGTTCTTTCCTAAAGAAAGAACAAAAGTATAAATCTGCAGGGTCAACTTTACTGGAAAAAAATCTGTCTTATGGGATCTACATGTGACTCTGAAGTTGCACAGGGAAGCTGAAAACAGGTGGAAATTTCTGGAACATGTGACTCTACAAAGGCCAAAGCCACAGGGTGCCCTCCTAAGATACCAGAGTGACTCTGATAAATGATAGCAGGTGGGAACAGTATAAGCATAGGGAAATGGGGTCATGGGACTGTGGGGTTTGTTTTGTGGTGGTGTCTGTGTTTCTGTTTGTTCTAAGTACTTTGAATCTGAAATCCGTGTTGTTCCCTTGTTTTTTTGTTTTTTTTTTTTTAATCATGTGAAGTGGGACATTCAGGGCTTTATATGTAAACCACCTAATTTTCTTTTGCTTTTGCCCCCTTTGATGCATTGTCTAAGAAATTTCAATTCCCAGGGATCCCTTTCCTTGTGAAATTATTTGTTTTTCTGGAGAGGTCGTTGCTGAAGGCCTCAAAAGTCTGCCATTTCTCAACACTACTTCCTCTTTGGTTCACAGCGGTTAAGAACTGAGGATGTTTCTCTGAATTTACCTTCACAAGAAAAATTAAAAATATTAAAATATCCAGAATATATATATATGTTTTTAAGAAAAATTTTAGAAGAAAATTTGCCCTCAGAGAAGTAGATCACAATTTCTTTTCTTTTTGAAAAAGAACAAATCATTAGCTTTTCACAGATGCTGATTAAAAATAAAGGACAGAAATATGGTCTATTTTTTTTGCCTGAAAGGGGAGATAAAAAGAAGTAATTCATTGGAAATGTACATCATAGGCCTTAGATATGATTTTTGGCCTTGGAAATTGCTTTTGCACTTAAATCTGAATATGATTCACAGCCTTGTGCCCTAGGACACAGCTCAAATATATAAAACATTGAAGGTAGTTTCTGGATATTTGCCCATGAGTACCTACTAAAATTAGACGTCTAACTATCCACACCAGTCTCCTCTTCAAGAAGTAAAGGATATAACCTGAGAAAATTCCACTGATGTCTCAGCCTGTGGGGATAAAAGCTGACGGTGTATTTAAGAGCAGAAGAAGTGATCGGTTAAGTATTAGAGTCTCAAATCCTGCTGGGAAGGATATTGAATCTAATTTTAGACCAACTAGCGAACAAGTTCCCCAAAGAGTGTGCAATTCAGCACAACCTCTGAGGTAGTCTTTCAGGTACCCTCCACAACTGATGGCAGGCTGGCTACTAATATACCACAAGAAAGAAATACCTACAGGAAATTTGGATTTTCTTCTTACAGATGGAGAACTTTTAACTCTGAACTCCCATTGTTCCTGTGGTTGACTACTGTTTTTGAGATATACCATAGGTAAATTAAGTTTCATCTCTGTTCACCTGTGAGTATAACTTGTATTCATAAGACATTGGGAGCATTTTCTAATTTCTTAAGTTTGAAAGCTCTGAAAAAATTAAATTTTTGTTTTGTTAGGGCTATGGATTATTCACAGCTACTGTGACAGTAGCTGGTGAAATATTCAGACTCTGAAAACATAGATCTGGGTTCAAGTACAGAGCCATCTGAAAATCTACAGAAACGACTTTATCTCTTTAAGCGTCAGTTTTCTCCTTTCTGTGCAAAGATCCTTTATGATACTAATGCCATACTATTACTATGAGAATTAGCTGATATCACTAATTCGGATAATTAACAACAGGCATATAGTGAGCACTCAATGATGATATCGCTAATTTTAAACTAATAGACTATTTTACTAGATCATAGTTAGAGCAGTACCTTCCAGTACCTCTTCATTCTTAAGCATTCTTTAAATCGAATAAATATGATTTCCCTGATGTGAGTCTGCCATACCAAAATAAACATTGAAGACAAAAGTATCAGTTTGAATGACATGTAAAGGACATCAAGCTACAATAGGTGTGTGAAGTGCATGTCCATCATCAACCCTGGATTTTGTTAGCTCAGGCACAAGGCACTGACTTCCACAGAACACACTCAATGTAGCCTCCCTTTATACTCGCAATTACAGCACTGTGCAATAGATTTACAACGTGTGAATAACACCTATGAAAGACTTGAGTTCCTGGGTGTCTCACTGAAGTAATTCATTTTGCACAAGAGCCCGGTATTCATAGCACCACTCAGTGAAAACTGTACCTCCACTTGGATAAAATCACATACACACAAATATTACCCCTCCACCTTGTGTGGCATGAAGTTGGAAGAGACAGCCGACATAAAGGCACAACAGAACCAGAAATCCAAATAATCTCACCAGATTGAAGCCATGTTGTTTCAGAGAACAAATATAAAGTCTAACATTCTGATTCAAAAATAGTCACTGAACAGATCCAAGATGGCAGAGATTTATTTAAGTCAAATTTCCCAAATAGAAATTCAGGAAATGCTAAATTATGTAAGCTAATAACATATTCCTCCCCCCACTCAAATTGCCCACTGTCATGCCCCCCCACATGGTTTATTCATTCATCGAAGTGAATATATGAATGCTAAGAAGAAACTAAAGTTAGCCACAACACAAAGAGAAAACAAAATGCAAACATGGATTCCTCTGTTTTTCTATCTTGTGTTAAAGACATCAATATTTATACACCTGTCCACCACTCTCAGTGGTGAAACAATGTTGAGCCTTTCTCTGGCACTTCTCCATCCCATTACCCATGAATGGCTCACAAAGTTTATTTCCCCAAACTTTAATTTCAACTTTACTTCTCATTCTGTGAGGTGGGTCCTACTGACTAAACTTTCTATTTTGTGTCTACCTTCTAGAATGCCTGCATCTCACTGCATCCTTCTAAATGCACATAAAATCCTAGGCTTTCTCTCCTTAAACTCATTCCATAACTTATCTGTAACTTAGACAACTAGGTCAGAGTGCTCTGCCAAGCCTAGAAGGTTCCATTTCACCTTGTTGACAGCGGCTTATACCCATGCTCAACCATGTTCAATCATTTATGTATTTTCTACATAAATCAGGCTTTCAAAAGTCAGTGCCTTTTGCATATGCCTATCGTTATCTCAAATTACCTTCATTTCCTATTCTTGCTTTTTGATCCCTCAAACCTAAAGGCAGAAATGAAATCTGTAAAGGAAATTTAGCTAATCTATCATCTGTTTCTTCTGTAATTTATGTACTTTCTCTTGTCAGTTCTAATGTATATTCCCTTTCTCAGACACTGGTGAATACATTAAAGTTTTATTGCACAGGGGAGTATCCCCAACTACTATAGAGTAACTGACACCCTGTAGAGATCTAATAAAGATTTGAAAAATGAACACATCCATTTATGGGATGGGCATACGCGATCATTCAGATAAAGTGACTCCTCAAGCTGAATTGTGAAATTTGGAGGTTGTCATTGATCAGATAATTTCCACACTGTAGTCTTGTGAAGTAACCATATTCATTTATCTCCAGTAAACAAAGCATGAGTCAGATACAATTTAATGAAGAATTTCTTACGACGAGGTCCTTAACATGGTTTTTCTGTTGAGATCTGATGTTACCCCTACATTCCACCATAAGGTAAAGCATGTATTTAACTCCACATTCAAAAGCCTTGACCTAATTTTAAGGGAATCCAAAAAGAATCTGTACTCCTTGATAATCGGGGCTGAGGTCTCCACGAAAAGCTGATCAGCATGTGTGTACACTGTCACCAACCTACAAGCATGTTTCCAAGGCAGAAAAACAAATGGCCACAACTTCACCCACGACTCAGTCCCACTCTTGATCAAATGCAAAATGCCTTCTTTGGGGCCTTCTCATTTTAATCCTTTCTCTGGCAATCTCTCCAGAAACAGACCACCTCACCAACGTAGCAAAGCCCACGGGTTAGATCATTTCCCAAAGACACTGATGAGAAGATACGCTTGCTGTGTAGAGATGAGGAAATTAGCAATGAATCCATTAATTCAGCAGCCCATTGAGCAGTGGGGGCCATGAGATGACACCTTTTGGTATTTTGTAATGGCAAGTTTGAGCATCAACTTTCTCTGTCTTTTCTAGAATTATAGTAGGGATTTCCTCTTTGAAAACCAGTCTTTTTAATAGGATTAGCCTGTTAAGGAGGGATTTTAAACTGCAGCAGTACAAAGGAGAGAGAGAGAGAGAGAGATTGAAGTGTTGTGAGTCACACAGCTCCTCACATCAGTAGTACTCTCCTCCATGAACCCTGCCCAGCCCCCAGGCCCAGCCCAGAGCTGTCCGAACCTCACACTGAAGGAAGCCACACAGAAAAATCATTGAAGAAAAAACTTTCTGCCCAGGCCAGTTGGGTAAATTGCCTTTGTGCTTTTCCATGACTTGCTTTTGCCAGATGGAATACTTGGCATCCGAATAGTGATGTTGGACCAGATTTTGGAGCAATGGGGTTTTTGAAAATGATTTATTTTTTCCCTCTACAGACAGTTACTCTGGCACAGATGGCTTCACTGAATAATGAGCCCGGAGTCTTTTCCATCATATTTCGCCATTGTAAAAATCTATCTTCTGACTTTTTACTCTGCATATCCAAGAAAACATGTAAGAAAACATAAACGAATACCAAATGTTGGCCCTAACGCCTAATCCTGAGGCTTTCCGACATGGTTCTGTGGTTGTGATACCATGAAAGACTTCTTTCCCTTCCACCTCTGATCCTACTGTGAAATCCCATCTTCAATAAATAATGCCAGTGGGCAAAATGGACTAGAAAAGAATGGAGAGGAACAGCTGCCGTTCTCTAGATTGTGAAGCATGCTTATAAGGATTTGTTGTAGGAATGCTTAGTACCCACAGTTAACCTTCCCAAAGATGTGAAGACCTGATGAAGAATACCATAGTCATAGGCAAAGAGGGTTTCTGGTTAAAGAAATGCTTCTGTTAAGGCTCAATCTGGATAACAATGCAATCCAGTTGAACTGCCCTTGTAAAAGAAATAGGCTTTCTTGAGAAACAGGCAAGTGCCATAGATAGAAATCTCTATGGAATCACTAAGACTGTGCAACTTCAGCCCCCTTTTACAGAGAGATAAACTGAGAATTGAAGGAGTAAATCATTGTCCTAAAGTGTCCCATGAGTTTGCAGGAGACAGAAAGTTATGGTCAGGTTCGATACTCCCTCCGTATAAATCCTAAGTGGGCTCTCGCAATGAATGACATCTGGGGAGGCAGGCCAGGAGAGGTGGTGGTGTTGCATTCTTTGACATCTTGGACAGAGTAGAGAATATAGGATGCCTATATTCTGGTATAGGGCAACCCCCAGGGAACTATACTGGTGGAGAAAATGACAATGAAAATGCAGGATGTGATGACACCACCTGAAATTCAGCCAAAATTGGAGACCATAACTGCAAAAACAGAGCCCAAGAAGCCATCTAATTACATTGAGCAGATTTGGCAAGAGAGGACAAGGAGTAAGACAGTTAATGATGATGAACTGTTTTGCCTCTATCCGTCACAACTGTGAGAGTTACCAAAGCTGTGCAAGATGGAATCTTTGAAAGCCTGTAAGTGGATTAACACATTTCCGTCCTTGTGCATTGGGTATTTTCAGAACCTGAAGTTAAAGGCAAACACAATTCTACCTGTGTGTGTGTGTGTACTGGCTTGAACCAGCCATGAAAAATAAAAACTGTACGGGGAATCAGCATGTCAGTTTTTGGTAGTCTTGACTCAACTTTGTATTTTTTGACAAGGTACTTTATCTGTGGTTTCTTCATGCACATGCTTAAGTCAAGTTATCACATCTAAACTTCCTCATTTGTAAACTGATTTCACAGAAACAAATTCCTACATAGTTCTCCTATCTTGTCATTAAATTCCCCTCTGCAATGGACTATATGGTTTCATTTATTTGTTTACCGAAATGTTTGCAAAATATTAAGATAGCTATCATCTTCTAAGTAATAAGGCATAAAAAGTGGGAGTAAGTCAATGATGCTAGTGTAATAATATATAAAACTATTATAGTCAATAATATACAAAAACAACTAACCTGATATTTCTAAAATAGTTTGATCAGAATAGTCACTGCTTTATTAATTTAGCTTTAGATAAGCAGAGTTCAACATGCATTATGTTAAAATATTGAATATTTTCCTCAAGCTGCTAAACATGGAGCTTCCCTACGACCCAGCAATCCCACTCCTAGGTATCTATCCAAAAGACACAAAAACACTGATTGAAAAAGATACCTGTACCCCCATGTTTATTGCTGCTTTATTTACAATTGGAAAAACATGGAAGC
>NW_004567139.1:4744203-4844269 GCF_000260355.1 Condylura cristata | reverse complement strand
AAAATAAACTTTGTAATAAAAAAAAAGTCTGATAAAAAAAATATTGAATATGTACAAAAATATGTAGTTGAATACAAGGCTTGCAAATTGAAAACTGAAAAATTTAGTCTCTTAAATCTCTCCCTATAGAAAACTATATATGGAGAAAAAAATAGCACATATTTATTAAATTTTTGAAAGCCAAATAAGTTTCTAATTATAAAAGCAAGTGAAGTCATGAAAAATAATCAGTTGCTACTGAATAATATATCCATGTTAAGAAGTCTAGCAAAACATGCAAAAGTGAAGACAGAAGGAAATAATGGTACAAAAGAAGCTAAAAATGGCACTAAAATCTCAAACAAAATTAAATAAATAGAAAAGATGGGAGTTTAGAAATACAATATCTGCAGGGAAAATAACTCACTGATACAAAAGTGAACAAAATGCAAGAAGGGATTTAGAGACACACAATTTGTTTCAAACATATTATGCATGTTTGATATAAATAAACTCAAAGGCTCAGAAAGGCACTTTGTATTTTAGGTGTGATGATCTACTACTGGTGCTGGATATCATTAAAGGCCATTTTATAATGAATAGCAAGATATATCAGATATTAAAGTGCTCACACCCATGGGCCAGATAATTGCACTTCTGGAAATATGCCATGAGAAAATGATCTGAAAGACTTGCCTTATGTACAAATTGTTTATGTTGTCAAGAAAGCATTTCGCGTTGCAAGCTATAAATGGTAAAGTGTTACATAGATTTTGAAATGATGGTGGTAATGAACACATAGGGAATAGCTTTATCTCCCTCTTCCTCCGTCCCCTTCTTCATCCTCCCTCTCCTCACTCTCTCCCTCCCCCCAGTAATTAGCATTAATTATGATTTTGTGAATTGCACTATTCTATGCAATTCATTGAACTATGCATAGGTTTTATGCTAATATTTTTCTATCTCTCACATGATTCTGTGCTTACCTTGAAAAAAATGCAAATACAGGAGAGTATATAAGGAAGAAATTTAAGCCATCATTAATCCTGTCCCTCTTTTTTAGGGGGTGGGGGAGTTACCACAATAAATTTTCTTTGGATTTTTTAAAAACTATTTTAGACTATAGATATATAATAATATATAATATGTATCATATATTATATACATAGTATACACATTATATATATACACACACACATATAATATTATATATATACACACATATTATATACACACACACATATATAGTATATATATACACACACATATATAATTTTATATGTGTGTGTGTGTGTGTGTATACAATATTCATTCTTCATTTTCATACATCGCATGCTTGATCCATTCCTGTTTGGTCCCCAAGGAGCTCCCATCACCAGTTCACCTGTGTGCCCTCACCATAGCCCCTTGTGCTTCTCCCACCAGTTTTAAGCCCCAGTTTTTCTTCCCCCTGAAGCCCAAAGAATGTTTCTGGATTATAGTTTCCTGTTGATTTTCATTTTTACTTTGTTATAATTACTCTGTCCCCTACAATCCTCCTATGAGTGAGACCATCTGGTATTTTTCTTTTTCTTTCTGGCTTATGTCACTAAGCTTGATCCCTTCCAATTCCATCCATGTTGCTACAAATGGCATGAGTTTATCTTTTTTGATCGCCGAGTTATATTCCACTGTGTATATGTACCACATCTTCTTGATCCAGTCATCTGTTTTGGGCAACTGGGTTGTTTCCATAGCTTACCTATTGTGAATTTTGTTGTAATAAACATAGGAGTGCAGGTTTTCTTTTGAATTAATGTGTTTGTGCCTTTTGGGTAAATGCCCAGGAGTGAAATTGCTGGATCAAATGGTAGCTCCATTTGAGCTACCATTGAGGTGGAGCTTAATCAGCTTCCTCACCATGAACATGTAAATTCCATGAGATCACAGCTTTCACTAGTCTCACTTATTGCTGACTCCAGAGCCTTCACATGGAAAGCATAGATGACTCCATCACTTCTCCAGACCACAGTGATCATTTCCAACCTCCTGGCTGAGAGTCACTTACTACAAATATTTCTCTTTCATCATGCCTGATCAACTTTTTTTTTTTTTTTGTAGTTACAATTATGAACATTTGCCAGTGTAGTGAATAGATGTGAATGTTGTTTTTTGTTTTGTTTTGTTTTTGTTTTCTGTAAGAATTATCCCTTTATTGTAAGAGTGTCATTTTACTTTTTTAATTTATTTTGTGTAGAAGAACTAAGGTGTAGGTCAGAGGTGTGGAGGTGAGAGGACTCACCAGAGACAGATGGAGAGAACAGATGGATCTGCTGAAATACTTCCTGAAAGCAGCATTTGGGAGACAGGAGAGGTCTACTGCACCTTGGGTCACTCACAGGCTGTGGCTCAAACTCAGGTCATCCCATTGGTAACACTGAGACTTAACCCCAAGGGCACCAGGAGGCCTGTTTTAATTGTTATCATACACCATCTTATGGCCATATCGTTTCTAAACTTGTAGATTTTTGCTACTTGGCTATTACTGTTATGTTTGTGTTCCCGCAACAAGATTGAGTTGAGGCACTATGGTTGGTACTCAGAAGTGGTAACAAGAGAGACTTAGCTCCCACTCTGGTGGAGTTTAAAGTATGTGGAGAAGAGAGATAATCAACAGAATCCATCATGAGGGGTCTGGGTGTGTCTGTCATAAATAGTTATGTCCTGGAAACGTGATATTGATGCTATGTGTGAGAGGATTTAGTTGAGGGCAGACAGGTTGGGCACAAATACTTCAAATTGAAGACAAATCGAGAGCAAAGGCCCTGGGGTATCATAGAGTCCAGAGTGTGGGGATGAGAAGAATTGAAGGATCCAATTATGGTGAGGATGAAAGGAGTACTTAATATCCATGTAGATAAAAAACCTTGATGCTATTTCTGCTTATTTATGTGAAAAAAGATGACTTGACATGAAGTAATAGCAGCAAATTTATGGGCTTTCCAAGGTTTCCTGATAATCCTAAAGTACTTTTCAGAACATTGGTAGTCATCGACACGTCTATATGTTGTATATGAAATAACTTCTGTGACTTCATTTTCTGAAATTTTAATTTTTCCATCTTTAAAAAATAAATTTGTTTAACAAGTTAGTCACTCAGGTGAAGAAATAATATCTTCATTTTTAACACAAAAGGTGCTTCTAGAAATCTTTCCTGAAGTATTTACCCCATTTCAATAGTTCTTATGTGGAGAATTTTCCCATAATACAGGTATTCATTTCCCACATTATTTGAAATTTTACTTTCGATACCTGGTTGTTCTCTTCATTTTGCTTAATGTGTTTCTCTTTCTCCCCTCAGTCAGATTAAAAGCCCCATAAGGAAAGTTCCATATGATTCAATTCGTACTTTGTGAAAGAAAGAGTCCAAAGCACCAAGAGAAAACTCAAAATACACCTTCCATGCTAATAGGAAATCCACAGTTTGTTCAGAGGAAGATAAAACTTACACGAGGAGCAGTGACAGAAGGCAACACTCTGTCACATTCCTTAATGCAGTCAGTAATTAAGAACAATCATTGGCAAGTAATGAATGGTAAAATTTGAAAACCATGTATTGGAATTCAGGAAAGGAAGAATTTAATAAGGGTTAGGGAGTCCTGGGAAATACTTCTGACTCAGATGATTGGACTTAGGTGTGGATGAGTCAGTAGGAAAGTGAACACAGGTGCTGAGAAAACCCCATCAACAGCGGGAAACAGCTCTCAAGGACAGGAGAATGGGACATTGTCCCACTGTGGCTCAGTTACAAAGCTTACTGAGATCCAGGCCAAGGCAATCCATAAAGAACCCTGGAGAACATGCCATTAGGACTCTGTTCTTCCAGTCATGATTCTTCCCTAACAGTTATGGGGAAGAGGAGGAAAAGGGTTCCCTGTGAGCAACAGTCCATGGGACTTTTGCAATTGCTATAATATTCACTGATAAAAATATTTCAAAGGGCACAGCTAAATTTCCGTTTCCACCCACCATTTTCAAACACAGGTTATTTTGTTTGTAACAAATAAGAATATTATAAACACTAAATTCCCTTTGGGCTTTTTCAGGGTCAACCTTCCATTGTTGCCAATAAGAGGAAAAGATGTTATCTTGACAGAGAAGATTCTGGTGAGGAGTAAATCTCTCCATGTCAGCAGGTGGGCAAACCAAGTGACAAAAGATGTGATGATTCATCTAATTTTGAGCTCCCCCACTGTTTATGGCAAAAGAGCAAGGCAGTTGAATTGCTAACCCAGACATCTGCTACATTGACAGCTCTCTATTATTCCAAATATAGGACAGTGCACTGTGATAACTATAAATGGGGAGGGACTGGGAAAAGATGTCTCATTGACAAGTGGTGAAATGAATGTGATTACCTGGATGGATTATGTTCCAGTCAATCATTCAGACAACCATTCAACAAACACCACAAAACATATTGTGTGAGACACGGGTGTGAATAGATATCAGTCGTGTCTTCTGTGATTGTATCACCTGATCAAATACAAATATCTCTTTCTAGAAAGGAATACACTTCAGTTGGATCGATCCATATTAACTTGACATTTCAGTCTTCAGTCTTTGTCTCTAAAACAGTCACAGACCCCTCCCTTCCCCCATTTCTCTACTCTAATTGTCTATCTGGCCCCAGAGAGTGGAAAAACTAATTGACTTTTCCTAGGCCTCTCTGAACAGATCACGGTGATCTGGGTTGCAGCTGTGGCTTAATTTGTGAATGTGCAATTGAAAATACAATTTTTATTGGATTGCAGCCCCTGACCAACATTTTGGTAAACCCGCAGAATTGGCCAAAAATATGGGGGTCATCTAGTTATGAGAGAAATGATTACAGATTCCAGAGGAGTATCAGGGTTCTGTCGACACAGGGATTTTACTGTGATTTCTCTACAACCAGCTTCTTTTCAGGATAAAGTCCACCAACAGTCTCTGGATTCTGTTTCCTTGAATACATCCATTTTCTTTGCATCTGAATAAGAAGCTCACACTAACCCTGTATTTATACAAGCAAGTGAAAGATAAATTATATATAAAAAAGTTTCTTGCCTCACCTATGTTTGATAAAATTGCCTTGTATTTCATCAGGTTAGGGAGAAATTCATTGCAAGCATCCATGAGCCCTGGTTGGTAGATTCATGTCTCTCAAATGTTTAGCAGTAGATGTCTCTAAAGGGACCCACAGTTTGTGGGTAAAAGACACAAATGGTATATACATGCCTTTTTTTTTTTTTTTTTAAAGATTTATTTATTTGTGCATACAGATCTGGGGTATAGGCCAGAGGCTCAGGGGCAGTGAGAGGCTTCACCAGAGACAGAGTGGGGAACAGAACAGGCAGATCGATGAAGTCCACTGCTGAGGGGAGCAGCGGGCGGGTCAGGAGAGGTCTGCCACGCCATGTGGTCACCTCCGGGGCAGGCGGGATCGAACTCATGCAGAAGTGGCTTTAGATTCTCAGTGCTGTGCTTTAACCCGCTGCGCCACCAGGGAGGGCCCATACATGCCTTTTTTAGTATTGAGTATTTTTACACTAGGTAGCAGCCATTTTATTTATTTCTTCCTCCCTTCCTCCCTCCCTTTGTAGATTTTTCACTGGCCAACCTTTTCTTCCTCTGCTTATCCCTTCAGCATTATTACAACTGGGACTGAATCTCCAAATGGAGAAGCATTAGCCTCTCTTGGCTTTGGGTGGCTGTCCACCCACCATAACACCCCATCACAGCTACCACAGTAAGCTCCATCTGCTGTTCTCACCCCTAAATGATAGCACAGTAGCAAAACTCTCAGTCAGACAGAGCTCCCCTTTCCAAACTTTCAGTAAGTTATAATCACAGAAGAGGCTTAGTGAGCACATCGGAGAATCTTTCAATTAAGGGCACATAGGTAGTAGCTTTATCCTTGCAGGATTTCAAAAGTGGATTTGAAGTATTTTTATACGGCCTATTCCCTACAGGATTTCAAATGGCTGACAATAAAGGATGCAATGATATCTCAAAATAAGTAATACCTGCTTTGGGATAGTTGAAGCAATTTATTCAATTTTTACATTTTTTTTAAACTCATTATCAAGAGACAATCAAAACTTATGTTTTGTTCTCCAATTTTCAGGTTAATTGAAATTGAAGCTATATATATTCTGACAACAGTGGCAGACAGAGATGCTGTCTGCAATGGAGAAGGGAAAATAACAAGGGAATTTATGGTACAAGTTGTGCTTACCCTGCCACAAAGATGAATAAATTACTGTGCATTTCACAAATGAGTGTTTCTAGAAATCTGGGAGAGAGGAGTTTGTTCGGGCAATTTGAACGTTTTATCTTTTGTTTTATTTGCTCAGCAAACATAAGCTGAAAAGAGAGGCAGAGTTTGCAGGGAGAAAAATGAAACAGGGACAAGAAAAATGAGCTTGAAGGTCAAATGACATCTCCTTGTTACCCCGCCACTTATTTTAGTTGCTGATTCATGCTCAGTACAGTTGGCTGTTCTCCCACACAATGGTGAGAAATGAAAACAGAATCACCCACAAACTGGTAGAGCCAGGTGAAGACAGTTAATAGGTAGGACATGTTAGGAATCCTTCATTAGATCTATCGCTGTGTGCTGGGTAGAGTTCACCTGGAACAATTACTGCCATCTCCTTTCAGTGTTTGCTTTTGTGTTCAAAATATTGTTGGTGGAGATATAGGATAGACTTGTGCAGCAAGAAACCATCATTTGATTAATGCTGATTTTGTCCAATATTCACATTAGCACAAACTTTCCCTACTATATTTTGTCAAATGAGACAAATCTGCTGTAGCCTAAGTACAATGTGTGCCATTAACACGCTTGGTATTTTCCATTGTCCATTTCAGGCAGCATCTCTGACTGCTATTGTTATTGTCAGAATAGATATGGCTTCAGTTTCAATTATTCTGAAAACTGGAGAGCAATACATACATTTTAATTGTCTTAGTAATGGATTTAAAAAATACATGCTAACGTTGAATAAATTGTTTCAACCACCCAATTTGTCAAATGTCAATCTCTTTCAGTAACCTAACAAGCCAATGACAAAAGAAGCAAATTCAACCATATATTTTCCAACATTGCATCTACCTTGGGCCTAGCATTGTGGGGTTTGAAGAAAGATCTGTGCAGGAAGGAGAGTTTCTCTCTGCTTTCTGAGCTCTGAGAAGCATTTTAAAGAGCAAACTGGAGTTTGCTATAAGGTGGAATTATTAAATTAAGAAAAAATGTAAAATACCTTGGGAACAATGAAATTGCTAAACTAATTTGTTCTGACCTAGATGTAACTGGAGATCATAGAAACTGAGATGACTGTAGCCCGGAAATCGGATCACACTCTACAAAGATGAATACCTTTTGAATCGACACAAGAATCAAATGCATTTCACTAAATAATTTACTAGGATTGCTGCTTTGTTAGGATCTTTTGAGAAGGCTGAAAGGAGAAGGATGTGTTGGACAAAAGGTAGGACTATGAGTCACAGAGAATTCAGGATCTCGTATCCCAAGTCAAAGATTTTATTCTAGAGTTAAATCAAGTTGCACAAAAGAATTAGATGGCCCACTCACACCTCTACACTAGATGGCAAACGAATTGACTCCCTAGCACCTAGAAAGTATTGCAGGTTTGCAGCATGTGTTTAATACCTGGATCAGGTGCTAAATCAAATTAAGGTTGTAACAAAGCTTCTGTACTACTGAGATGGATTTAGATGCCATGAGGGGTGCCATTTGCAAAGGGCCTATCGTGATGTGAGACATCAAACTTACAAACACTATTGCAATGAGCACAATTTGCTTTCATTTTAATTGAGCTCTCAAATAATGAGTAGAGGGCTGTGGGGTGTTGAAGCGTAGAATCACACTCCCCATTTGAAATATTACCAAAGTCTTTCTCATTTAGTAACCTGTATGAGCAAAACACTATTAATGCCAGTACTCTTTGTTAATTTAACCACTGTTCTATTTCCACATTTTACAAATGAATAAATAAAAACATTACATCTCTATATAATCAGGCTTTTATTGTATATACTATTTTAAAGTCTTCGGGTAGCCATAAGGAAGTTATCTAACTATCATCTGTTTTACAGATAAGGCAACTAAGACTTCGAATTATTAAAACTGTGTCCAAGACAACACACATGATAAATAGTAAAGTTACGACTAAGTTTTTGATTAATGTAATGTTGAATTCCATTCGATTACATGCACTCTGCTCATTTGTGGCTATGTTAGGATAACATAGGAGAAACACATGAAAGTGTTACCTGCTATACATGTTTGATATTTCTGGTGCATGCCAACTGCACCCTCTTTTTAGCAGCATAATGAGTTTCCATTGTTCTGTGTCCTCCCCTATATTTGGAATTGGCAGGCTTTATTGGTTTCCAATCTGGCTGTTGATGGTTTCCATTTGAGAATCTGCATGTGTCTTTATATTTCTAAACTTCTACGCCATCACCCAATGAAGAAATGATGTAAGGTCCACCAGCAGTCAACCCTCATTCCTCGCACCAAGTCCCAAGACGCATCATGCTGTGGTTAACACTGTGAGTACACCTGGTGCCCAGTGAGGGAAAATCCAGGCGCTGCAGCAGTAACAGACTTTGCACAGGCACGGTGCAGTCTGATCAGTCTCTTCCTCTCACTTCTCTCTGTGGGCCCAGGCTTCACTGAGACTTCAGCAAGATTCCAGGAATTCGGGTGTTTTCATTGGAGGATGCTTGCCTACTGTAGTGGCTCACATTTCCTTGTCTGAGTTTATGAGAATTTTCAGTACAACAAAGGCCAGAGTTCCTGTCAACCAAAGAGATTACAATCTACCCATGTGGGAAGGACAATGCAGCTGGTACAGCAGAAACTCAGGCCTTGTTCATAAACACTTGCTTGGCCTTCGGACACTTGTGACCGACAGTGGGGTATGTTTACTCAGTTCCTTCCAAAAATAAAATCAGAAGGAAAATATTCAGTCAAGTTCTAATGTCACAATTTCCCAAACTCAAAAACATACTGATATTTTTGTTTTTTGGGTTTGGAAAAGTCTTCCATTGAGATATAAGATCCTACATACTGGGAGAAGAAAAAAAAAACAAAAAAACAAAACAAAACAGGATTCTAAATAAAATAAAAACCTGCAAACCACAGAGAGGAATCAGGTCTCCCTAGTAGATGAAGGGAAACCACGGGGATTTCTTCAATGTTAGTGTATTGTTTAAAGTCCCAGGGCATGATTGGAAAAGTGCATGGGAGAAAGTCAACATTAAATCTTCATTCTAATATTTCTCTGAAATGGTGCTATTGACTTGTTTCTATGCACATGCTTAAGAAAAGATGCCATTGATTCCAACTGGTTGAGTTATTGGCCCTGTTGATTCACTGGTCAATTAACAAACATTGTCTCATGATATTTCTCTTAATTCTGGAAAGAAAGAGTTCTGGTTTAACACAAAAATTCAATGGCTTCCAACACCACTCAACTAATTCAAATTAATTTTTTTGTTTTTGACTTCACTCATTTTAACTTTTCATTATACAGGAAATGCATTATAATTGTTTTACTACAGAAATAAATAAAACAAAAAATATTGATTATATCCATAACACCTCATGCCTGTGAGAGTGATCCATATAAAAAAGAATGGAATTAACAAATGTTGGCAATACTGCAGTGAAAAGGAACTCTCATCCACTGTTGGTGGTAATACAAGCTGGTATAGCCCCTGCTGAAAATGGAATGGAGATGCCTCAAGAAAATAAAAAGGGAAATCCCATTTGACATAACAATGCCATTATTAGGTCTATCCAAATAACATGACAATTTTAATACAAAAAGACCTATCTACACCTATGTACATAGCAGTACTGTTGACAATGGCCAAATCACTGAACCAACCCAAATGCCAGTCAGCAGACAAAGGAATACAGAAACGGTGGAACATATAGTCAATGGAATATTATACAACTGCAAAGAAAGATCAAGTAGTGGCGTTTGGCACAAAATGAATGGACCTTGGGGTGATTATGTTGAGTGAAAGTAGTCAAAGGTGAAAGGCATATTTCAGGTGGTTTCACCCATTTGCAGGCTATAAACACTCAAAACATAATCACATGCCAATAGAACAAACAATGTGAAATTGGCACAACAGAAGATAGTGGTTACTAGAGGGAAGAAGGGGTAATGTGGAGGGCATGGGAAAGGGAGTCAAATGGAGGGTGGGCACAGGTTGTTTGATGGAGATTAAAAATAACAACAATAAGAAGAAGAAAGTATGTGCTATATTCGAGTCCACTATTATTTTGATGTCTATCTTGTCAAACTATTCTTTCTATATCTTATGTTGCAATAGTGTATGTGGTTTCTATTTTTAATATATATTCCTAAGTGGCATATTTTATCCTATAACATGACAACATAGTTTATAAAATTGTATTATTTTAAGTGGTCGTATCATCATCTTCATGTGGGTATAGTCCAGTTCATTTCACTAGTCACCAGTCAATTAATAGGCATTTACCTACTATCTACCTTTTACTACTATACTAACAGAGCTCTAAAAAAAAATCCTTGTGATAGTGTACGAGTGCTTCTTTGTCTATGAAATTCCCAGATAATTTGGCCTTTCAAATTCACCCTGAGCAATGCATGCATCATTAATTTAACTGAAGGGCAACAGGAGAGAGAAGTGGATTGGAAACATGGAGTACAAGTACATATTGAATACCACTCAGTCATAAAAGCAATAAAGATGAATTCTTGCCATTTGCAGCAACATGGACAGAGCTGAAGAGGATAACATTCAGTAAAATAAGTCAGAAGGAGAAAGACAAATACTGTGTGGTTTCACTTAGACTGGAATATAGAGAAATAAAACAAAGGGTCACTCACACAAAATCAGATCAAGAACAACCCTAGAAATCTGACCATGGAATTGAGACCATAAATGGGGCGGGGGCTGAGCACGGTGGGAAGGGGTCACAGCCAACTAGGATGAAGGGTTGATGGCACCTTGGAGGTGAGTATGGTAACAGGCATCTGAGGAGGGGTGATCTTGTGCCTGTATGTTCCAGGCAGAGTAAACGTCACCTCCATACATAAAAAGTAAATTTCAAAAAATTTAATAAAGTGACCTCTATAAAAATTAAACTTAACAGCAGGAAGGGTCTTATATAATTACAAGGGTCTTATATAAATACAAGTATTGCTGTCTATTAATTGTGTATTAGCTACTACTTTAAATTCCTTTAAATTCTAGTAGCTAAATGACTTAAAATGACCTTTAAAAGTAGCTATGCACTTTGGCTTTACATTATACTTCTGAGGAAACTAAGGCAGAGAGACTAATCACCTTCATGTAAAGTCATAAAGCTGGTAAATGGAACAGAAATGTGAAGCCAGACATCCCTGAGTCTATGCTCCTACCTGGAATATCACATTGGCTCTCTGCATGACTACATAAAGAAGTGATAAAGTAGTTAAAAGAAAGTTCTTGGATAAATTCGGGGGCAAAAAGTTGTTTTAGGGTGAGGAGAGGATACACAGGGTTCATGTGGCAGTGGGGGATGTGTTTTAGGGGTGCAATCAGCACAGGTAAATGAGATTTACGTGATATTGAAGGAAATAAAATCTTTAAAATATTCAGGATTCCGAGCCCTCCCTGGTGGTGCCTGTTCTGCTCCCCACTATGTCATGGTGAATCCTCTCACCATCTTACACCTTTGCTCTGTATCCCAGTTCAGTATGTGTAAATAAGCAAATCTTTTTTAAAAATAAAATATTCTGGATTCCCAATGGCATAGTTTTATTCTTTACATTTCTATCTCTGGAAAGGCACAGTTTAAGGATGTTGAGAATCTGGGAAGCATTCAGGAGAACAGAAAAGCAGATTAAAAGAACAGAAAGTAAGTCCTAAGGATAAAAGCAAAAAATAATAATAAAAATAATAGCTGTTCAGTTACTGTTTATTGATCATTAACTGCCTCGCCAGCTCTGTTCTAGATGACAGAACTGAAGATGACATCTTCTCAACCTGGTGCCTCTACCGATCTGCTCATTGTGCAATAATAGAGATAAGTAAATATCTGGCAGTAAATGTTAACGAAATGATACAAGGATCATCTAAACAAAATGAAAGAATCACATAAAACATGTGTGGGATCTCCATTCTGTGCTAGAGACTGTCTAAGGACTCATCTCATTTAATTCACACAAGGAGTCTTTTTCACAGCTAAGGACACAGATGTCAAGGGTTAGTAACAGGTACACTGAGCACACCACCAGTTACTTTGATTCAAACTCATGTCTGCCTTGCTCCAAACTTCAAATGTTTCTTAGTCATTACCCTCCTTCCAGTTACATATGCCCTATGAATTTTCTAAGGATAAGACGACTCCTTATTGAAGACTTTTCATCTAACCTAACCTACTTCAGTATATTCACCTGCTGTCTCCCAAGATACACTGTTGTATGGATCTCCTGTACGAATTCTTTGAATATTTGTTTTGCATTTATTTTCTTTCTAAACCATGGTGGGCGGGGTGGGCTAAAGTCTGTATGCTTTGCTCCAGAACACTCATGATCCCTGTCAAAAGTTTAAAAGACATCTGTATGGCTTTATACAGAGCTATATTGTCCTGGACACCCTGTTGACCTGGTACCCATCCCCACCTTGTTCCTTCTTCGTTAGCCTCTGACAAATAGTGCTAGTCTCTGGAACACCTTAGGTCTTCTAGAATTCTCCTCATAAGGAACAGCTGCCTTTCATACCCATTATTTGGTGCCCGTCCCGTACTTGTTACCATTTTGAATACTATCCCTGTACATAACCATCTGACCTTAGATGATCAGGCAAAGAGCTGGATCATGCTCTCTCTCGAGGCCCCTTTCATAAACATTATCTTGTGTTACTCGGGAGGGGATTTATAAGTCTGAATTTCCACTAGGTGCTGAATTGAGGCCAGAGAAACTGTTTCTGGGGAAAAAAATGTTTTTTGCATCATCATTTTGTTCTCTCCATTTCTCTTTGCATGACTTAAGACATAGCCAGTATACAGATCTCAATCTTAGGAACCCTGAATTTTACCACAGTTGTCACATCCAAGCACCATCTATGCATCCTGAGCAAAGAAAAGGAGTTAAGTCTTGAACTATTACAGCTGAAATTTGAAGTGTGTGATAAATATACAACTTAGTACATAATCGTAGTAAAAATAGACAATGCCAACATGGATAAGCATCTTAAAGTGCACAGTAAGTACCAAATGCCACATAATTAGGCTTCCTAATCTTTATTTCTTTTAATCAAGTAATGACGGCAAAGGAAAGCGTAGCATTGACCTCTGGGTCACTCAATAAATATCCTACTAATAATGACTTTCCTCATTAGATCACATCTCCTATTCAGGGGTATGAGGAAGAAAAGATTAATCTAGGTAGAACAGCATGACCAGAAGCAGCCAGTAGAATCCCATAGGGGTTAATTTGTTCATCTGTCTTTCCTCTAAGGCCAGGAATCTTTTTTGTAACTCATAAAAGATAAATATTCCCAAAGAGATTGTGGAGGAGAAAGGCAAGTTGGCGCAGTGGAGCAAACATTTTAACCTCCTTGCAGCCAGGACTTCTGGAGACTTAAAAAAAGTCTATTGCTGGGGTCTGTGTGAACACACAGTCCAGAGTTAGGAGTCATGTCTGTCTGCTGAGATTAGGAAAAAACAGCAGGAACAAAGACCTATGCAGTGATGTTTCCTGCCGTCTTTTCATACAAGATGGACGAAACTTCCAAACTCCTGCGCCCACATCAATATCCATTTACAGTAATTTTCAGCTATGAATTTCAGTTTGCTCTATAGCTCCGCTTAGACAGGGTCATTTTATGTAACCTCTTGCTCATTAGCTTCCAGCTCAACTTCCACTCCTGTTAAGCGTGAAATAAAGAAACAATCACTTTATCAAAGTTAAGACTGAAGTGCATAGGGCTGGAAAATTGGAATGTCTGCCCTCTTCTTCACCCTCTGCTCTCCCCTTCCCCTCCTCCTCCCCAACTCTCCCCACTCCCACCTTTGCCAAAGGGCATCCAACTCCCCCTCCCTGGCATAGCACAGCACCTCACAATTCCAACCCATGTGGCAGACCCATCCCAACTTTAAAATGACTCTGGGTTTTCGCTTTCTTAAGCTGCTAAGTGGTCCTTTCTATAACATCAGAACAAATGAACCCCTGTTCCCCCAACACCTCATAGTCATTCTCACAAGACAAAAATTCTAACTCTTTGTCACAGCTGAACTTCCTCCTACCAGGACATGGTGAAGAATTGTTTCCAGAGAATCCGGGGTTAACAAATTCCCTGTTGTCATCATTCTGGATTTTAACCTTGAATTCAGAGTATACGTGAGTTGGTTGACCTTGGCAGATTAATCACCTGTTTCGTCATCTGGATAGCATAACTATTATTTAGATTTAATGTTCGGACTAAATGGAAGTATTTAGACACAACTCTAGCACAATGCAAAGCACATCGTAGTAATAAATATAGCCAGGACTAATATTCCCTAAAAACCAAAGATAACAATAAAAACGATAAAGATTGATATTCCATGCCACTTCACATCTCTGTAAACAGACAAACAAAAAAGGCCAAAACTTCAGATATCAAGTCTGAAAACTTACTGGGTATGATTTATAAAACAAGAGACAACACAGAATCATGGAAGAATTTAGCTAGGTGTGAGATGGAGACTCTAGACAAAATAAATAACAATCTTGATTCCTGTCATCTTAACCCTCAGCCAAAATGACCCTCCCTACCCTAACCATCATTATGACAATCAATATGTAATGTCACATGTCCAACAGGGAACACTGGTTGTTCATGAAGCTTCTGGGTGGTATCTTCATGGTCAACCAGCCCTGGCAGTAGGAGCTGAAAGAAATCAAACTGATTTTAACTTTTCTAAAACAAGCCATAGCTTTTATTTTTTTCTAAAGCTAGCCATATATCTATAGGGAAAAAATAACCAAATATGAAATTTGAAAAGTATGTTTGTTTGTTTTTTTTAAGTTTGTCTTTATAACTTATCACTTAAAACTTTGTATGGCAAGTTTTCTTTTTTGTGAGAAATCTATATAGGTCAATAATGGCATCACCAACCTCTTGTAAATTTATTCAAAGGCTCAATCAAGCATCAAATGCCTTAGGAATCAGTAACAGAAAAATTTGCATTTATACACACACACACACACACACACACATTCAGTCACGTTATGTTGATTGTAAAAGCTACTAGAAAACATAAAACCAATTCAACAGTTCTTGTTCAAGTATTGTTTATATATCTGGGATGGTGTTCATTTTTATGAGTTACTGTTATCCCTTCACATTTCATATTTTTGGCTTGATTCCCTATTTATTGTCTTTCTTTTTTATTTATGCATGATTTTATAAACTTCCCAAACCTCACCGTCCCCTATTCTATGTAGAATAAGACAGCAAATAAATGAATTAAGACCAATAGCAAAAACAAAAGTTTTAACACATACTCCTGGCACTTCACTCAAAAGACCCTTAATTGGGAGTCCCACATAGTATGAATCTGTCTTCAATATTTTAAAGCTAAGGGCATCCCATTTACAGAATTTTTCCTCCCATCCTCCTATTTGTTGGGAGAATCTCTTCCTCTGTCCAATCAACTTTTCAAACTTTGTTACAGCCTATAGAATACAACACAGGTGCATTGAAATACATTATAAAGAAGCAAGTTAATGTGGGAGGGAATTGTTATGTTTGAAATAGACCTATATATGACTACATTTTTTTTTTTTTTTTATGTGTGTGTCCTATCTGGACTTCAGCATCTAGATCTGCTCTTCTCCCCGTCTCTATGTGGGCAGCTATAGGAACCTCAAACCTCTCCCTTCAAGGAACAGTCTCCTGCAGATATCTATGATGACAGGACCACACCTGTTTCTTGATGTTACACCCGAAAATTGACCTGAGATCACTACTCACATTAACAAGACAAATCACATGCTGGTTTCTAGGGAACTGGTGGTTTGCAGAACAGCTCTCTGCCCTTGCCCACTGGCAGCTTTGCCCACCTGACTAAGAGAGAAGATGAAGCAGTCCCCTTCCTCTGAACTCAGGGCACACTTCTCCTTTCTGTCAAGGAGCAGAGGGAGGCAGCATGAACCCTGTTTTGTTTTAGTCCCATCATGCTGTCTGCTTTCTCTATCTAAAGTTCTGTTCCTTTAGGAATAATGAGAATCGAATCAGTCCACTTGGAAACCTGAAAAAAGCAAAATGGAAAAGAAAAGCCACTTCTCTCTCTCTCTCTCCACCGAGTCCATGCACTGACTAGCTAAGCAAAATTGCGTCAAATCACCAGGACATTCTAGATTGTTGTTTCCAAGATTAGTGATCCTCTAGCTAAGCTCTCTTAAATTCTTTCCAGGTCTATTTAAGAATCTGTAATTTTATCCCAGTATCCTGCTTCTAAGCCAGGACGTTAGCCCTAGATGAAGACAAAAATAATTTCTGGAGAGAGCATGCCACAGGCAACGCTCATCTCAGGAAGGACAAGTGTTCTTCCTGTTTGAAACTAAATGTCATTTGCTAATGTCTCAATATACATCCCCTGTCGATAATTACAGCGGGGAGGAATTAAAATAAACCTTAGGATGGTTTCCTGATTCTGCTAATTTCTCTTGGAAATTTGTCCACTATTTTTCAGCACAGATCTGCAGAGAATCAAAGAAATTTTTCTAGAAAGTTCTCCCATCTCTCTCTCTCTCTCTCTCTCTCTCTCTTTTAATAGGCCTTCTTTTCTTTTTCCATATGATTGAAAAATTAAAGCATCGCTACTTCTTCCCCTAATAATTACTACAAAGGACGACTGTGCAAACTCAGGACAAGCCTGGAGACACTGTCTTCTGAGTCTCTTTGACCCTATTCTCTTCAGAAGAGGGATTCCAAGCTGTGTCTCTCCATGGGTAGACAGCCAGAGCCTATGTTGATGGTCTTTCACAAAAGCCCCAGGAGGCAACACTCAGAAGCTCTGGCTGAGCCTTGGGCAACTTAAGCATCCTTAGAGGTCTGGATAGTTATCCTGTCAGTGAACTGCAGGCCTCTCAATTCCCACAACTGAAAGAAGCCTGGAGACCAGAGGATCCTCTATTCAAGGCTGTTCAGAGCTGCCTCCTGTTACTATGGCCCCTCCCATTTCCCTTTTCTTCTCTAAAACAAAGCCCTAAGCTAAAGAAGCAATGTGACACTCAGGAAACCATTTACATTTTAAAGGCGATGTTTGCTCAGTAGCTGGTGATATTTTTCCAAGTTCAACAATTCTTTTCGTGAATTAATAACAAGGTGTACTTTTCTCAAAGGCAACAGCCATCTGCCAAGATTTAGGATGGCACTGTCCAGGCAACACGCCCATCTCCCATCTCCTGCCAGACCAGAATCTGTCCCATTCAGTCTGATTAATAAGACAGCCGAGGCAACAGCCTGGGTGGAAAGACTGGTGGGGAACCCAAAGCCTGGGGTACCAGGAGTCTATGCTCTATTACTGTGCCCCCAGAGTGTGCAGTAAGTGTTCAGGGAACAGGAGAGCCAGCTCTCTGTACGTCTGGGAACCAGCATCATAAAGTAGACATCAGTCCCTACACTGACAGCTCACTCTCTAATAGGGCAGCCCTGTGTGAAATGGAGTGGCCTGAATGTGAAGCTGCACTTGCACTCTTAAAAGGGATTCGGAATGAGACTCAATTGCAGACACACACAAAAAGGGCAATAAAGGGCTTATTTACAAAAAAGGCGAAATGAAGAAATGAATACCTCAGGAAGACAGTGAGAGAGATTAATTGATGAAAGTGTCCTACCGGTTCTGCTGAGCTGGGACCCCAAAAGCCACTGAAAGCTGGTGAAAAGCCAAGGACCCTGCCCGACCCATCTCGTTCTATACCAAGCTTGGCTGCTCCGCCCCTCAGTTCCCAGCAACCCTCTCTTCGATGATGACAGCATTATGGGATTTGTAGTTCTTGGTGTAGATCTCTTTGGTTTGGGGTGGAGTCCATAAGATGGTTTGTGGAGTTTGTTCAGGACATACCCCCCCTCCCCAACATAACAACACTGATTTTATACAAAAATTGAATGTTTCCCTTCAGTTTCAAGAGAAATGAAAGTGCATTCTCTCTTTAGAATGAGTGACTCCTCAGTGATTGAGACAGGGAAGGCCAGCTACTCTCTGTCTCTCCCTCCTCTCTGCATTAGCCTCTCCTTGAATCTCCAGCTCGCCCTCCTCCTTCCATGCTTATCTTCAAAGAAATGTGAGTTAGCTTAATCAAGTTCAGAGAGTAGCCTGACCATTTGGATGGCGCAACCACACCTGAGAATGAACGGTTTGAGCAGAAATCAACAGCCCCACACCAGATCTGGTTTATCTCCTGATTTTAGGCTTTCATGAACAAAGTATGGCCTTACTTTTCGAAATGATTTTGAAAAGCAAAAGAGGAATACTCCTTCACATGTGGAAATTCATATGCAATGCAAATATCAATGTACGTAAATAAAGTTTCTGGGAACGCTGCCCAACTATTGGTTCATTTGTTGGTGCAATGTCCACAGCTGCTTTGCTGCTACATCAGCAGAGTTGAGGGGCTGCAGCAGAGACCTTATTGCTCACAAAATCTAAAAGATTTTCTAGCCTGCCCATTTCCAGTTCTCCAGCCACTGGTTAGTTTCACCTTTATTTAACCATATGCGTTGCTAGCTTTCAAAATCAACAGTTAAGAAGCTGCAAGATTCAGGGAATTCAAAGTCATTTGCTTCCCCTGCAAGAGAGTCTCTCTCACCTTTCTCAGGTGTCTGTGGAGAAAAGCTGAACTTGGGCTTCAGAATATGGATTGTTCGAAAGGAGATGAAGGGATTTACAAGATGTGTTTAACCATCTGCCATTGCCTGGAAGTGAGGAAGAAGCAGAATATTAGATTCAATGAGATCAAAATGTGTTTGCATTGAATATGCAAGTAAGCTTAACCTCAGCTGAAGGCATTCATGGTAGAAATGTATGTTTTTGTTTTCCCTTAAAAAAGTTTTATGCAAAGTAATGTTAAGTGGAAGAAGTAATAATTTCTATAGGGGAGAGAATCTTTGTATTGCATTTCTTCATGGGATGTGCATTTCTTCATGGGACGTACATTTCTTCATGGGACGTACATTTCTTCATGGGACTGTGACTATTACAAACTTAGTAACTTAAAATAAAACACAGTTATTGTATCACTGGTTGTGTGGGTCAAGAGTTCATGCATATAGCTTAACTGGGTTCTCAAAAGGTTATAATTGTCTGGGGTCTCAGTATAATGTTAAGACTCAGTCAGGGCAGGATTCTCTTCCATCCACACATGGTTGTTGGGAGAATTAAATTTCTGTGGCTTGTTAAAGGAGGCCTTAGTTTCTTGCAGGCCACTGCCCAGAGACTTGACACTTTCTTACAGTGCGGACCCTCCACAGCAGGAACAAACAGCCTGATTTAGCAAAGATGTGAGCGGTTTCCAGCAAGCCATGATAAGTTGTAAACCAAGGAGTCAACTAAGTGACATCCCATTACTTTTCCACATTTTGTTAGAAGCAGGACATCATTTTCACCCACATTTAATGGAAGAGGAGTACTCAAGGGCACAAATCCCAAGAGTGGAAGTATTTTGGGGTTATCTTAGACATTGTCCACATCACACACACAGATTCTTTATGTTTCTGTTGAGGAACAAGGAATGTTGTCCATGATAGGAATACAGATATTGGATGGGGAGAAAAGGCCCAGAGGGAGCAATTTATTTTCATTTCCTCCTTGTTTGATTAAAAATAAATTATGGTTTTAAGAATTAAAAATTCAAACTTTTCTTAAACTGTTCAAATTTCCTGGCTGATTCTCCTCAGTCCTCATCACATCATTGTGCATCCTCTACCCCATCTTCTAGTGATAGACAAACACCAGCTGGCACATCTGGTTCCCTCACTATATTCTGAGTCCCTTGAGGTCAGAAACTTCTATTTGATTATTGCAATCCTGCCTAGCACAAAATAGACACTTAATAAATGTTTGCTGAATGTGTAAGTGGATGAACAAGTAAATAATTGAAAATTTCCACATATCTTCCCCCTTTGAACCAGTCCTATGATAATGCAGTATGATGTAAAGAGTAATATATATTTTTCATATAGGTTCATATTTAGCTTCTCCAAATATCACATACTTAAAACTAGAACTTACCAAAGATTTTCAGAGACAGAATTGAAAACCAGTGTTACTGAAGTCTTCATTTTTCCTCCTAGAGCTGCAAACTGATTTTTCATCCTATCTTTGAACTGTTGACCTACTGATCTTGATTGCAAACACTGTGTTTGTCAACCTACATGTTCCCTCCTCAAGTATGTTAAAAAGAAGTAAGGAAGGGCCATGAGGCAATTGGCCAAAGGGTGCTGTGATGGGAGCATAGGGTGGGAAGGGGGTGAAATCACTTGTGGTGTTTTTTTTTTTTTCTTTTTTTTTAGCTAGAATCCAGAATGTTCTGAAATGTACTAAAAATAAATTTATTTTAGCAGCCCCTTTGCTGGGACAAGGAATGCACATTTCTTTCTTTCTTTCTTTCTTGGGAGAGAATGTTTTAGTGAACTTGTATACTGTACCATAAATATTTTTGCTAAAATTATAGAATTGTCTGTTTCCTTTCAAATTGCATCAGGACCCAGGCAAGAGCAATGAGTTTTTAATGTGGAAATTTCATGCACACGTTTTGGTTTCTTCCTTTTCTTCTTCGACTTTGCCAAGTCTCATTTTATGTTTAGTAAAGATTGATTTATTGGTGCTTTTCTGGCCTACCTGATGTGTTATGCAATTCTTTACCCAAATCAGGGACACAACTATCAGTTTGCAAACTTGTTTTGTTGTGGCCAAAAAATATGCCTGGGGGTGCAGAAGAGTTTGATTTGCTGGTGTTTGGAAACTACAAGATGATAGAAATTGTTGTTTTGGACAATGTGAGACAAGAAGTTCTCAAAGCTTGATTTTTCTTCCCAGTAAGAAGTCAGTAAGCCAGAAAAGGGAACCCAACAAGATAATCAGTGGAAGTGAATACACTGCTTTTTAGTTATTACGGGGTGCAGAGGATAATGGTATGACCCACTGTTCTTGACAGGAGAGGTCCCAGGACGGGGGTCACTGCCCCTGACTCTGTGTTTCTCTTTGGTTTTATCCCACAGAGACAGTTAACATGTAGCTCATGGTTTGGTGCCCTAATGGTAGACGCTGTTCTCCTCTCTGTGTGTAGCCAAGAACAGGCCAAGAATAGGCTCCAGTTCAACACAACATGAAGTTGCTCCAATTCTCATCAAAATCACTTCTTGTTTTCTAGTGATTAGCCTCCTATGGGCTCAGTTTCCTGAGATAACTACTCAGTGGTTTTGGGTTTGCTTTGCCTCAACACCCCATCAGCTCTGTTTATAGTCCAAGGTGTTAACTCACATTCAGTTGTGCATGCTGCATGAGTCCGGAACCTCCTCATGTTGGTGAAGAAGGAATTTAAAGCTATGAACCCATGGAGGTGGGAAGGCTTCATAAAGGCCTCCGTGGCGGCGCAGGGGTTAAAGACATAGCTATCAAGTCATGGCAGGCACTGAAGCCTGAGTCTGACTTGGCCAGGGAGCTGACCCTAGAGCACAGCAGAACTTTTCTGTCTTGTCCACTGCTCCCCTCAACAGTGTAATTCAGTTATTCTACCTCTCTGCTTCCCACTCAGTCTCTGGTGAATCCTCTCACCACCCCCTACCTCTGATCTGCACTCCAGCGCTTATATGTATACATAAGAAAATAAAAAGGAGTATAAAGGGCTAAATCATGTTCTCCAAAATCCGTAACTGAATTCCTAACCATCAATACCTCTGAAAGTGACTGTACCTGGAGGTAGAATCATTAATGTGTTGATAATGTTCAAATGAGTTCATTGTGGTGCTTGAGAACCCATATGAATGGCTTCTCATGAGAAGAAGAGACCAGAACATGCCCCTAAGTCCGAGGACAAGGACTGAGAACACAGAATAGAGGCAGAACCTCAGAAGAAATTAACGCTGCAGACACCTTGACCTTGAACTTTTAGCGCGGAGAACTCTGAGAAAATGATTATCTGTTCTTTAAGCTTTCCAGACTACAGTAATTCATTATAGAAATGTTAGAAAACCAATACAGGGGAATTCATGTTCTCTTGAAGCTGCTACCCTCAGATAAACTTACTCTTTTGTGAGTAGAATTCAAGTGAGTCCTCATTTATATGTAGCATGGGCATTCACTCTTCCTGCAGTTTGGTTTATTCACACAAGTGACTTGACATGTCACCTCCTGACTTCCCTCAGCTTGACACTGCTGTTTATCCAGGTATCAAGACCGGATAGAGACTGACTTCTTAGGTGAGGCATAGCAAAGGAGGTCAAAGGACAATCTTTTGTGAAGCGGTCATGTTACTGAAAATAACAATTTGGGCATAGAAGAGCCATTCTTTTAGTACCTACATGGGTAAGCTTACATCACATCATCTAAGAGTCATTTGAAGAGAGCTATTTGATACAGTCAAAGAGAAAGACTACATAGGTAGTAAATAGCAGATACCGTGTGTGTTCCCTAGGAAAATGCTGATGAATGCAGGTTTAGCTTTAGGATATACTTGGGAGGTGAGTGGCACCGACCTTATCATTGACATTTTGTAGTTGAAGAGACAGAGACTCAAACAAGGTAAGAGATGAATAAATGACATATTTGAATCTCCAACTTAGGTCTTCTGATTTGAAAGTGTCTCCATTTCCTAATCACCCACCCCCGATTCTGATGACCTATTCCATTCTAAGAGATAATGAACAAAGACACATAGCAAATATCTGTCACAGAAAATATGGTCAGTACTGTTAGATGAGACTAAAATTGTATTAAAAACTCAATAAGAAACAAGATATTTTGGTTTATTATTTAATGAAGGGCCTTAACTCTTACAATTCATTTGTTAGACATTCTTAATAAAGAGCGAATGCGTGGGTGTTTTGATAAAAACACTGTATATGCATGCCTTGTATTCTATCATATTTTTTATTTTGCTGTAATTTCATTTTTTACTTTCATTTTATATGGTAAGATGAACCATTATGGAAAAACATTGAGATGGTTTGAACCTATTTTGACCTAGAGTTCTATCTAAAACAAGTTACTTTAGAGTTAAGAAAATCAACTAATTTCTTTGTTAATTGTGCAAACACTTTCTAGTAAATAAAATTTAAGAAGAGCCATTCTTCCATTGAATGGGATGGTACTGAGAATTTATTATGTATCTACTTCCTGATAAGCAACAGACAACTACGTAATAAAAATAATATTTGAGGAAGTTAAATGTGGAGTAGTGAGAAAGATGTATGGGAAGAAGAGATAAGGAAGATTCATTATGAAGCCTTATATAATTCCGTTTTCATAAAAGTATAATCATAATGACATTTTACTGGTTGTCTGTGAAGTGCCAGAAACATCACATTATTATCAAAAATTATCCAACATGCTGATATAAAGTAAAAAGATTATAAGGTACAGCAAATGCTGCTAAAGGTTATCCCATTTTCTATGGAATCGGTTTTGACCTATTTTTTGCAATTGCTTATATTCTGTATTCTGTAATGTCAACAATAAATTTGTGGATCGATTTTTGCTCTGCAGGAAAGGTAGGAGATATGATCAATTTTTGCTCTTCAAAATACTAACCAGTTCAGTATCTAATTGCCAATCTTACACCTTTTCTTTTCCTTCACTCACTATATTTTCAGGGATCTCCTATCCTTGCTTCAAACAGCCCATCATTCCACTGAATCCTCAATTAGTGAGCTAAAGAGAACTTTGACACCACTTCTCTATATTTGTATGAAAGTCATGTTTTAACTTTTTCTACCTAAAAACTATTCATCTGATGAGCACATTTCCTCCTTTCTCCCAGCCTCAGTGAAATAGAAGCAAAGCATTCCCAGTCACATATTGGTAGGTGGCCTATTTGAATATTATGATAAACTTTAAAAATGTTTGCCTACACAAAGGCTATTATTCTCCTTCCTTTTATTTATTTTTTTTAGTATAGAAAAACTGGGGTGTAAGCCTGAGGTGCAGGGGGTGACAGGATTCACCAGAGACAGAATGGAGAGCAGAACAAGCAGATTGATGATGTACACTGCTGTGGCAGCAGCGGGGAGTCAGGAGAGGTCTGCTGTGCCACGTGGGTTACTCCCTGGTAGGGGATCGCTCAGACCATGGAGGTGATAGTACTGAGACATAACCCTGAGGCCACCAGGGAGGCCCTATTCTTCTTCCTCTTAAGAACATGACCTGAATTTTCCTAGTTGCAACTTCCTTCACTGCTGTCAGTCCATATGTTTGTGTTATAACTTCCTTCCACAGCCAGTGTTTTACTACACAACTTAAAAGAGTCAGGTCTTCATACGAATGAAAAGCAAGCTCAGTGTTCATGTCCAGGCCAAGTGATATACCAGAAGGACCTAAAAAGTAGCATGCATATGTAATTGTATATCCCTTAGAAAAACGTCAATATTCATACCCAGATACTTTCCCTAGATTCTCTCAAAGCTATGGTCCTTATCAAGCAACATAATGCTGAATTCAGAATCCCTTTGGGTACAGAACGCCTTTGGGTGCAGAAAGCCTATGAGACAGCCCTGTCTCATTCCCACTCATACGTATTGTACCCATTATGAATAGCCTGTTCATTTTCTGGTTTTCACTCTTCTTGCCACTGTTTAAACCCCATCCAAAGGAACAGACAGGCTAGAACATCCCGTATCTTACCCTAATACTATAACACTCTTCTCCACCTGAAATCTAACTAAATTAGAATCCCTCTCTCTGACACCCCAGTTCTCAAAAAAAAAAAAAAAAAAATTCAGCCAGGCAAAAACTCTTTCAGTAGATCCTGTTAGCTCTAGCCTACAAAGTATGTATTTATTGACTGTAACAAGAATTAGCACAGAGAGACATTGTATTCTTGATCTTAGCTCAAGCTGCATACGCAGTATTGATTCAAGCTGTTTGTTTTAGTAAGTATTGAACACCTAATTGACAAATGTTCCATCAATACACTGGATTATGTTACTTGACTCCTCAAGAAAGGTAAATAGTATATGTCATGTCTTCAGGGACACAGAGAGGTTTCAGCTCTAATTTCTTTCTTCTGCTGTAGCCTTCTAATATTATGATCACAGGCATCCTAGAAACGAAATGAAATGTTGGCAAATTTAGTAAGGGAAAAACCTGTCAGCCAGGATTTTATTAGCTGTAACTTGAAACTGATAGAGAAAAGGTAGACCATCAGGAGAGCTCTAACTTTATACCTGCAAATCCAGTATTATTCCAGAAGCATCTGAGTAAGGTGTTTTGTCCTCCACATATATGCAAGACGGTTAGCCACTTAGGATGCTCCAAGGAGATCATTAAGCTAAAAATATTCATAACTGACTTGCATATGATTTTGGCAGTTGCTCTAGAGAATTTTATTTAACGTCCAGATTTCTAAATAAAGGGTAACTATTTTAAAGGCAATGTTTAGGGAGTATGTCATGCCATCAAAATTTTGTTTGAATTTTAATGCATATAAGTTTAATATTCATTATGCCCTGACATGCACTGGAGGAAAGAAGAACATTTCAATAAGTCCAGAGAACTGTCTGGTCCCCAAAAATGTTTCGCTGCATGATTGTCTCTTCACCTTCACTGTTTTCAGGAGAATTCTGGCCTGATCATATGGAATGCTAAGTATATAGTGCAAAGATTAGAAAATAGGGGAGGAGGTATAGTACAAAGACAAGTTTGATTGGGTTTGTCTGGAAAGGTAAGAGAGCTAATGAATAGATGGAAGAGAAATCACAGCTTCCTCCGTGAAAAGGTAATACACTTCAGCCAAAGTGCGCTGGCCTTGTGATAGCTTGAGAGAACGGTGTTTTGTTTTTTTTTTCCCTTGTTTTAAAAGATTTGTTTATTTATGCACATAAGAACTGGGATACAGGCAGAGGTACAGTGGGTGTGGAAATCTGCCAGAGACAGATTGGGGAGCAGAACAGGCAAATTGACGAAGTACACTGCTGAGGGGAGCAGCGGGGAGAAAGGAGAGATCTGCTGCCCCATGTGGGTCACCTCGGGGCAGGCGGAGATTGAATTCAGGCTGCAGTGGGTGTGGGTTGCTTCATAGTGCTGCACTTTAACCCCTTGCACCACCAGGTAGGACCAGGTTTTTCCCTTTTTAATGCCAATTTTGTATTGTCATGTAATTTGACTGTGTGTTTGTGTCCTGTGAATTTTTACACATGTAGAGACTCATGTAACTACCACCATAATTGGATGGAGGACAGTTCTATCACTGTCCACGCTCCCCCCCCCCCATCTCACTCAAGCTTTCAGTTTGGGTCACAATCCCCTTCCATTTTTTACTCTCACCCCTGGAAGCCGCTGATCTATTACCCATCACGATAGATTTACCTTTTCAAGGATGTATGTAAACAGAGTCATGACGTATGTCCATTTCTGGAACTTCTCTGGTTGCAGAGCATGTGAAGACATAAGCAAAGTAACTAAATGAGTTTTAGTTTATTAAAGAGAGCAGTTTTCTCTTTAAGTGACTGGTTGTTGCAGAAGATGAAAAATGATAGTGGCAAAGCCTAAATGAGATCGGAAGTTGTAAAAGGCTTGCAGGAAAGGCGTTTTTATTTGACTTGGTTTATGCTACTTTAAACCTGAGTCTGAAAAAAAGTAGCAAATTATGTTCGAATGTTCCCCAAAGAGGCTCAAAATTTAACTTTTTTTGAGAGGGGGAGGGAAAGCTGGTGCATGTTTCGTTGCCAAATATTTTATTAAAGCAAAATCCAAACTATTGCATTCAGTTAAAACAATAAAATTGTTCCTAGAGCTTTTCACAGTGTATTACAATAAAATGTGTTTTATCATCTGTATAATCTACCAAAATAAGAGATTCCACATCTCCCCATAGTAGGTGTCTGTGATTTATATTCAATCTATCGTGTCTTTGATTAAAATAATAATAATAATAAGGCCCTCCCTGGTGGCACAGCACGTTAAAGCACAGCACTGAGAAGCTAAGGCCACTTCCGCATGAGTTCGATCCCCGCCTGCCCCGGAGGTGACCACATGGCGTGGCAGACCTCTCCTGACCCTCCCACTGCTCCCCTCAGCAGTGGACTTCGTTGATCTGCCTGTTCTGCTCCCCACTCTGTCTCTGGTGAAGCCTCTCGCTGCCCCTGAGCCTCTGGCCTGTACCCCAATTCTGTATGAACAAATAAATAAATCTTAAAAAAAAATAATAGTAATCCTTCCTTGTGAAAAAGTTAGAGGTCCATAGTGTCATGTTTCCATACTACGTTGATTTGAAAATTGCCTAGTATTTTTGTTTGGTTGAGTAGGTAACCAATGCTTGTTTCTCAGGCACCTGAGAGTATGTTTTATCTCAACAAGGGATAAAATCTCTTGAAGTAACAAATTTAATCTCGTCGTCCCAAAATTAGGCCCTAAATTTAAGCAATGTGATCAGGACATTATTTATACCTACGATTTCTTAGCAGATCCCTGGAAAATCACAGTGCTTTGTTATTTTCATCTTATAAAAAGAGAGATGTTGGATAAATATGATTGTTTATAAGCTCCATGCTTCTTCATAAGCTCATAGTATAAAAAAGCTGCCGGGGAAGAAGTCTTAGATCTAAAGGGTTGGTGCACTTTTCCCAAACAGAGAGACGGAATTACCATTGACTTGTTGATTTTGTTTTAGCTTACGATACCGAGCATTTTATGGGAAACGCTAGAGATTTTCTTTTTTTTTTATTGTTTCTCTGCTCATCTACTGACTAAACTAATCTCTATGAGCTGTCTCATACCATAGTCCCATAGAATTTTGCTTCCACCATATGGCTTATATCATAAGTTAACTACAGTCTTTTAGTCCCATATCAAACAGGTTGGTTTTCTTGTGACACTTGCCTCAGAGCTGTGATTCCAGTGATAGGCTCTTCGCTTATATCTTCAACAAACGAGTCTCAGTTTCCTGTGAAGAGTTTATCTGAACTCCTGCTACGTGGGAGGACAAGCTCTTGGTCTGGGTGTCCTAGCCAACATTGCTTAGACAATTTTCAGATTGTTTTGGTGGCAGATTTCCAGGGTTCTTTTTAGTCCAAAAGCAGACAGCTTCATGACCACAGACCACTCACTCCCAACATTCAGCAGAACAAGAATATGTGATGTGAAACATAAAGGATTAGTAAGAAAAATGGCATAATGGTACATGGGTTGTTGGGCCCAATTCCGAAGAGTATGACTTTCCCACACCAAAAAGGAATCCTTGGACACCTTCTTTTGGCTGAGACTTCAATTCGATTCTGACTCTATCTGGCCAAAGGCTGCAGCATGTTGCACAGGTTAAGGGCTCAGACTCCCAACTCCCCCTTTTACCTGGGGCATCAATTACAAGTCCATGTCAGTTACTGTGGACCCAGGGCCAGGTAAATCAGAAAGTCTCATGCCTCTTCTTTCTCAGGTTTCATTTATTGGCTAGAGCAGCTCAGAGAACTTATGGAAGTATTTTAGTGTTTAGATTGCCAGTTTACTATAAAGGAACACATGTTGAAGAAGACCCACATGGACACGGCACAAGGCATGGACTCTGGGAAGGGGCATGGAGCATCCAGACCTATTCCAGGCAGCCCGTTCTCTCAGCATCTCCTGGCTTCTCCCTAGATCCACTCCTTTTGAGTTGTTATGGAGGTTTCATTGCACTGGCCTTGGGGAGTTCATTGAACATTGATTATTTTGATTCAACTTCTAGCTCTTTTTCTTTTTCCAGAAGTCAACAGTTGGGCCTGAAACTCTGTATCACAAGGTCAGTTCTGCTGGCTACTAGACCCCATCCAGACAAGCATCAAATTCAGCCCATTAACATAACAACTTAATATTCTCATCACTTAAGGAAGCCAAGATTTAAGGAGCTGTGAAGCAGGATCCATGGATGAAGAAAATATATTCAGGAAATATATATTTGCTCATCTCAATGATAAGCTATTTTTTTTTCTTATAAGTCACAATATCATGTGTGGTTATTTATTTAAATGGAAGAGTTAGTGATACTCTGTTATGTTTATGGATCTATGAGGTGTTATCCTTTATTAGTCTCTGAATATCACGGTATATAATTGTAAAGTGAAATAAAACACATTTAAGTAATGTTACATCAGTCATTCAGAATCCATAAACAAATAATTCTACTGTACATCTTAAGAATCTGTCTTACTTTGTACCAGGACATAAATGAGCAAATGAATTGTGCAATTGAGATCATACAGGAGTTGTCTTTGACAAGGGTTCTGATTTAACCAGATCTGACAGCCAATGCCTAAAGTGTCGGTTTTCAGGTAGTAAAGGAAGACTGGAAGGTTGAGGCCTGGAAGGTTGGAAACTTTAAAAGAATTTTCAGACTTCAGGAAGAGTGAAAAATCACCAACATGCATAAGTACTATGAATGAAACTCGCTGGAAAATGCTTTATATTTAGCTCCCTAACTCAGAATAGAAAAGTAAGTGAGAAAGTCTTTTTAAAAGTCCAATCAAGTTTCCTTGTGAAATTTTCCAAACAGAAGTAAATTCTTTGGCAATAATATTTGCTTAATACTGTAATACTCTAGACTTTCACTCAATTCAAAGAGCGTTATATGGTTAGTTTGCACTCCAGCTACAAACCGAATATAATAAGGTAAGTGTTTCTTGGTCTGAAGAATAGGCTTTGAGAATTTCTTATAATCACAGGAGCAGAATGGGTGGGAGAATGTAAGAAAACTAGTTCAAATACTTCAAAATAATCCAAAACTTCAAAATAAGCAAATGAAATTACTGGGAAGTCTTCCACCAAAGTGGGGTGTTTTATTTTCTATTGTGTGAGGGTTTATAGCTCTACAAGGGACAGAGAGGATCTTGGAGGATTTCCATCTACTAAAGATGCAAATTATTTCTGCCCAGTGAAACATTAACTCCAACTCTATATTGCTCTGTATGACATTAGCCATGTGGAAGATGATTCAGCAATCTTAGTTTTATTTTATTACACTTTATATATTCATGCTATGCAGAGGGACACACATGTGTATTTGTGCTTTAAACCTGTCATAATATCCCAAGTATATCAGCCATGAGTTAATAATGAATACATTTGTTAATAATGAGTTAGTTATTGTTAGGGGGAAAAATTCTGATACATTTATATTTAGCCCTTGTCTGGTGAATGAGGAATGACTGCATGTCTACAGAATTAGTTCAGTTCTTTACATATGAAATTGACATTTAATTCTCTATAGAATAAAAGCTTCGTGACATTCATGAGGGAGTAGAGATAGTATAGGTTACATGGTGACAAGAAATAGGTGAATAAAGAAAGAAGAGACTAAAGGCAGTGAGTAGGAGTCAATACAGATTGAGGATTGTTTTTAAAGAAAAAGGTGGATGTGTTGATTGACACGTTGGTTGACTAAGTAGAAAGAGCTAGTGATGCTTTCTTTAAAGCACAAGTGAGAGAGACATCTTTGTAGAGATGTATAGAAATGGTATAGGACAAAATAACTGGGGTGAATGTTGAACGGAAGATTGAAATTGTAATGTAAGTAAACAGAATTCCATGAGGTAGTGATACTGAGAAAGTGAAATTGTAGCAATCAGTTTGATGGTGGATTTTCTCTAGCAGTCCATTATCAACTTGAATAAAACACAAACTAGGTTTTTTTTTTATTAATAAACTGGAAAATATATAGGAGTTCATGGAGCCAGAGGTCACATTGAATTTAAAAATGGATGCACAGGAAGAAACCAGCATGGCTGAATAACTGTGCCCAGTGGTTTCAGCACCCTCTTAAATAGCTTAGCTAAAACAAGGAAGGGTGGGAGAAGAAAAGGGAAAGTCAGTTAGGAGGTTTATGAGGAAGGCACAAGAGATAAAGCTGTGCAGATTGAAGTTCAGCCTCCTCCATTGAAAATAAAGAGATTAGGTCTTCCTGAGAAAGCCCCTCACTGAGAAAAGTGCACATAAAATGTCAAAAGCCACCACCATCAAAAGTCTCTCTCTGTAATAAAATTTTTGCTAAAATCTCCTCTGAGAAGAGTTTTTCATTGTTTTCAAAAATATACAAAAACAGACTTCATAGTAGAGAATAAAAAAAAAAAACTGACCCTAACTTTAAGGCTTGTGCGTTACATGTTATATGAATGATTAAGGACCACTCACTAGGTAGAACTCAATAAAAAGCAAACAAACAAACAAAAAACCAAGAGAACCACATTTCAAACAGTTTCAAAAAGAGGATGGAGCAAATTGTAAAGAAGTAGGAATTATGCAACACTTTATTTATAATGAAACAAAGATTTTTTGCTTTTAGGAGTTCCTACAAATTATATGGTTTAAATCGGAATCTTCACTTGCCAGACAGTGCGAATTACTTTACCACTGAGGGTGGTTTATCTTTTCATGAGGAAAGGGCTGATAATAACACTCATTCTGTGTAAAATACTTGCACAGCACTTGACACATAATTAGTGTTCTATAATTGTTAGGTAATATTTATGCGAAGCAGAGGACATCGGTAGACCAACTAGCCAATGAAAAACACAGAACCAAATCGAGAAGACGCTATCAAATAGAATTTGTTTCTAAAGTGTTCTACATGGTTTAGAGGGATGCTTTAAGAAACAGATCCTTCAGGCTGGAATTGAGCAATAACACTGAGACTGATTAAGCAGGATATTGGAAGGAATGTTAAAGGTTCTGGCAAACAGTTGTTGCAGTGAGGGGCAGATGTAGGAAGAAGCCTAGGACTGGTGCTTGTGTCTAGAACAGTGAGATCATGGAAGGAAGTAATACATTTCAGAGGAAGTGCATTCTGGAAAGGAGCATGAAGATTCTTGGATTGTTTCTGTTTAAGATAGGGTGATTTGGTTATGCCCTCAAGTAAGCTTATCCTGTGGGCAGTTGGAAATGTGAGGCAAGAGATTAAGATTGGGAGAGAAATTGACTAGATATTCATCTGTTCTATTTACTGCTCAGAACATATTTTCCAGCCTTCCCTGCTCTGCGTTGATAACGAGTTGACCAGTTTGACAACAGCAGTGAGCAGAATTGAATACACCGTTTCCAGATCTGTCTTATTTTTTTATTACAAAAGTTTATTTTTCCATCATTTTGTACATTTTTTTTTCTATCTCAATTGTAATCCCCACGGGTTTCCCATCACCAAGTCACCAGTGTGCCATCACCATAATCCCGTGCATTTCCCTCCCCCCACCCTCCAGATCTGTCTTTTAAAAAGCACATCATTCCATGACTTCCTCCTTTTCTGCCACTGACACGATGGGAACTCAAATACACTCACATGGTTCAGTCGTAGAAAGGAAGAAGCTCATAACCTCAAACAGGAAGTAAGTTATGTGCCCCAAAATATGCCTCTTTGGCATACTGATTCTCTGGCATTGAGTACTTTTGAGAGGCTGCAGACACAGAAGAAGCTCTGAAAATTGAATAGTCAGGTGGATCAGTTAATGATGGGGAAATATTCTATTCTACTGCATGTTTTAATTCAATTAATATGCATTAGACTGGGATGATTGTGTGTGTGTGTGCATTTGCATCTGCTATTATTTTTATTTTAGTTGTGATTTCTAGGATCATTCAAATAGTCTAAATTTGGATGCCAAATCTGTGTACCCTAATGCCTTTCATACCTCTCAAAGTAGACTTTTTCTTTCTCCCTTAAACTGTAACCCAGAGTCAGAGTAAAGCTAAGATTCTGTGTCCTATTTCTCTGCTGGTGGACAGACATTTCCTATTGTATCCTTACATCAAAGATGTAGTCGTTCACAAATCCTGATTCTGTTTGATTTGATGGTGTCCAGCCCAATTTCCAACTTGTATGAACCCAAGACCATCTGCTCTCCTCTAGTTTCTTCATGAGACCCAGATTCTCTGAACAGCCAATGGTAATGGCAGTTCACTCTGCAGTGCTCAGTTTTTACTTTATTCTTGGACCTGCGTGGTGTTTCTTGTATTTTACCTATTGTTTCTAGAAGTTTCATAGTAGAATGTATTTCAGAAGAGCTGGTAAACAGTACTGCTACAATGTACATCTGATCAAGATTTGGGAGTTTTTCTCAACCAAATGGTTAATTTTTTAAATATATATATAAACAGTTAAAATCCTAGGAATCTGGAAGATCTCAATTCTAAAGGACTTTCAGATGGAATTTTACTTTATTTAGGATTTTGTCAACTAAACTCCACCATTATTGCACTGACTATTTTCCCTTTTTAACCAGTTGTGTTGGCGTAGTGTAGACACAGCCTAAATCATCATGAGGTGTGGAAATTGGATTTGAATCTATAAAAAGCCAAAAAAAAAAAAAAAAAAAAAAGATGGGATGCCATGGAGACCGATGGTTTTTCTCTCTCAGGCAAAGATTCAGAACCAAATTAGCAAGCAAATTTAATTTCAAAATTACTAAGCCCAAGTACAGGTGTGCCAACTGTGGGCATTTGCACTTATGGCTAGTTCTGTGACTAAAATAATCTTGAGATTATTCTGCCAACAATTTATTCCAGTTTCATTAAAATGAAGAGAAGGAAAACAATCATGTAGGTACTTTATAGCTCTCAGATTCTTTAATTCCTTAAACTGTTCAAAGAAACCCAAAAAAATACAAAAACAAAACCTAACCAGCAAGATTCTCCATTGAACTTGAAATGTCTTGAGAACCACATGTGTGGAGTTTTCTGGGATTTATATATATAGGAATGGATTTTGGGCCCAAGTGACCTCGATGCTTACAAGAACACAGAACCAGAAGATTCATGACTCAGGTTGTTTCCAGGATGTCTAACGTTCTGCTCCAAAGAGATCTTAGACTCAAGGATGATTGAAGTCATCGTCACTTAAAAAATATAATAATAATAATAATAGGGGCCCTTCCTGGTGGCATAACAAGTTAAAGTGCAGCACTATGAAGCATCTGAAGCATCTGAAGCATCTGTTCTGAGCATCTGAAATTTGGGAGTGCTAAGTGAAGAACAAAGACAAATACAGTTTTACAGAATGATCAATAGAGCAGAGTGGGACATAGAGCAAATGGGAGGTTCCATCACTAACAACAGCTTACTATTGGTAGAATCTACTCAATCCACCAATAGAAAACCCCCTCCAGATAACACCAGGTAGTAAGACTGAATCCGCTGATGCATTTCTCTATTGTCACTGCTGCCTTGAATAGAAAAAAGGAGCTGGCAATGATGACAGCAATATATGGGAATAAGAAATATTACTGAAATCTGAGAATTAATTCTGAATTTCTCATTCTTCTTCTTGACATCTTGTGATGGATATTCTGTTACAAAGTTCCCCGAAGTGTCTCAGAGTCTAATGCTTTCAGCTGAGTATTGATTTGAGCACTCTCTAGCTGTGGGTACTTGTGCATGCCAATTATCTTCTCTGATCTTCACATTTTTCATTCCACTCAGGACTGTGATGCTATTGAGACTTATGAGGAAGCAAACAACACAGTAGGTAACAGTGGTGTGTTGAAGAGCTCCAGATTCTTTCCCCACCCTTTATCATTGATGCCATGTGGACACTGCACAGAAGTTATTTTCTTGCTGCTGACTTCTGGCTGAATTTGGCTAAGAAGAGACTCTGGATGTGAGGAGGGAGAATGATATTGGTGATACTCTGTGATCTGTCTTTCTTTGACAAAGCCCATGGACACCATCAGAGGGCTTCTTGGTATAGTCTGTTCTCTAAATTTGGATTGTTTCTGCCTTCCTTTATCCCTTAAAACATCCCTATTTACATTCTAATCTTGTCTACACGTTTGTAATGACCCCTTCATGAAATTCCCTCTAATTTTCCCAGTTTGTGCCTTTGTTTCCTGCCATCATCTTGATCTGCCTATGTAACGCTACATTTTCAGTCTGCATTCAAATGTGTCCTTATTACTTATAAGTCATGAGAGCTTAGTCAAATGAACTGGTCTCCCTTTTCAGCCTCAATGTCCTGATCTATTGTTTTGGACTATAGGTTGTTACAGGGATGATATTGAACCTAATAAACATTTGATACCTGATTATTATTAAGTGTAAAATATCTCATCACACTTCAATTGCATCACACAAGAGAGGTGAATGGTTTGGTGTGGTGACATACACCTGAAGCAGTGGGGTTCTCTATGTGTGAATCACCTTAGGAGTTAGAAACAATGTCACCTTAATAAAAAGAAATTATTAAAAATTGAATAGTACATAGTACCTTATGTACTATTATGTTGGGTTATCAAAGGAATAATTTGCAAAAGACAATGATATCAGATTTTAAAGTAAATTAAAATTAACACAGTTTTTTTCTAACTAGATGCAGAGTTGACCTCCAGCAATTCTCATCATATACATATATATATATATCTTTGTTCCCTTTTGAGTGGGGTTTGTTTGTGAAATCGATAGGACAGTGCAGAAATGGTGTATGGACTCTGAGTCTGAATCATAAAAGACATGGTGGCTTCCATCTTGAATTTTCTTTGATTTCGTATTCTGGGAAATGTCGGCTATCATGTCCTGAAGGTATACAAACAACCCTATGAAGAAATTCAGGTGGCAAGATAGTGAGCCCTCCTGCCAATAGATAGCATAGAACAGCCTACCAGCATCTACTCAAAGAATACAAAAATCACAACTTCAGAGGGAAATATGCACTCCAGTGTTCACTGAAGCAGTAATCACAATAGCCAAGCTGTGGAAACAACCCAAGTGCTCAGGAACAGAGGAGAGCCTCAGGAAGACTATATCTATGCCATGGAATATTATTTAATCATCAAAAAGATAACTCTTGCCATTTGCAGCAACATAAATGGAGAGGGAAGGGATTATGCTAAGCAACAGAACACAGAATAACAAAGACAAATACCAGATGATGTCATTTATATGTAGAATATGCAGAAACAAAACAAAGGATCAGATAAAGTCAAACTAGTAACAAACCCTGGAAATCTGGCTATAGAACTGATTATTAGAAGGGGGAGAGGCTAGAATAAATTGAGAAAGGAACACAATGGACTGTGTATACTTTGGTGTGGGGTGTGATACAGCAACATCTGAATGGAGAGATACTTTACCTCTTAAACACAAGATAGGACATTGTTACCACAGTTAAAGTAAAGATATACATAAATTAAATTAACCTACTGTCATGCGAAGGAGCTACCCCCAGATTGGATCCCTCAGCCTTTGATGAGCCTGCAGATGTTAGAACATCTGGATCGCAACTTCATGACAGTCAGAATCACTCATTCAGGTCACCTAAATTTCTGAGACACCATCCATTGGGGGGGGTTATGGTCATTGGTATTTCAGGCCACTTAGTTCAGAGGTAATTTGTTCTATAGCAATAAATAGCAAAGTAATTTCCCTCTATCCCATCAGACCTGTTGAATACTTAGGAATCTTTGATTTAAAAAAAAAAAAAAACTTGGCCTAATTCTTCTTATTAAAAATTTTAATTTCATGGGAATTAATAGACAGTGATTTCTATCCTAATGAGGAAAAGAAGCATCAGCTTTCATTCTGACTCTGAACTAATAGACCATTTTCTCAGTCTAGTCTAGATCTATACGGAAATAGCTTCCACTAGTCCTCTGGAGATCTCATTTTAAAATGTAATCATTCTTGGATACAGCAAAGCTACTCGATGAACTTAAGATTGTTTTTATATTTCTGCATTTTCTTTGTATCTTTAAAAGATATTTGTTTGCTTGTATCAGTCTCGCTAATGTTTCAATTTTTCAGTGGGGCATACTTCCAATCCTGTGCCTCTTTCTTATGTATAAGTTAGACAAAGTCTATTTATTGAGTCTCTTTAATTTATCATTATAATCAGTTGTTTCATCTCCTTTTCCTGGTTATTTCAGTTTTTTTGAACTCATTCCAATTCTATCAGAAAAAATGGAGTCCTCTACTGAGCAATGGGTTTAATCACAATGCTATCCCAAACACCTTTTATGTGTGAGACAAGGTGACTCCAAAAAATGGGAAGCAATCGGATTTTTTTTTAAAGATTTATTTATTTTTTCATATAGAACTGGGGTACAGGCCAGAGATGTGGAGGGTGAGAGGATTCACCAGAGACAGAGTGGGGAGCAGAACAGGCAGATCGACGAAGTACACTGCTGAGGGGAGCAGCGGGCGGGTCAGGAGAGGTCTGCCACGCCATGTGGTCTCCTCCGGGGCAGACGGGAATCGAACTCATGCAGAAGTGGCTTTAGCTTCTCAGTGCAGTGCTTTAACCCGCTGCGCCACCAGGGAGGGCCAGCAATCGGATTTTAATGCCTATTACTGTGTAGAATGTGTTTTGGTAAAATGTGTTATATTCATTCAGAAGTTTAAGATATTGACAATAGGACTTATTTTATTATTTTGGGACCAGTAAAAAAGTAAAAGTGGAAAACATTAATAAGTTTCCTATGATTATAAGTTTTAATTCTGCTCACCTACACTATTTGCACTATTTTACAAATGCATATTTTGGATTTGGTTTAGAATTTCATGGCTATATTACAAAGTGATTTGGAATTCAGGAAGCTTGGGTTGTAAGATTTTCATTTACACCAATGAGCTTTATTCTGGGGGATGTTATTTATTTTCTGTGTCTTTCCACATTTTCATAACCAAAATAAGAATATCACAGTGGAATACAGTGGAAAACTGTTTTTCTCTCGAGGAATTATCGTTGATAACACAAGATCTCTAAAAGTGTTCTAATACAATAATCACTTCACACCTTTCAAAACAGCCTTGAAAGGGTAAATGATGTTGAAATAAAATCCAATTATATACGTAGGTCACTTACATTAAAATAGTATAATTGAGATAAGAGTCATATCAGGACAAAATAAAGATGAACCCTCATGTTCAGGTGATTTAACTCCCATGGTTTAATAGTTGTTAGTCTACACATTTAGATTATGAAATCTCAGTTTATGTTTTTTCTCACAATCAAGAATGTGATTTATATAATAAGTGGAATATTGTGTCCAAAGAGTTGGAAAATATATCTTTTAGCAGTGGGGACTCCAAAGTTAAAGATCCACCTTCTATAATCATAAAGACATTGTTCCTTGCTTTGGAAATCACTCCTGTCAAGTAATGCTGGAAAATCCCTTATTCATGCTGAACTGAGCTGGTGGTTCTGTGGTGACCCAGGATGCATCCAGACATACATGAAATCTCTACCATCCCTTGAGGGCTAACATGTCCTCTATAAAACTCTGGTGGATTCTCTGACCTCAGTGTGTTCTATTAACAGACAAGAGTCATACTATAGGCAACCTAAGTTTTGGAGCTAATAATTACATGGGAGAGTGCATGCAAAAACCCTTCAGATTATGTGTGGGACAAAATAAAGCCTCAAGACATATGATAATAAAAATCCTTTTCTTATGAAAGGACATCCTTTCTATAAAATATTAAAAAAAACACTTGACTCATGGAAAATTACATTTTAATAGGATCAGGTTGACCCTCCCACTAGTATAATCCCTGTAGTTGTCCTCAAAAATCACCTGTATCAACTGCAACTATCTGCATTTATTTACCTCACTAGAAAGAAGAAACATAAATTTAATACTCTTGTACTCTTGGTGGGTAACTTCTTAAAAACTCACATACTCAGTCTCATTTCTCAAAGGGTAAGCCCCAGTCAGGAACACCAAAGAATAAGTAGACAAAACAAAAGGAAGAAGAAAACAAAAATGTCTGAAGCAAAGGTAGATTTTCCTCCTAATAGAAGATAAAATGAAACCAGATGGACATTTATACCTTTATTTTTGTTTCACTGAGTGGAGTAGATAATCAAAAACATTTCCTTGTGTTGGTTTTCTAATCTCTGTCACCTTCACCCAAAACATTAGGCCAGACAGAGATCCTCTGTGCTCTTGTGTGCTACCATCCTTTGTTTTACAGAAACACGGTGATTTATTGACCCAGCCCTGAAATGATCACTGAAAGAAGCTGAGCAAATATTTTCAAGATAAGCCCGGAGATCTTACTGTCTCTAATTTATCAACAGACAAAATTTTAAAAAAAGAGAGAGAGAGATAGGGAGAGGCAGTTTCCTATTCAAACATGTTGCTTAAAAGCTAATGGGATTATTATTAAGATTGATAGACTTGGATCTTTGTCTTCAGGAACACTTAATGGGAGAGGAACTGACCAATATTTACATTGGAGATGAAGCCACATTTTATTTCGTCTGGCGTCAAATATTACTGAATGTGAAAGCAATCCTCAGGTTGACACTGCCTTCATTTCACCCCAACTTGGGTGTCTGAGATTCCCATGAAATCTTGCCATCAACTCCCATTTATAATCCATACCCCCTCTCCCAAGCTTCAAAGTTCAGCAACCAAGGAAGAAGCTGGGGATACTTCATATCTAAATTGGGCAAATAACACATATAAAGCATATAATTCATCTGCAAACTATAAATGCCACAAACGCCTGCATGAGTAGACAATGCTTATTAAAAGAACATCAGCACCACAGAGATCAAAATAGTGGGGTGAATATTTCAGAATGGTGGAAATAATAGCAAAATTGCTCTATCATTGGTGGTTGTGGCTGAAAAACAAATGTGGTGTTATTTGCCCCCAAATATACTTGCAAGATGATTTTCAGTTCTAGTTTTCCATATTGTTATTTAGAACACAGAAGGGAATTTCCAGGTGAACTAGGGGTTAAGTTTCAATGTTATTGCCCTCATGGCCTGAGTTTGATCCCTGGCCAGGGAGCTGACCCATAGGGCTCAGCAGACCTCTCCTGTCTCCCCATTACTCTCCTCAGTAGTCTAATTTGGTAGATCTGCCTGTTCTGCTCCTCACTTTGTCTCTGGTGAATCCTCTCACCCCCCCAAACCTCTGCCCTACACCCAATTCTTCTACAATAATAATAATAATTAGAACATATATGTTGCAGATCTCAGTGCTCAGGCAGGGAGCATGTCCTTTTCTGTTCTGGTTTGTTACACCTGCGTTAAAGAAATGGGATGAGCACCAAGGTAACGTAGAAAGTGTGTTCTGGAGAGCACTTGGGATGACCTTGCAAGGCCAAATCTGTGCTATCCATGCTCACCTCCAGTGGGAGCTATCAGGTCCACAGCAAGTCTGAATATTGGAGCCCAGTGTTGTCTATAATCCCTCCCTGCCTTAAATTTCTTGTTCTTATTCTGCTTCTAAACAACTTGAATCAGTGTCTTGCCTTTACCGTTCTCTCAAAACTACCTTTATCACAGTCATCTATGACTTTTGTTCTATAACCTGTGGTCAATTAGTCACTCAATCAAGTTGATTACAGCCTTCTGGATTTCCAGGGCTTTGTGTGACCTATCTTTCCTTCTATTTTGCTGTACATCCCATGTCTTGGCTTGTTCTTTCTGATCTCCCCACCCGTTAAGTGTAGACCTACTCAGTATCCAGCCTTTTGACTCCTTTTCTTTCCAGCCTTCAATCTCTCCTTTGAAGATGCTGACAACGTTTAAGTTTATGTCCCAGCTAAAACTTCTCACAGGGAATCTAAACTCCTACATCCAACTGCCTATCTGATGTCTCCACTACACCCCCAACAAAAACTTCAAACTCAGTCTGTCCCATGTTGACCTGCTACCTGATATATTTCCCACCTCAGCTAATGACAATCCTCATTTTGGGGATGCTCAGCCAGGCATTGTAGTCACTCCTGTCTCCTCATTTTCTCTTACATTGCATCTAACAGAAAATCCCATGGGTTCTAACTATGCAATGTACATCTAGTGGGCTTTTTTATCCCCTTCACCATGGCAACTTCTTTCACTATCCACCATTCTTTGTTTTCTGCAAGATTCATCCTCCTGACCTCTCTGCTTCTTCCCTACAGGCCTCTAAACACAGCCTTCAAAGATGGCTGTAAAAGATATGTTAGGGCTTGTTAGTTATTGTTTGTACAGAACTTCCAGTGACTTCCCATCTCACTGAGAAAGGTCACAGTCCCAAGTGACACACCAATTATCAATTGCATCTCTTCTTATTCTCGCTTGCTCACTCCAGAGACCCTGACTTCCCTGCTGTTCCTTGAATTTCCCAGGAATACTCATGCATCAGGGCCTTTGCATTTGCTATTCCTTCTGTCTGGAAACTCTCCAGATGTTAGTGTGGCTCCTTCTCTGACCCCCTTCAAATCCTTACTCAGGTGGACCCTATATAACAAGGCCTTTCCTGAAATGTTTGTTGAGGACTTCATGCAAAATCCCCACACCTAAAATCTTTGCTTTATTTTCCTAGTTGAATTCCCCCTAAGATTTTTCTTAAACAGACATGTGATTTAAATGGAGTGATTGACTTCATATATCATTTAGCTCCCTCCACTGGCTTGTGGGTCATGGGGGTGTGACGCTCTATCTGCTTTGCTCACTACTGTATCTCTTGCTACATTGAAGATGCTCCATAATCCATATTATTTACCAAATGGTTGAATAAAAGCAAATTTGATATTTTTAATGTCGATATTTCCCTCCCAATCTTTCACCATCTAGTCCTTGTACTATTATAATTGGTGACATGTTATCCCATCTTAATACACCATCCAGCCTCATGGTTAAGACTGAGAACTTCACTACCCAACAGACCTTAGCAGAAAACTCAAAAGATCTGTCATTCCCCCATCAAGTCTCATGATCCTACCCTTTTCTCTTAAGGCTAAGCAATCCCACACTTGTTTTTATTAACTGATGGTATATTGACAATGAATAGCTAACTGGGAACTGAGTTTTTAGAGTCATTCCTAGGGACATAGTGGCCTGTAACCCCAAGTATCTATATTATCTATCCATAATTATAAATGATGGTTTCAGAGAGGAAAATGACAACTTTCAGAAGGAATCACGTTAATTCCACATTTAATTTGTTGATGAATCAAGTTCCCTTATCTTTCAACTTCCCACAGTTCTGCTCGAGACTTTTAAAACTTCCACTGAAGACTTCAACTGTGTTCTGGTAAAACCTCAACCCATAGTAAAGTCTAGCCAAAGATTTTTCCAAACAATACTTGAACATAAATGATAATTTACCTATTTTTTCTGCTCCAGTTAATGCTGTGATTTTTAACTATCTCCTTCCGCAGTCAGGAAGCAAGTGTCTTATATTTTTGTATTCGCCATAGATTCCTCCTTGTCATAAACTTCATAACACAACCTTTATTATGCTGTTTAAGAGAAAAGAAGGCTCATTCTTCTGTTCCTTCAAGTTGTAGGAGATGTTAGAATTTACTCCCTGTTCAGTCTGGAGACTACAAACTGCGCTATACACTGTATTTCTTTATCCACTTGGCCATTAATTGGACACTTGGGTTGCTTCTACCCCTTGGCTATCAGGAATAATGTTTTTATGAATATCAATGTATAAAATTCTGTTTGAGACCCTCTTTATGGGACTAAGAGGACTCAGTTGATCACATTTAACTCCATGTTTAGTTTGTTGAGGATTTAATTTCCATGATATTTTATTCAGTAATGTTTAACCAGCTATGCAATCCAATATTATATTTTCCAATATTCCAATATTACATTTTCCACTTCTAAACTCCATAATTTATTTTTATATAATTTCCACTTTGCTATTCAGACTATTTTTCCCTTCGTTTTAAAATGTACTTTTAAATCATTTCACAGTTTTATGATTGTTTCTCTAAAGCACTTTCTTACTAAAGTCCAGTGCCTCATTTTTTTAAAGATTTATTTATTTATTCATATAGAACTGTGGTACAGGCCAGAGATGCGGAGGGTGAGAGGATTCACCAGAGAAAGAGTGGGGAGCAGAACAGACAGATCGACAAAGTACACTACTGAGGGGAGCAGCGAGCGGGTCAGGAGAGGTCTGCCAGCCATGTGGATCTCCTCCAGGGCAGGCGGGGATCGAACTCATGAGGAAGTGGCTTAGGCTTAGTGCAGTGCTTTAACCCGCTGCACCACCAGGAGGGCCCTCCAGTGCCTCATTTTTTAATCTGAGTTTTTTCTTGGTTAGAGTCAAACTCACCTGTCTCTTTGTCTGTCACATTATTTGTGCTTTGATATCTATTGCTGTTGCTCCCATTTTGACTAATGAGCCTGGAGCTTACTGGCTTCTTCTTGGCTCTGTTAATATTTTTCAACAAATATGGACAATTTTTGCCATTGATACAGGCTGGACACATGGTGTCAAGTTCTTGAACATTTGAATTTTATTCCCTCTCTCCTGGGTTTTTATCTGGTGAAGAGTTCATTTAGTTTAATCATTTTGAGGCTTGTTTTGAGGTTTTGTTAAAGAGCATCCAATTATGGTTTTCTCCTAATGGGTGATCTCCAATCTCATGTCCACGATGCTCCACCTGATCTCTTCCCTGTTGCTCACGGGGTATTAAAGCTTTCCTGGCTTTGGCCAAGCTGTCATCACTGCTCAGCTGATAGCTCCCATAACTCTCTTGACTCAGTAGTTCTCTACAAAGAAGGGCTCAGTGAGTATCACGTTAAATATACACAGTTTAGTATTTGCCAACTAGTTGATAAGATCCCTGTACAGATTTTAATAGCTCTCACCATTTAGGGTCCTTTCTCCAGTGCCCTGACCTGCAAATTACTGCTCACTCAGGAGCCCTAAACTCCATCTCTCTTCAACTCAACAAGACCATTGTTCCCAGTTGTGTTCCTCCCTCTTGCTCTGCAGCACAGAAAATGCCTCTAGGCAGAAAGCTGGAACAGTCTATTGTGGTGTTCACCTCACTGCTTTCCTTCACTTGGAAATCACAGAAATGAACTACATGATCCAATGTCTAAAACAATAACTCATTTCATATATTTTGTCTGGTTTTATGGTTGTTTACAATGGGACGATTAACATGGTACTCTTACCCCATCATTGTCAGAAGCTGGAATCTCTCCTTGTTTTCTCATTCTCAGTTTCTGTTCTCAGCTTCATTATTCTACCTTCTTTTTAAATGACTGTTAGGGTGTTATCTTTGGGCTTCTTCTCATTTGATTCATTCCTTAGAATGATCTCATGTTCTCTGTGGCTTCAGTTATCATTATCATGTTAAGAGCCCTTTAAATCTTTATCTTCTGCCAACTTTCTCTTTCCTGTAATTCTGAATGTAATATTAAGTTGTCCATTGGAGTTTCCCACTTAGGAGTGCTAAGATATCTTCAAGTCAATGTCTGAAACTAAATTCATCATCATTTCTCTCCACAGATGGGTTCTTCCTCTATACCTGATGTAGTTAATGGTGACACACCACTCACCAGTTATATAAGCCAGAAATTACTTTCTTCATTGAATTCTTTACATCCAATCAGTTCCTAAATCTCATAGATTCTACTTAAATATTTTCCTAAATAACTTTCTCTTCTCTCTCTTACCCCAGGCCCTCCTAATTTCTTCCATGTATCATAGCAAAGCTCTCCTAAGAACTAACTGTTATAAATATTCACTATAGGCCAGGCACTGTTCTAAGCAGTGTCGCATATATCAACTCTGCTTCCTCATAACATTCTCTAGTGTATTGTTGTTATTACAGAAGGAAAAACACTGGGGCCCAGAGAGAACTTTTCCAAGAGTTATGCCATCTTTATTTTTAAGAGTTAAATTTGAATAAAACAGTACACCTCAGTCTTTGAACCACTGCTCTACACTACTTTTCAATCTGAAGTTTTGTCTCCATATCAAAAAATATGTGAAAGACAGGGAGGTGGAGAAGGGCTGAGAACAAAGGAGGGAGGAGACATAATAGTCTGGAGAAAAGGACTATGGGTGTTTTAATGGTGAGGTTGGGATGGCAACATCCCTCTTGGGAGATGTGACCCTGTCCCCCTAAGTTATAGGCAATGTTGTAAACAATACAGTATTATCTCAATGGAAGAAAAATATAAATAGGTAGATAAATAGTAATAGAACATTGACTTTGCTTAAGTGTGAATTTGATTCCTTCCTCTCCTCATTAAAACCTTTTGGTATATTCTACTCTTCAGGTTAAAATCTGAACACTGTGTTCTTATGCAAGACTAAAAATGTCTTCCATGTTTAGGTGTTCACTTTAGGGGAATTACTTTCTCCTATCTTTTCCCTTACTCATATCTGGATTTAAAGCTGACATTCATGTCCTCTTAATAGTTTAGGTTTATTCATATTACCATTTACCTCTATATTTCAATCACCTGCTACACCCTGAACTGTCTCGAGGGCAGGGCTTTACTCCCTCTGTTCTGTTCCCAGCATTGGGAGGGTCCATTAGACACTTGAATAGATGAAGGAATGAGTGAATAGAAAAATAAATAGGGGCCCTTCCTGGTGGCGCAACAGTTAAAATACAGCACTATGAAGCTGTTGGCAGCCACTTCAGCATGAGTTTGATCCCCGCCCCAGAGCTGACCCACATGGAGTGGCAGACCTCTCCTGACCTACCCGCTGCTCCCCTCAGTAGTGTATTTCAGTAGATCTGGATGTTCTGCTCCCCACTCTCTCTGGTGAATTTTCTCACCTCCTGCACCCCTGGCCTGTACCCTCCTTCTTGTATGCATAAACAAATAAATCTTTAAAAAAATAAAAGAAAGGTACAGAAAGCCAGTGCATTCATTCTAACTCAGACTTCTCTAAACACAACCTGTTGCCACAAATCGAAGTGCTAGAAACAGCGGCCAGAGCTTGCTTTCAATGAAAATGATGAATCATCCTCCAGCTCAACTGCTTCTAGATTTCAAAGTCCCAGCCTCTTGACCCTCAGTGTATCTGAATGTCATTAATTCCTCACAGAAAAGCATTTGCAGTGACAGAAAACTGAAGAGTAACACTTAGCTTTCTGGTAGCAAATCATCTTTTAAAATGAAGGAAGGAGAGATGGTAGAAAAGCCAGAGGTCATATTTTGATTTTTCTTTGTTTACAGAGGCGAAGCAACCACTAAAATATTTCTAGTAATTTTGTATAGCTATCTTCATCTGTGAGGGGGGAAAAAAAATCTGATGTATAATTCTAAGCCACAACACCAAAAATCCAGCTTTAGAGAAAATGTAAATTGGGATGGTTTAGTTACACAACTTCTCTTTTCTGACACCACACCCACTCTTCTTCACATCATCCCCGTACAACATCCCCAGAAATGTAGCATTTCCATGATCACTCGCCGTAGTCACGTGTCTAAGAAGGTTCATCGACTCTGTTGGCTGGCTAAGAAGGTTCATCTACTCTGCTGGCTAAAAGACCAGTATATTTTAAAGAATTTTAAATTTACTTTTTCCCCCAAACGGTAAACTAGATTCTATTTGGACATCATGTTCCTACAAGAGATATTGAGCTAGACACTAAGAAAAGCTTGGTTTGCCTCTGCTAACCTCTTCTGCTTTCAGTCCCTGCCTATATTTCCTTTGCTTTTAGTTAAGAACAGGGAGAATACATATATCTATGAGGAATGTGCCCTGCAAATCTTCTTTATCCTGTGGTCTCCACTCCCAGTAATTTCCTGCCATTTATAATAATTTTCTACTAATATGGATCTTATGGTCTCCAGGCTGTGACATTCAGTTAAGAGGGGAAATGAAAGATTTTGTTTCTACAATCTTACCGTTCAATGTAATTTAGTGACAAAGCTGGTTTCTCCCTAAAAACCTGGTGCTTGCTGTTCTGTACCCACTAAGTAGGTAGAAGGAAGTCTTTATGAACATCTTGCCCATGTCATCTTCCACACATTTTTAATTTCTTTTATTTTATTCATTTATGTATATAAGAGCTGGGGTGTAGAACACAGAGATGGTGAGGGGTGGGTGAAAGGGTTCACCGGAGACAAAGTGGAGAGCAAAGCAGACAGATTGCCTGAAATCCACTGCTGAGGGGAGCAGCGGGGAGACAGGAGATGTCTGCTGCACCATGTGGGTCACTCCCTGTCCAGGGATAGAATGCAGAGAGCTTCATACTGCTGAGACAACACTTTGCACCATCAGGAAGGCCTCATGTTCTACATATTGACTTGAGTACTTTTCATTTTAGGTGGACATGTTGAAATATAAACTCTGGGAGAACAAAGGGCAATGCCCACGGCAGAGGTTTCAAAGAGATACCCGTGTAGGTGAAGCTGGACCCATAGCTGCAGGCCAAGCCACGTAGCTCTAAAACAATCAGCATCCTATAGAGGCTCAGTGTCTTCTCCAGCTTCCAGTAGGAAAATGAGTCCTGAAGGACAAACTTCTGTCATCAGCTTGACTGAAGACAGTCAGCTTCCATGGTGGTACAAGGGGCTGAGTCTCAGCACTATGAAGCTATCTGCAGCCACTACAGCATGAGTTCCATCCCCAGACAGGGAGCTGACACACAAGGCGCAACACACCTCTCTTGTCTCCCCGCTGCTCCCCTCAGCAGTGGATTTCACTGGATCTACCTGTTATGCTCCCCACTCTGGTGAATTCTCTCACTCGGCACCTGTGGCCTGTACCGCACTTCTTGTGTGCATAAATAATCTTTAAAAAAAAACAAAACGGATGTCCTATTCCACCCTCTGCCACACACTCATGCATGCATTCACATATACTCACTCCCACATGCTCACATTCACACACACACACGTAGACGCATGCACGCACTCACCCACAAACCCACACATGCATGCATTCACATACACTCACTCCCATATGCTCACATTCACACACACACACACACATGTAGACGCATGCACGCACTCACCCACAAACCCACACATGCTTGGTGTGTTTCCTTCTCCCTTCTGTCACATGTCATGTTGTTACAGGGTAGAGAAAGGGGCACCACTGAACCCCAAACCTGCCTGCTCTAAATAGGTTCTGCCATCTGCCACATCAAGACAAAACTTATAAGACTTTAATGAAAAGGAACTTGAATACCTTGAGTACACAACACGGAAGACAAAGACTATAATTTCTAAATCAAACACCTGAAGTGGCCCATCCCCTCCTGGGCAAAAGTCCACCCAAAAGGGATTGGCCCAGAGCAAGGCCTGAAAGCTGCCACAAGCCTAAAGCACCTTTTGGCCGGGACCCATAGAAAAGGGTCAGACAGGGCCAGCTGAGTCTGGGAGGAAAAGAGCAAAATCAAAATCAATATAAACACTGCCATAGTCAACCTTCCCACGGGTCTCACCCACGTCTCTTTCAACCAGTCCAGGGCCAAGAAATAAACACAGTTTCTTCACATGTCTCCCTTTTCTCCATGTGGCTTCCTCAGGTCTCCTTCTGTCTCTCCATCCTGCTTCCTTCTTCTCAGATTCATTCTCTTCCCCTCTGCTCAGCTCCACCCTCCTCCTGGGTGGGGCAGGGAACCTGGAAATTCCCCTTTTCCTGGGCACCCCCTGTTACAGTTTTCCACTCTAGCTCAGCCTCTGATCAGTGATCACACTTGTAACTCTTCCTCTCTTTCTAAGCATGAGGTGATGATGAGGTGACCTCAGATGGAAAACTTTAAATATCCATAAACCTGGTCTTTAAAACATGTAGGATACACAGGGACATTTTATTCTCCCTTCATAAACAGCTTTCACTGACTTTAAAGCTGCCATCAGAGTGAAAATAGTTGATGATCTTGTAGGTGGATAGAAGAGTTAACAAGTAAAGTCAAATATGTAAAATATGCTCTTGTTTCCAGGCAATTCATTTTTATACAAGATGCCTAGGATTGTCTCCTGCGATTGCTTTTTACTGTAATAGTGACCTCAGAGGATACCCTTCCTGGCCCTCATAAAGAGAGCATTGTTTCATCAATGGTTTTCCGCCTTGATGTGTCGGATTAGAGGAACTCTCCTTTGCTATGGTCGAAGCTGAGTTCATGTTTCAAAAGTCAGTCAGTGTCTCTCTCATCAGCTCAAAGAAAGAAAAGTGACTTGCATCTGATACCCTTTTCTTTCCGGGCATTCATATTTTATGTTCAGAGCTACCGTGATCAACACAAAGCTACTTTTTGTCAGTAGTTCCAAAACCAAACCAAACCCAATTCCATAATCCGTATGTAAAATGCCACATGCTGAATGACCATGTGTCTGTCCAAGGTAGGAGCATTTTGGGGATTGGATGTGATCCACATGGATCCCAGAAAGGGCTGAAAGTGTGGCTGAGAAAATCCCTAAGGTACTAAAGAAAAAGGCCTGTTCCCCTCCCAGTTCCCCCCACTCTCTGGAGTCACTCAGATATAGCAAAAACTGTCCCTCTGTTCTGGGAACCGTGTGATCTCTGCCTGAAGTCTACAGAATAGAGACAAATAACATGTCCTAGTCACACTCAGTACATTACATTAAAACCTTCCAACAGGGTAATGCACTGGACTATGGTGATGCCACACGGGTGATGTGGTGATAGGAAGCCCAGGGCCTGGGTTACAACTGAGATGGAAAAAGGCACAAAATGATGTAAAAATAAACTATTATATTATTAAATAGATATATAGATATATAAACAAACTGAAAAAAAAAAGAAAACCCTTCCAACAAAGTTTATCTGGATTCACCTTACTCCTTCCCTTTGAACCCATAATTACGGGATTGTAAGGCTGTGGGGTTCACTTGCTTTCAGGCCTCATTTTGGTCACGAGGCGTAACCTGACCCTTTCAAACCGTAGAATACTAAAAAGTCACACAACGGCTGAAAAATGCCAAAACAAACATGTTTTTAAGACTCAGGGAAAGCAGAAATGAAGTGGTATTTTCCCCAGGAAATTGAGTGCACCATCAAAAGTCAGTTACAGCAGGTTTTTTTTTTTTTTTTTTCCCTTGGCCTGGCCTTGTGACCATCAAATGGAAGCGCTTGGTCAAGAGAATCCTGAAGGCTGGGAGGGAGCTGGGAAGTGGAGGGAGACCACTTCCTTCCCCCTTTCCAAAGCATCTCTTAAGTGCTGTTTCTCATCTCCTGAGCCAACTTATCCACTGTTGTTTTAACAGCCACACCTCCCTCTCCTCTTCAGGTTCAAGAGCATGGGTTGAAGACGAGAATGCCAACATAATTTATTTTCTTTCCTGAGTCAAGCAGCCGAATGTACTAGAAATGATTGGGTGCCTGAATAACTAGGGGTGTTTGTGTATAAAGATATCATTTACTCAATGGACAGATCCCAGCCGGGTCATTTTCCATGACAATGGACCAGAGTACTTGGAACTTTCTTCAAGCTGTAGGCAGTGCACATTGAAAATCTAGCAATATTTAGAAATAATTTGAAGAGCAACAGAAAGAGAAGAACATAACTGGAGAAGGAAGTCAGCAATGAGCCTTGGATCTGCGTGCACCTTATTTACCCTGTGGGTAACTCAGAGTATTAAAAAGGTTGCTTTGCCCCCTGCCTGCTATGCCGATCCTTGACAAGGAAGCTTTTTTTTTCTCATCTGCTTGCCCCACCCAACCTCTCCAATCCCATGGTGCAGCTGGTACATGCTCAGACAATGCAGATCACTTTAACAATGACAGAACTTGAACAATTTTAAAAAGCAGACCCCTGATAAGCAGGAACAGCTTTTGAACTGTCTTCTGTTTGGACATAGTCTCCATCCAATTTCTTCCTCATTCATCTAGGGTAAGGACAATGTAGGTACGTGGGTGTACATGTGTGTGTGCATTTGGAATACAGAGCTGAAAATGCACACAGTTTATATTAAATACTTGAGTTATATCCTGAAAATGGACATGGGAAATCATTCCTCCGAGGCTACTTTCCCTCGCCTTCCAATTGTTCCATGTAAAAAGTGCCCTAACCTAGTGTGGAATAAGTGATTGAAGGGTTAGTGAAATGAACGTTGAATGAATATTATCTATAGGAGCTAATGCTTGAGAGTATTGGTATTTGCTATTGAGTGTATGTCGACCTAAGACACCTTTATTCAGCTACTGTCCTGTATACAGATCCTTGGGACACAATTTATGCATGATTTGATCTGTCCCTGCTGTAGGGAAAGTAAGTTAAACTGTCGTTTCCTTCTGCTAATCGAAAGGGGGATGGTGATGAACTGAGTCTGGGGCAAAACTTTCTTTGAACACATGCAAAACTCTGATGGATGTGGGCAGTTGAAGAACCACACTTCCAGGCAATGAGGTACACCAAATTCAAGAGTGAATTGTTACTGGAAGCCAAATGCAACAACCTGTGCATTGACCCTTTGCTTAAGGGGCCAAAGGATGTACACGAACCTGGCCCACCTTGGACTTCTTTCTCCTGAGCCTTTGAAATCATCATCTAGACATTGTTCTTTAGGCAACAAAACCATGTGAGAGCTACAGTTTCTACTCTCACCATTCTAGAACACAAGCAGCAAAATCCTTCAATACTATTGAGATATGATTTTTGAGCCCAGCAGACTACAGTTTTACCGTCTTTAAAGTTTTATTGCCTACTTTTTTGCAATATCAACTGTATAAATCAACACACATTGGACTCACCAAATGGGAAGTTACCCAGGCCAACACTGGCTTACTGTTTGTTGTAGAATACCCTATTCAGGCTCAGCTCCCCCAAACTGGCCAAGCAGGCTTTTTCTACCAGGCAAATGGAGTTATGAATAACCCTTTCCCTCTGCCCTCTTAGCACTTCCAGTCCCAGGAAGGAAATAGCCACACTCTTTGCAAAAGAGTAAGATGTTCATTTTACTATGTAAAATATGTCTTGATGCTATCATCATCACTGTGATAGAAAAAATATATATATAAAAATAAAAAAATTCCCCTTGGTATGTCAACTGATCTTTTGATGCCCTTTTGATGCCCTTTGACAAACAGGAGAGAGAATGCTTAAAAAAAAAAATTAAAAAATCAGCTATGTTCATTATAGAGGTACCAAAAGGCAGGTTTGTATTATTTTAATTCTGATTATTTTACTTTATCCTTTTGCAGTTCTAATAGAAATAAGCACTTTTTTTGTCTTAAAAAATAAAGGACATGACTTCTTAACTCTACTGGTGTCTGATAAATAGCTTGCTGGTGAGACTCTCAGATTTAATTCTGTGTTAGCCAAGAACTGGTTTGCTAGGGCCTCAATTCAACCTTGATGTGGGCTGGATCATTTTTTGAGCAGAGGTTAAATTACCTTCTTAGATCCTTTAAAAAAAAGAACTAGTTGAAGTGACTGATTTTGTGTCATCACTATTCAAGTGCTAAAATAAATAGTTAATGATTCAGTATAATCCAGTATAATTGTAAGCCAATGGTAAGCCAATAAAGAGAAGTAGGTCTATAGATGGTTAAAAGTCTGGGTTGAGAGAGCTGCCTGAGCAGGCGCTATATAAAAGAAGGAACTGGGCTGTTCCTTCCCCTGTTTTGATCTCTCACTTCCCTCTTGCCCTGCAGAATGTGTGATGCATAGGTAAATTGGTGGTGGGAATTTTCCCAGGACTACATCTGAGAAGAGAAAGCAAATATTGTACAAAATGAACATTGATATTATATGTGTGTGTATATATTTTTATCTTTTAGATGCTATGAAAAGATATTTTGCTTAAAGTTTATATATATATTTGCACACACAAACATATGTGTGTTTATATCTTGTCATAGCACCAAAAAATTAAAAAAAAAAAGAAAACTGGTATATAAAGTGTTTATTTGTAGGAAAACAAAATCTAGTGTTCTCCAAAATGGAACCAAATCAAAATCCAGCTCCCTGTCCTGTTTGACAACTAAACAGGACAGTTTAGTTATAACAGTTTCTGTTATTTTTGTCACCTAGCTAATATTCCCAGTAAGTAGGGTTGTTTAGTGCAAGACAATGAAGAGCTTTACATCTTGCTATTGCTGATGATCAGCCTCTAAAACTCCAGGCAGGGAGCAGGGGGACATGGTCAGTGTATGCTGTCACCATGGTGATATGCGGTCTACAGAGTAGAAGATGCAGATGAGTCATTAAGTGTAAATGGCCCTGTTTCCTACTATCTCTGGGCTGGTGACTACATAGTTAAGCTCATCATGTAGTATCATAATCAACTGCTGATGTTGGTAGATAACTATGGAGCCTCCAGCCTCCACAACTGGATGGTCACACCACAAACCAGCGTCTGATAAAAAATTAACTTCAGGAGATTAATTCTTACTACCTACCTTAAGCCTGTCTTCCCCCAACAGCAGACTTTTGGGGAAGGATATAATATGGTTGATTAAACGTGCAGGTGGAATTTTATAAAACAAGACACTCTAAAACTTTTGTTAAATGTCAGAATTTCATGTAAAAGGATGAATAAAATAATGATATTATTCTAGATTTTACGCATTTATAACCCAGTTTAAAAATGTATGAATAGGGTACAAGTTCGGGTGGGGGGAATGGATGAATAAAAAGCATTCATGTTCATGAGCATATTAAACAATTACACTTGCTTTATGTGATAGTCAAAAGAACAGATTGTTCCCTCTTCTTTCAGGAAACTTAGGTACCTTTATTAGTAACCCTAAGAAGTCAGAAAAATCTGAAAGTCGGTTTGAGAAAGATGGGGGTATCCATCCAAACCAATTGCCTTTGGATTTAAAAAGGCCAGTCCTTCAAAATATGAGCAAGAGAGCATCCTGTGAAATCTAATTTAGATTTAAGGAAAAGCAGGAAGCTGGTGGGATTTAGAAATGTAGGCGGCTTAACAATTTTGTGAAGGTTGTGCTTATATTAGAGGAGATTGTATCATTATCATAGTCAAGGCCAACAGAAATGTAAAAGCCACTAATTCACTGTGAGCCGATTCTAGAGTCAATTTCAAGAGACACTACAAGTGATAGTGTGTATATTATTTGTAAATATAGATGGACTTGGTTTTAGAAGTTAGACAAAAAAATATGGAGCTGTTGTTAAGTAGGTCAGATACATGAGTTCAGGAATTCGGGAGAGAGACAGAGAGAGAAAGAGAGGACAGTTTGCTATACCACCATCCACTGAAAATACATGCAGTCGGTGTGTGATAATATTTAGGGGCAATTTCATAGATTGGTCCCTACTGATGAAGAGTGTTATGACAGCACAGGAGTTTCAATAATCAGCTAAAGACAATTCATAGAAAGTTTTGGGGTCCCACTGAGTAACTACTATTGGCCCTCAAGTATTTCAGCGGGATGACTGTGTGTTGCAGAAGTGGGTCTTAGAAGAGAGAAGCTATATTCTGAGCTCACAATCTAGGTCCACCATGAACTAGATCCACCATGAAAATATCTCCTGTAGTAATGGAAGTATGGTTTTTAGAATCATCCAACTGTACCTAAAGTTGGAGTAGTTTTGGTCAGGAAACCAAAATGCCTGATCTTCTGTTTCCCTCTGTGTTCAATGAAGAGAATCGCCATACCTGGCTCAAGGATGACTGTGGTCTGGATGCGATGCAGAAGTTCATAGACGGGAGCACTCAACAGCTTGGCTCTGTCAGGATTTTGCTTCCAAGCTTCTTGGAGTAGTGGCTTGTTCAGGTATAACCCTGCAGAATGGAGAGATTTAACTTCATTAGGACTCATAGGGACCAGGGAATCATTTCCAACTTACCTGTCCATGGAAAAGGAGAACTGTGTGAGTCCTCTCCATTCAACAAACTGCAGTTGAGAGAAACGTGCAAAAATAAAGATGGTTTCCTCTGGGTAGATGTGGGATTCGATGAGCTGGCCACACAGGGGCAACATGACCTTTTTGTTATCCACAAATCACAGCAGCAGGACATTCCTTAACTACCTACTGATAATAGCTGGGATCACGAGGCAGGCCCGGGGACGCCTCAGCTGCTGTTGACCTGATTACGTGACTTTCTCCATGGCACTCTTGGGATAACTCTGCCTGTGATAACATCACACACATGGTCACAATGCCCCCTTCCTTGTCCCTTGTAAAACTTTGTCCCCTACCCTACCCTCTGGAACCGATTCTTCACTATGGTCGCATGAGCAGAAACAAATGGCACAAGAACCTCTTTAAGGCACAGTCTCACCTTGCAAACTTGCCCTGCAAATGCTGTGTCCATCATCACATTCTCCCAGGAAAGCAGCAAAAAGTTCCTGTCACAACAGATGGACAATTTTCACTCTCTTTAGCTTAAGCCTAAGGAGACAGATCTACTAAACTTATGTCAAACTTACCACATAACTGCCAACCATACAAAAAAATGTGACCCAAAATAAAAGTATTTCAAGTGTGAATATTATCCACATCCCATTTAATGACATCCGAATCACAGTTCGAGGTCATCACTGCTATGGTTTACGTGTGAGCCCTGGGACAGACTGACAGCTTTAACTTAAGTTTACTTGGTTTTCTTAACTATCCTTCATGACATTATTTACTTTCAAACACTACTTTGTTAAAAATGTAACTGGGTACAAAAAATATGTCTGAGTGTTTATGGGGATGGTATATTCTTGAAATTATTCCCAAAATGAGAGATGATTGCCCATTGAATTCAAAAGAAAATGCATCAGGCCTGTGTTTATATAAAAAGTCCCCAGTTTTTGTATTTTCCTGTAGTGTACTTGTGGATATGGGCTTTTGAAGCAATTTCTTATCCCCACACCTCCATTTTACCCTGATTCTCAACATTATCCAAAGAAGCCTCATTGGACCAATAATCTTATCTTTTTGATATTTCTGACTTGAAGAAAACTGTTTCAGTCAAATGCCTTGGTAGGAAGTCTGAAAATCAAGATCGATGAGCAATTTCCTGTGAATGGATATTTTTTAAAGTCCAAAGCATTTATAGATTATCAGTATAATGTCAGGAGAATAAAGAAGAGTTGGAGACAGTTTTCTCAGGAAGGTGTCATGAGGACCATGAAAAGGTAGAGAGCTAAGAATAACCCCAGGTAGTTTTTCTCTGCAGATGCAATAAAGTAGGTTCTTTCTGAAGTAAACAGTTTCAGACATCAGGATACACAAAGTCCAAACCCTAATCATAGAAAGATGGGGTATATTGCATCTACAGCAATCCTGAAACTCAAGGAAACTCTTATCTGGGATGAAGAAGAGTTTGACTGAGGCCATCCATGCTAAATTCAATAAATCCTCCACAGAATAATTACTAAAGGCTTAGGCCACTTGATTTGATTGTATCAATATAGAGCTTCAATCTATGCTACTACAAAATACTATTCAATAACCTACTATAATAATGGTTTTTTCTTCACACTGACTAAATGGTTTCTAAATTATATTTTTAAAGCAAGTGAAAGATTGTGGTAGGAGATTAAAAAGATAGGAGTTTTTCTTACATGGACATATAAAGAATATTAGCCTTAGGCTTGGGTAATACCAGGCTCTGTGTCAAGGTTAAACTTTAAGGGACTCCATTCTATCTGTGGTCTGTATGTGCCTCTCTCCATGGGACAAAGAAGGGGTAAGGGAATAGTTTCCCCTCATGAATGTGCTTTCCTTCTACACTATATCCCACTCATCCAGAATCATGGAATTTCCCAGAACCTTAACCTGTGTCTGAGCCTCAAGCGTAGAGACTGTGGAGGGATTTTGAACTTCATGGGTGAGTATCTTTACCAACCAAGGATAGAGACATGGATTGAGGACCTAGGATCAGGCCATGGAATTCTAGATTCAAACTTGGCTCACCAAGTCATAAGGAATCTGTATTTGTCTAGAGAGCAAAATAGACGTTTTACATAAGCATTTCCAGCTTGGTTTATAACTCAGATGTGAGCTAGATGTGAGGTATGGTGGGCCATATTCACATCCATTCTGTCTCTCACTGGCTGGCTTGCCTTTGTCTTTATCCCAGCATAACTGGCTGAGGGTGCATTCTGAGGCTGCTATGTCACCCTGAAGCCTTACAGGGGCTACAACAAATGGCATGTCCTTTGTTTCTGAGGACCAATGTCCTGATCTGTATCTGTCAAAAAATGCATATTGACCTTTGAGGTTCCTTCTCGGCACTGGTGCAGTAATATTGTTCAGGCCCATGCTTCTCACTCAGTGTGTTTTACAGAGTATCTAATGATGGTAGGAATTCGAGCTATGTAACATATTCCCAACGATATTTTTTTCATCTCATCCCTAAAAGCCAGAACATGATATTTTCATTGGTGTAGTCTTTGCTAATTGAGTGCCAAAGTTCATGAGAGTTGACGCTTGGACATTGACATGCCTATCTCCTGAAAGAGTCTTGAAATCTGCATGTGTGATATTTATTCTTGATTTCACCTCCTGAAATGAAGCAATGGAGCCGAGGGACATGTTATAACTATACTGATTAATGGTTTTTCCTCTGAGTACTACATCTTGTCTTTATGTTTTTTCTGGCAGAGAAAAATTTGACTGGCTTCCTTATTTCTCTGGGAGAGCTTTCAGTTTGCAAGTAAAAGGAGTAGCCTGTGAACTTACATACACATCTGTTCACTTGCACAAAATCCTATCCTTCATTCTTGCTTCAAGATGTTAACCTTGTCAATGCACAGAGCACAGGCCAATACTGCTTATGAGACATGTGATCGACTTTATCTCTGCGCCACCCCTTATAAGACTAAACTCCATTTCATAGCATAAAGAAGAAAATCAATACCAGCATTGGATATATGCCCATCACTTTGCTTGCATTGGATTGAACAGCTAACTTGGTTGTTTATCAAATCAGGATCACTGTCCATCCTGCCTTTCATGGCTGAGATTCAGATGTATTATAAGGCTCTAAATAACTCACTGACAATTGAGTTAATGGGAACACCTCACATTCATTTTTGCCTTTCACAATAAAATGTGGACTTTGTGTTTGCTGATTTATCAAGATCAGTTTTATTCTCTTGTTCTTTGACAATGTGGAGAGAAGTTCTCATCTTGATTCTGCTGTTTGCCCTCAGAAGATAGTCAAGTTTGGGTAAATAGAACTTCTGCCAAAATTCAGTCCCATATGTGAGATGAATTGGAAAATTCTTTTCTCAGATGTCTTATTAAAGAGAATCATTGAAATGCTTAAGGCTTTAAAAAAAATAAGCCAAGTATAGATTTTTTTTTTTCCTGCTTCAAGCAGACTTTTAGTTCTGTAAGGAAAGCATTGTCTTCTATGTTTGAAGCTTTGCAAGGGCTTACTAAATATTCACAAAATAAATCATTTGATTTTTAGATGAATCAATAGAATCTGGTTATCTATGCCAGGTATTATCAAACATTTTCCATAAGTGTCAGATCATAAGCATTTCAGGTCTTCTGGGCCATGTATGCTGTCACCATTACTCAGCTCTACAAAAGCTCTCAAACAGCCATCAACAATATGTGAACAATTAAGTATGGCTGAGTTTCAATAAAGCATTATTTACAAAAATAGGTCAGTGGCTTTGCAGACTAGACGTCACAGACCTCATCTACAGATACATACATTCTGAACAATGAATATTTCTGGATACTTGACAGTTTTTCTCATACAATTTATCAAGAGGCTATTAGAATAGGACCTCAAGGCCTTTATTATCCTCAATGTTAGCTATTTAAGGAAAGTCCTTTTAAGGACTTGCTTTCCAATGAATTATATCAAAACAGAGTCCCCAAAGATAACTATAGTCCAAAAGAAAACACATCTTTTTTCTATAAAATGTCACTTAAAAGTATATTTTCCCAATTCTACTTTCTGAGCTGAGAACTTTCCAGACTTGGTTGTATGCCATGGGGGGGGGGGGTGTGTGTGTGTGTGACTCGTTATTGCTGCACCCTGACACTAGGCATACCATAAAAACTATAGAAGTGTGGACACTTTGTTCTCTCCTTCCAAAGGAATTCCACCTGTAGATGGACATGGTCAGATATAAGTAAGGAAATATGTTTTCTGGATCACTGCAACTATTCGATTACATAATGAAAAAGGAAGTTAAGAACAAAGTGAAAATTCCAGTTTGGAGGATATTTATTGTCATATAGGGAATCTTAACTATTCATCAAAAGACAGAAAACAATAAAAAAAAAAAGGTGGGTAGGAGAGAGAGAGGGAAGATGGAAGGAAAAGGAAAGGAAGGAGGGAAGGTTGGAAGAAGGAAAAATACTATCAGCAAATTCATTTGATTATAAAGGTATTTGTATTACTTGGGGGTGTTCTTGGGCAGAATTGTTGGGGGGAGGAAGAATGTAGATAATTAGCTCTCCCCACTTTAATCTTTTGTAAAAGTATTAAGAGGAAGTGCATTTGGTATAGCAAGCTGCAATTATTTGCATGAAATGTCTCAGTGCAACAACTTTCTCCTGTGATTTAATATCGTCAGTGTAACATGATATGAAGTAGTGAAATATGACATGAAGCAAAAATCAGGGGTGTGTGATACTTGTGTGAAGGGGAAATTTCATTTAAAAATAAAACAAAACACTGTCCATTCTGATGTAAGGACAAACCGTTCAAAAATATTGAAAAAGTAACCTAACACATGTTATTCAAGGTTTAATAACAGCAAAGACCGCTGGCGATTGTGGGATGATGAACTCCACTGAATAGGTGCAGTAAAGGGATAACTTTGCTGTGAGTAGTGTTTATTTAGAACCATTGTCATCAGCTCTGGCCCTGATCTCTGTGACTTAAGAGTTCTATGTGCATGTGTGTCAACCAGATGTATCTCTTTCCAGAAATAAATTTGTTTTATCCCTTTTAGAACTTGAAAGGGACACATCAGTAGAAAATTCTATGCCTTTCTTAGATACCCGCTGACAAATGAGCAGGCTTCTTTAATTTAGGAGATAAGCAATTTTGCCAAAGAAATTTTAAGTTAGAATCATTGGAAGCCAAAGAACATTTCAATGCTCTATGCTGGAGAAATGGATCTTTAGTTTAAAAGGAGCTTGGCAATGAAGTTTTAGAAATGATCACTTGGCAATAGCATTGACTCCAAGAAAAATAATGAATCTGAGTTAATTATGATGCCTTCTATTCCAAAGCAAAATTTGAAACTGTGTACTTCTGGAAAAGGGTGCTTATCACAATTATATTTTTCTAATTATTTGTTTATGTTTCTCAGAACTTAGATATAAAATTTCTATAACCTATTTTAATTATGAGAAAAGTATACATCTTTAAGCTTTGATCTAATTAACTGTGTCACATCTGGCTATTATACACCTAGACTGGATCCCAGAAAAAAGTTCTTATTAGGAACTCAACTATCATTCTCCGTTAATGTGTAGACCTTAGTGAACACTGAAAAGTTGAAATTGTATAAATAAGAGACTACCTGGTATATTATTAGTCACTTACTACAATCCACTAAAAGATATATACCTTGCCAAGTCAACAGGAAAATTTAGGAAGCTAGTAAACTATTTTGTCTCTTTCTAGTTCTTGAAGTTATGTCGCATTTTAAGAATCTTCATCAGGTTCTGAATAAGAAGCAAGATGGGCTAACAGAGAGGGGATAAAGAGGGTAGACCAAACCTCTTTTATTTCCTCTCTTGTTGGACTCTGAAATGTCCACAAATTTTCCTGTTCCTTTATTCATTTGGACTTCAAAGGTTGAACTTCAGGCAGAGAACTACATAACACCATGAAGAGTCAAGGAGTAAAAGTGGATGAGCATGGGGAGGTGAGGTGTATGCACAATTAAATGATCACAATAGGTATAGAAGAGCTTTCTTATAGGTGTTTTATTTTAAAATAATTCCTCCTTGCATCATATGACGAAAGAGCTTCAGAGCATATAAAGTTAGTCATAATGGAAACTCCTTTCATTGAGTGGCATGGAAAATGACCTGAGGCTGTCAGAAACAGGCAGGGTAATCATGTGCTATCGGACTAATATCTTTGTTAGCTTATCTAAAATCCAACCTTCTCAGCTGCCTCTAACTCTCCATAAACCACACTAGAAAACACATTCGACATGCACACAAATCATCTCACTGAAGTAAAAAGGTACCATCTATAAAAATAACCAAACACACAATAATTCAAGTACCAAGGGGTCTCTTCTCTTCCTTTTTAATATTCAGGTCCCATCAGCCCTGGGGTGTGTGTGTGGGGGGGGGGGGTAGAAGGCGGAGAAGAACCGGTTTTGAAAATGAATCCCTATCAAATAATCAATACATGCAAAGGGATCTCCTAGCATCCAGACAAATGTAAAGGATTTCTGCTAGAAAGATGAAATTTTCAGAATTTTGAATCAGCAGTTATCTGAGCTCCAGAAGTTTAAATATATTTTCAGATTTTAATCATGAGTTATAATTATTTTTATCTCATTTCTGTTACTTCTGACAACCAGTTTCGGTAGAACTTTGCCTTACCCCCAGTGAGGAGCTCATCATTCAAATGATGAGTTTTATTTGGAAGTTTTATGCTCCGGTTTAAAAAAAAAAATTAAAAAGAAGGTGAACTAAATCATTCTGTGTACCCACACACCCAGAGTCACATCCAAACGACCCTAGACCACAGAAAAAAAGAGGAATAGAAGGGACCCTCCCTTGTGGCACAGGGGTTAAAGCACAGCAATATGAAGCTGGTCACAGCCTCTGCAACCTGAGTTCCATCCCTGGCCAGGAAGGTGACCCACATGGCGCAGCAGACCTCTCCTGTCTCCCTGCGGCTCTCCTCAGCAATGGATTTCCATAGATCTGCTTGTTCTGCTCCCCACTCTGTCTCTGGTGAATCCTCTCACCCCCTGCACCTCTGGCCTGCACCCCAGTTCTTCTATGCATAAGTAAGTAAAGCTAAGAAAAAAGAAAGTCATTCTTTTATACAGTTCAATTCACTTACTACTTTGTCTCTAGTACAACTTCTGTTTCCTCTTTGTTCCTAATCAACCACCAGACTTAAAGACAGTGAGAGAGAAAGAAATGGAAAGACAGAGAAGGGCATGTCTGGGGAGGGGGATGTGTGGGGGAGAAAAAGAGTTTTTTGCTCTATTATTCTGTTTCAGTGGTTAAATATGTCCTTACTCTTCCAATATTCTTCAACTGGTATGATCTTTCCACTATCCCATTCACTCTTCTGATCATGCTAGATTTTTTTCTTATAGGGAGAGTTATGATGTATGGAAACAATATTTCCAGATGTTCAAAGTGATTAAAAACCAATTCTGGAAGGTGTCAAGAGCCTAAAATGAGAGGTGTCCGTTGTAAAACCTGGTCCTTGTTACCGTATCCATGAACGTGTTTCTTTTCATCTGTTCTCTTTGTGTGTGTGTTTCGAAACTTAAATTATTAAACTTATTTGCCATGGACATTTATAGAGGGAATTTTGTTTTATTTTTTGTTCATGTGTTTGGGGAGGGGAATTTTGTTATTTTAGAGGTTAACATTTTCAAGACGGAAAGGTCATAAATGCAGAAGCAGATGAGTGAACGGGTGACTGGATGAGTCTCAGGAGTACTCAATTTGACTAAGAACTTGGGCAAGTGTTTAAAATGAAGAATAACAAAGTTCCTTGTTGGGTCAATTCAGTGGTGAAGAGTAATCCCAAGAATGCTGTGGAGGCATTGAAGTAAACTAATTTCTGTTAGTTAAGGTGGCCGATTCTTTTTTTTTTCTTCAATTTTTCATTTCATAGGTTTAATTTATTAGAATATGGAACATTTTAGAGACATGAAAGTAGGCCACATTCAATGATCATATTCCCATATCCAAGAGGAATGACATAATGTCATACCCTTGAGAATGCTCACACTCAATGATTGCTTGAAAATGCAAAATTTCAAGAGAATTCAATATATAATCTGTGTTGTATTAATAACATGATAAGTATGTGTATGTGTGTGAGACTATGTGTGTGTGTTTGAAATTAAAGTGTGCCAAACCGTTAGGCACCATCATCTTTGAGAACTTGTTTATAGAGACCTGTTATATTTTATGCTGTGCTTTTCTACTGTTGGAATAATAAGTATAGAATGAGTGTATTGCTTTGGTGCTGCAAAAGGGAAACAGCTAAAACATAAGATGCACAGTCAGCTTATATTTGGAAAGCAACGGCTTGTTTTTTCACTTAGCTTGGTGCTTATCAATGGAATAGTGACTTAGATGCTGATACCTGCAGGCCAGACCTCTGAAGCATTAAGTCATGTATACTCACCACAGGTGGTTAGCCAGGAAGTACTACCATTTCATCCCAAAAGAAGCAACTAGAGAAAGTGCAGGGTTTTTACACAAGCCACACAATTTGCAACATGTTTAAACACCCCAAGGTTGACTTTGCCAGGAAGGAGAAAGGTAGCCTACAAGCCAGTGGACTTTCAACTCCTGAGCTCTGCCTCAGGAAATATCCAGGGCAACCAAAAGATACAAGAACACCTAGTCTCCGAGCAACTCCAGGTGCATTTAGCACTCAGCTTCATAAAGCTTAATGAGAATGAGCTATCTCCTCCACTTCGGTGGGAACAGGGAGTGCTAGTTTTGGCTCTCATGAAGAGGAGGATGTAAAGATGTGGCTCAACCACTGCCTGAGTCAAACAGCAGTTCAAAGACAACATCTGATGCCTGTGCTCTAGGGCTACCTGGTCTCGTGGGTAATGAAACTGAACTCCTGCTAGCCACTTTGAAATGCTTTCATTCATCTTGAAAGTGCATGGAGGCTCCCGGCTGAAGACTGCCTTTTCTGAGGGACAGCACAGAGCTGTGTTTCTATCATGGTCAGGGTACAGAGTTGAGCAAGAAACTCTCTGCAACTAGATTGACTCACCTAACAAGTGGGACTATGAACAATACTTATCAACAGAGTTGCTTTGAAATCAAATGCATTCATACTTGTAAATACACAGACTCTCTGTGTTAAGTTATCATAAGAACAGTATGTTCCATTGATTTTTTTAATACCCATCATGACTGTTTCTTTTTTTTTTTTTAAGATTTATTTATTCATGCATATAGAGCTGGAGTACAGGCCAGAGGTGCAGGGGTGATGAGAGGATTCACCAGACATAGAGTGGGGAGCAGAACAGGCTGACTGACAAAATACAGTGCTGAGGGGAGCAGTGGACGGGTCAGGAGAGGTCTGCCACGCCCTGTGGGTCACCTAGGGGCAGGGATCCAATTCATGCTAAAGTGGATTTAGCTTCTTAGTGCTGTGCTTTAACCTGCTGCACCACTAGGGAGGGCCTGTTTCTTTCTTTTAAGATTTTTATTTATTTATTTATGCTCACAAAAGCTGGGGCACAGGGCAGAGGTGGGAGGTGTGAGAGGATTTAACAGAGACAGAGTGGGAACAGAACAGACAGATCTACTGAAATCCACTGCTGAGGGGAGCAGCAGCTAAGACAGGTCTGCTGTGTCATGTGGGCCAGCTCCCTGGCCGGGGACTGAACTCTTGCTGCAGTGGCTGGAAAACTTCATAGTGCTGAGACTGGCCCCTGTGCCACCAGGGAGGCCCCATTCTATTTTTTTAATTTAAAAAAAAAAAAAAAGAGGCAGTTCTGGGGGGGGTAAAATGAGGAATGGAGTCCCTCTACTCAAGGACAGGAAGGCCATTAATAGCAGGGTTTTCAGTGCATGAGTGGGAGCCTTGTTGGCCCAGATAGGGGCGTGAGGGCCGTTCCCATCAGAACAATAAACATATGCACCTTGTACATATGTGCAAGGACATGTGAAGGCGCTCCTGCACTCAAAGAAACAAAAATTGGAGCACAGGCCAGACAAGGTGGATTCACACTCTTGGGATAAAGCCTATGGCAAGCAGCAGCCACTGGAAGCTTCTCGCAGTAGGGTACTAGCAACAGCAGATGCGTGTTAAAGACAAATAAACCTGGCAGTCACAGTCACCTGGAAAAAATGTACTGAGCGGGGCAGCAGGCAGGGAGAGCGAGGAGGGAGCTGTTCAGGTGAGAGTTGAGAGTTGTGCTGGGCAGGACCACAGAGGGAGAGAAATGAAAGGATTCTTGAGGTTGTTTGGAAGCAAAGCTGGAGAGAGGTGGAGGCTGAGTGCTGAGGTGGAGGGCAGAGAGGGAAGAGTCAGGAAAAGGTTCGGCATTCTAGGGTGGACAGTTGGGAGATGAGCAGTCCCTTGAGGGGGCAGGGGGAGAGGGGGAAAGAAGAGAGGTAAGGATTACCTTCACTTCGGAGGTTGATCTGGAGTTGCCTGGACAACCGTCTCCAGTGGTGATGCTGAAAGGTGAGGGGGTCATTGTAAAGGCCAGGGAGAAGTCAAGCTGGGAAACACCGACTCAGGGACTTCAGTTCTGCAATCCACGTGGTAGATGTAGGCTATAGCCTTTAGAATAAATGAAATCAATCAGGGGAAATTGGGAAGGATGAGGCGAGGGATGAAATAACTTTGAGGTAAAGAAAAAGTCTCTAAGAGATGTTTAATGCAGAGTACTGATATGCAAAGGGGCCTTCCTGGTGGCACAGGGGTTAAGTCTCAGTGCTTCCACCTGGCTCAGTGACTTAAGTTTGATCCTTGGCCAGGGAGCTGACCCACATGGCGCAGCAGACCTCTCCTGTCTTACCTGCTGCTCCCTTCAGCAGTGTATTTCAGTCACACTGAATGCTCCCCACTCTGCCTCCGGGAATCCTCTCACCTCCTATACTCCTGCCCTCACCCCAGTTCTTGTCTGCATAAATAAATAAATAAATAAGAGCTAAAGAAAATGAAAAGAAAAGCCATAGAGAGGCTAGCAGGAGAATCGGAATAAAGATATTTCCTACTTGTGTATTTATTTTTCATTCATTCAATAAATAGACTTAGAGTGTCCATTATGCTCCAAGTCAATAGAATGCAGGGGAAAAGAGTATAAGGGAAATAAATTCAAAAGCAAAAGTAAAATAAGTGAATATTTTCCTGGTAAATGAAATTGTGTGTATGAAATTAGCAATGACAGAGCCTGGCTAAATTACTTGTCACAATTCACTTCAATCCTCTTCTGGAGACTCTCAGGTCACTCAAACAGCAGTCTGGGGCCTCTCTGGTAGCTCAGGGGTTAAGTCTCAGTGCTACCACCCCTATGGCCAGGAGTGACACATAGCAGAACTCTCCTGTCCTGCTTGCCTCCCCTCAGCAGTGTATGTCAGTGGATCCACTTGTTCTGCTCCCCACGCTGTCTCTGGTGAGTCCTCTCACCCCGCTCCACCTCTGGCCTACACCCCAGTTCTTCAAAACACACACACACACACACACACAAAGCCAGCTGTTTCAGGTAGGTCTACCGGTCTCTAAGGAAAGTGTTAATATTCTAACACATACTTGTTTATAAACATCAAGATTATGTTTCATTAACATTTCAGAAACAAGTTGTGGAGACACAGTGTTGGGTCTAGAAGACCAACGACATCAGTCAAGGTCATAGCTCTTGTGCATGTCCGCTGCCTTCCTGCCTCCGCACCATGGCCCTGGGTCTCCCTCCTCATCCCACATCAGATGTCATGGTGTGCTCTGTTGGTTGAACAGTTCTCCACACCTTTGACAAATGATCTGTTGTTCTGCTTGTGAAATGAAGGGCTTCAAGCCGGGGATAAGTGTAAATTGCATTTCACCGATGACACCCAAAACTTTGTTGTTTAACTTGCTAATCATTATCAAATATGGAAAATACACACACTTTTCATGATGAGCATCAAATGATTCACAATCCCATCACTCAGCAATGAGCACTGTAAACATTTTAGGATAATTTTAGAAAAAATTTATACACACACAGAGGGATGCACTGTATTTTGTCATTTAATTATAGCACTTACTCAGATTGGGTTCCTTTTGCTTATATGATTATGAAGATTTGTGCAGATGTTTGAATTGTGTTTATACCCGAACTACAGGGTCTCAGCCTAGTCAAATCATTCCCTAAATATAGTTGTTTCGTAAGAGGCAATGCAAGAGGGCTGGAAATTGTACCTGAATTTCCATCACTCTTCTTGGAAGCCAGAGTGTAATTTCCAAGGGTAAAGGAGGTCAAGCTCTAAACCAACTCTCCACCCAGATGCTACCTACTGAACCATGACAGAAGATGAGATATTAGATAGAAGAACTCTTTCGACACAATTAAGTTTTGCAAACTGAAATATTCACATTTTAGCCTATCTGTTAGACACAAGTTGTATGTCACTTATAAGAGTTATATACAGTCAAACTGGATTTAAATGTCTATATACATTCATGTTTTAGTCTCTTAATTATTGAGAAGCTTAGATCTTTTAAGGGTTTTAGATACTGGAGCCTGAGACACCCGTTAGAATTGCTGCACTGGTCGGGATACAATGGTGATGTGCTTGCATAGTCCAGCAGCAATGGAAGACAAGAGAAAATAACAGATCGTCATAAGTAAAAGAATTGACAAGCCAGCCATTTAAATTTCTAGGATCTAACTCCAGTTGGGCTTGAACAAGAAAATAAAGTGTGATCATCATCTTTTACATTGAAAATGCTTGACTGAAAAAATGGCACTTAATCTGCGTGTTTTGCAAGCTTCCCTACAGGTAAACCAGAGGTTAGCAAGTTCATTTTTTCCTTCAAAAAATAGAAATTTATGCTCAGAGTTCAATTAAGCTCTGTCAATAGATCAGATGCTGCAGTAATCATGCTTATTGCATCAAGTTACTTATGTGTTAAAAATCGACATGCAGGACCCAGGAAAGAGAATAGACACCCTAGTCTGTGTGTGTCCACATGAACAATTCTTTACTCCACATCTCCACTGGGCCACACTGTTGAGTCCAGAACAGCAACCACATCCTGAGAGGTGTGAGGAGGGAAAGTAACATGCAACAGGAAACTAAGGTTTTCTCAGCTACCCTTTGGAAGTAATCTCAATCTTCTTCGGATGCTTTCCCTTGATTGACATTTCTTCAGTAGGTTATTAGAAAGTACAACATGGTGTTTTCCCACAGTACTATGTTTTCACACAAGACTACATGATGGAGAACTTTGAATTAGGAACTTCTAAGCTTGTGCAACCAGATTAGTTATGTCACAAAAGGAGTTTCATTTTTTGAACCTTGATGTACTTCTTGTCTTTCGTAAGGCTAAAACTGACCTTTCTTGCTGCATTTCAGAACTTCCAGTATGAGGTGAAACCAAGAAATGCAAGTGGATATGAAAACAGAGTAAAGTAGAAAGACAATGACAAATAAAACAGAACTTTTGCAATAAGGAGAAGTCAGAAAGAATTCTGACTTTTTATCACCCCAGAAATGCAATATCTTCCTTAGAACACAAGTGATATAATACTCCTAGGACCCTATGTTATACTGCAGCACTATTTACAATGGGTGAAGCCTAGAAATAACCCAAATGCCCCAAAGTAAATGTTTGAATCAAGAAGATGTGCTATATATACACAATGGACTATTACTCAGCAATCAAAAACTCATGCGAGTTGTAGCAACATGCGAGTTGTAGCAACATGGATGGAGCTAGAAGGAATTATGCTTAGTGCGATGGCAGAAGGAAAAAGAAAATATCATATGGTTTCATTTAGAGGAGGAACATAAGGGAACCAAATAATGCACCAGGGGAAAAATAATAATTCAAAACACAGCAAAACAAAAACAAAGAAATAATTATAAACCAGAGACATCTTGCAAGGGAGGGAGAGGGATAAGAAGGAGGGAAAGAGGAGCGCAAGGGATGATGGGGAGGGTGCACAGGTGAATTGAGGGGGGGCACTCTATGAGGTCTATATCTGAGATGGAATAAAAAAGAACAACACACACACACATACATACTACATATATCCACACATATATATCCACACATACTATGTGTGTACAAGTATACACACACACACCTACACACACACATAATACAAAAAATGAGCACAAGATGTATAATACTATGACACCGTTAGTCTATGCAACACCAAGAGTGAACCTAGTATAAGCTATGGACCTTGAGTGACTATATATCTCTGTAGCTTCATCAATCCTATCAGATAAACCACTCTGAGGATGTTTATAATGGGAGAGGCTCCTGTGAGGGCAGGGTCTAGGTAAACCTCTGCCTCTATCTCTGAAATTTGCTGTAAACTAAAACTTCCCCATAAAAAAACAGTTTTCTCCAAAAACATGATGATACGTTTAATGCAGAGTAGACACTAGTGAAGATGCTGGCCTTAGACTGAAAGGAAATCCGTCCTGCAAAGGCAGCACTTAATAATGTAGACCCCTCTAGAAAAGCAAGTAACTTATGTCTTTCACAAATAAAATAATAATCTGAACACACAGGATTGCTAATGTACATTACCGAGGGACATTTTTCAGACTATTGGAGGCTGCCAAAGAGCTGGACCATGCATGAGCTTCGATGCTTGAAATAGTTTTCTGACAGCAAGCAAGAGTCTGGGCCATCATAAAATTTCTCTCCTTCAACCTCTCAATTTCTAACTTACTCTCCCAGGAAATTATGTCTCGTAAAACTCCACTATTTCAAACTCCATTATTTCTCCTTTCATGTTGTAAATTTTGTCCAAGAAGATTAGAAAAGTGGCCCTGATACTACTAGGGAGAACACACATGCTAATCAAAAATCTCTTGCTCAGAACCCAAGAAAGTCATAAGAAAGACCCAGAACTATTCACTGGAGCGATACAGCTCACACCCTCTTCAACAACACACCCTCCCAATGGAGTTTTCACCAATGTGAAACAATCTTCCATTTTCTTAGGATATAATATCCTTCATGTCTGCATAAAGATCGAAAAGACCAGTTACCACCCAAAATGAGACATTGTGTTTCTATAGCATCTGTTTATGGCAGTGTATATAATAAGAGATTCCACCCCAGTAGAGGACAAAGAAAAATACATATCTTTTTTTTTGAGTTGCCTTTCTGAAAATGCAAGTAAATGAAAGAATGTGGGGGTGGAGCCCAATATAAACACAATGTCAGAACAAAAAAGAACCACCTACAAAAATCTTTCTTTAAAAAGCACTCATTCCTAAAGGAGATGCAGAGTGTGTAGGCTACCCTACAGTTTTACAACCTACCCGATATGGCCTCTGGCAGGGACTTCTTCAAGGGAGAAACTGTAAGTCTTGAGGTCAAAAAGTAATAAGCAAGTTATGATTCCTGGTTATCTGTGGCCATTCTATATATTAAACAGAAGGCGGTGTCATGGGTACATGTAATTATTTTTCCAAGCATCGCACCTTTGATAATGATTTGAGAATGACCATTCAGAGAGAAACCAGATGAACCCCTAACAGCCCAGCTGATAAGAAAGGCATCAGTCATGCTATGTGTTTGCTTAGATTCACATCTTGAGATGAGGTTTTTGTTCTGCAAATATATGTGTATTTATTTGCACACATGCATATATATCTAACTTCTGCCATAAATACAAACATAAAATGTGTATGCTATGTACATGTAAAATGTGTATGTTAGACACACGCATATGTGTCTACAGCATTATTTTTAAAAGCACAGGAATGCAAACTTCTGGATACATTTTTATTTTCAGCCTCTCTTGCACATCACAAGATTCTAGCTTCTCTGTCTCCCTGACATTAGAAATAGCCTCCGGCCACTGAGAAATATAAAACACCCCCACATATTCCCAAACATTCCCCAGAAAACAGACTGTTCATAGAGAACTACCCCTGAGCAAGGGGACAGGTGAGTCCCAGCCTTTTGAGATCCAGAATGCTCTTTGCTGGTCCTAACACTCTCCGCCCAAGAGTCGCATGGATGGGGTTGGCAAAATAATCTTCCAACTTTCCCAACTTCCAATGTTTGCCTTCGCCAATGCCTGAAGCTGATTCATAGTCTTCAAATAGCTGGCATTGACTAGTAAACACAAGTGCAAGAAATCAGAGAAAAAAAAGCAACTTTGGATTCTGTTCAAACTATACAGAAAACTCACATATACTACATACCGCCATCAGCGCTAGATGGACATTCATTTCAGGTATTCATTTAATCAGCATTTCAGAAACATGAGACTCACTTTCTGTACTTTGTAGCTTGCAATAACTTCAGTATGGTTTTAAAAAGCTTCTGAAGTGTTCTAGGTAAGACTGAGCACAGAAATATTAAATCAGGGTTCTTGTGAAATGAAGGTAATCCGACTCCCCACCAGAGGTCTGCTGCACCATGTGGGTCACTCCCTGGCCAGGGATTGAACTCAGACCTCTGGCTGTAGATTGATAGCACTTAGACTTTAACCCTTGGTCCACTACGGAGGCCCTTTTACTTTTATATTTTCATACCATCCATGGTAGTTATTAACACCACAGGAAGACTCAAAGAAAGTTTAGCAAAATCTAAAAAAAAAAAAGTTAATAAGAGAGATGTCACTTTTAGAATACAGTTTAAAAGTTAATGTGTTTCTAACTTTGTCACCAAATAGCCCCTTGTGGAAATTAAATCTTTTGGTTATTTTTAATGATTGTTCAAAAAAGTGTGAAAGAGACATTTTATCTGGTGATTATTCCTAGATTTCTCAGGAGACCTAGACTAGAGCTGTATGAGCTGTGAGTTAAAGGTAGAGCACAAGTGGCATTTGAGCTCAGAGGTAGATAAACCTGGACTATCACAGGGGCTCTAGCTGTGTGGTAGAGAAATGAAAACAAAACGAAACAAAAATCTGTATGTGGGAAGGGTTAGACAGGGAAGAAGGAACGGGAAAGTTGGGTTCCTGCCACTTACTGGCCACGTGTCTGCTCTCCTTCCCTTTCTCTCCTTTCCTCTTTCCTTCTGTCACTCATCCAGGGCACCTCTTCAAAGGGCTTAATAAGCCTCAGGGTTTGTGCTCCCATGACAACGCCCGATTTCCCAAAGTCTTCTTCCTCAAAACACAGTCTCACCTACCTACTGGGCTTCTGTCACGGGCACATGTGTTCAGTTTTCCTTCTCACTCTGATCTGACTAGCTTAGATTTTCTGTCCCTTATCATTTAGTCTTTTCGCTATTCTGGTATTGAGATTCGGGATGGCAAAAATGATTGCTCTTCTCTTCTCCTCTTTAAATTGTCTCCCTTAAGATTGAGCTGGGACGTTAAATCTTGCAAAGGATCCTTTCCCCCAACATCTTGCTGATGCTCAGTGGCTAGAACTGGGGCTTTAAAGAATCAGAATCAGGAGAATGCATGAGTTCCCCTGGACCAGCCTCGGCCTCTACATTTAAAAGGAAAGAAAGAAAGAAAGAAAAAAGTCAGCTCTACTGTTTAAAATCTGAAGTTATAGTTTCTTAGAGTGGTCTTCAAAAGAGTCCAAAAGTCTTAGAATTGGGGTCATTCATCTCAGTGTCACCGCTGCGGTCATTTCCTCACACCACAGAGCACACTATTTCTTCTTCTTTCTCTTTTTCTTGTTAATTCTGTTGTTTGGAATGCCTTTTTTGGAAGACTGCCAAATAAAAGTGCTTTAGCTTCTAAAGGGCTGATCTAGGCAGATTCAATGTGTATGGAGCTAGTTAGTGTACACAGATGACACCCAAGGTAACAGTTGTCCAGCAGGGCTCACACATAGTGAAATGAACTTGCAGGCTTAAATGCCAATGAATTAATGAAGCCATGCCAAGTGGCATACAGCTATGAGAATTATAAGGGTCAAACAAAGGATGTTAAAGGTTAATTGTGTTCATAATTTTTTTTTACCACCACTTGAACAGCCCTGATTAAAGAATAAAGGAGAATAAGTCATTTGAGATAAAATGACTCCATGAAAAATAGATGCACATTTCCTACACACTCTACACATTATTAGTCTCTTGGTGATCGATATAGCAATTATTTTAACTTTGTAAACACTAACATCATAGGAACAGATACGCTATCTGTTACATTTGCCACATTTTGACATGTTGAGTTTGAGTGTGCTAGAATACTGTGTCATCTCTTCATCAATAGAGATTTTAAATGGACTTCTGAAGAGCTTTTCCTACACTCATGGTGCCCCTTAACAGCTGATTGGTAGCCATATAACTCATAATAGAAGAGGCTGCCAGGGAATTTGAAGGCCAGATGCATAAACTCACAAGGTGTAAGAGTCATATACATGCTACAGAATGCAGACATTTTTTCAAAGAAGTCTACATTTTGTTGGACAATGAAAACAATACGAGCATTGTTTCACAGCACATTTTGCATTAATACACATGGATTAATATCAGCCCACGTTAACCTCAAATAGGGGACAATCACGTTCCTCATTTAGTATAGTCACACATAAAGTAGCTGTATACAATGTAATATAGAGAGCAGTAATGAAGGGCTCAGAGAGACTTGGGTTAAAATCCTGACTCATCCAGTAACAATTTAATCATTTGATCATCATTGCTACTGTTGTGTTTTAAAAAACTAATTAGATACAGCCCAAACTAAAGAAAGCTCATTGCAATTACAAATCACTCCATTAAAACATTTTCTTTTGTTTCATTTTTAAAAGCTATATCAACCTGAAAGTAACCTATTTAGTTTGACATTGCAAACAGATGGTTAGGTATGGAAACGGAGAAATGAAGATGATGAAGCAGTTTATTAAAATGCACCTCAGCTATTTATCCATTGAGCGTTAATTTTTATCAAAATGCCAAGATAATGAATTTTGTGGAGATTTCACTACATCACAGAGAAAACAATCTGAACTCTCTAAAATTCAAGACCATGTTATTGAACACATATTTTCAAGAAAAACTGATGTTTTTATGAAATTTTCCACAAATTTCAAAAGTTGTCCAGAATTATCATGAACAATTTCAGCTTTTCCTGTAATTCTTTCAAAGGGAGATCTAAAGTTAACAAGATTGCCAAAAGCAGGGTTAGTGGCCTTGAGAACTCATTTTCCTTGCCATTAAAAATATTTATCTTCGGCCCTCCCTTGTGGTGCAGCGGGTTAAAGCACAGTACTAAGAAGCTTAAGCCACTTCCACATGAGTTCGATCCCCGCCTGCCCCGGAGGAGACCCACATGGCGCGGCAGACCTCTCCTGACCCGCCCGCTGCTCCCCTCAGCAGTGTACTTTGTAGATCTGCCTGTTCTGCTCCCCACTCTGTCTCTGGTGAATCCTCTCATCTCTGGCCTGTACCCCAGTTCTGTATCAATCAATAAATAAATCTTTAAAACAAAATATATTTATCTTCAGTTACTTAGACTAAAACTTTGGTGAATATAGGGTGTGAAGGCTATTTAGTAACATATATCTTAATCCTGATTTACAGCAAAGTGTGATACACCAGACAGATTATAGCCACTTGGTATTATGCACCAAACAACGTTTTTACTAGTAGGACCTAAATTAATTCCCTAGGATGTCTTTCCCAGTGCTTTCTCGATTCATAGAAGTAGATTAAGAATTAATTGAATGTTCTTAGGGTTAAAGAGGAGGGTAGGGGTAGAAGCAAATAAAGTTCTAAGGGTAAATTATTTGCCAATTATGCAAAACACATAATACTAAAGAGGTTTAGAAGAAACCATAGGTGACTACATTAAATCCTTTTTCCATTTAGACCTGAAATATGTGATGAAAAGTTGGACTTTTTTATCTAGAGTTGTCACAGGGAAAACATACAGGCCTACACAGAGCTAATTTTAGTATGAGTGCATGAAGCAATGTGTGTAAAGAGCAAAGTCAGGATGTCTGGGGGTAATTCCCAGGAGAAGTCAGATGGGTGCCTGTTGGCTTAGCTATAGTAGCCATTGGTACCTAAATCAGCCTTGGTCATCATTTTTTTAAAGATTTATTTATTTATGCATACAGAACTGGGGTACAGGCCAGAGGTGCAGGAGTGGTAAGAGGCTTCACCAGAGACAGAGTGGGGGCAGAACTGATGAAGAACATGCTGAGGAGAGCAGTGAGCAGGTCTGCCATACCATGTAGGTCACCTCCAGGGTGGGGATCAAACTCACGCACAAGTATCTTTAGCATCTTAGTGTTGTGCTTTTACCCACTGTACCACCAGGGAGGGCCAGTCATCATTTTTTTAATAGAAATCTGAATAGAAGCATCCATAAGGTCAGAGGGACTACCAGAAATACTTGTAGTAAACCTAAGAGACTATATCTGGCATGCTTTTAACTCCATTTCTATAAAATGATATCACTGCTGCTGAATTTTAGAGTTTGAAGGTGACATTTCCTAAAAGGTAGATCAGGGGCCTTCCCTGGTGGCACAACAGATTCAAGCACAGCACTATGAAGCTACCATAGCCACTGCAGCATGAGAGGAGGCCCACTTAACATGGCAGACCTCTCCTGACCCACACCTTGCTCCCCACAGCAGTGTACTTCGACAGTCGGCCTGTTCTGCTCCCCACTCTGTCTCTGGTGAATCCTCTCACTCCCCCCACATCTGGCCTGAACCCCAGTTCTGTATGCATCAATAAGTAAATCTTGAAAAAAAAAGTAAATCAGATTAGTTTAAAAAAAAATGAAAGAATGATTATGACTGACAAAATCTTGAGTAGAAGAAAGAAGAATTTCTAAAGTTATTTTCTCTTTGTCTGCCTTCAAGTCAAAATGAGTAGGTAAAAGTTGCTGTTGGCCATCTTAATCCTTTTAGGCAAGGACCTTCAGTCTCTTCCACAAGTGTTCAAGAACGCCTATCTTCCAGGAGGTTTTGTTTTTTCATCTACTCTTTATTCTTTATACCTTTGCATGCAGAGTTTTAAAATGAACTTGTATTTAAAATGAATCACACACAGAACTTGTTCTAGAGAATTATGCAGTAAGTGAAACTCTTCTTTTATCTCTTTTATTTATTATGATAACTTCTGCTTAAAAAACATTTGTTGATGGTTATTAAAAGCTGGAAATGTAAGTAATACTGTTTGTCCAGAAGAATAGAAGTAGCAAGGAAAGGAATGTCTGGCAGCCAGGCAAAAATACCCAGGAGGGAGATTTTCTATGGATGAGGAAGAGATGTAGCCTAGTGAATTTCTCAAGATCCTGGGTCAGTAAGAGAGCGATGGTCCTTTGGGAAAAGGAGGTGCCCATGCCAAGCATGACAGATCGAAGGAACTAGCCAACTCGCCTTGTACCTTCACAGGCATGTGGAAGATGGTTGGCTGGGAGAAAATCACCACTCCTCCCTTTCCCACTTCTGTGAAGAACCGGCCATAAAGACAGTCTTTCAGCAGCTTTCACAGAATAGCATGCTTCTTCATGTTGGGAGAATTTGACTGTTGGACGTAGAGACAAGAACCTAAAGAACAACTGCTATCAGATCATCCCAATCCACAAAATCCACCAGCTACATCATCTCCTGCAGCATCTACAGCATTCTGATAAATCAGTTCATAAATATATGTGATCACTGACCAGGGTGAATTGTCTAGATCATTACTTATTGTATTTTGCACTCACGTGGCTTGGTAAAAATACAGGTGGAGCACACTGAATATGTGGATTCTAGCTTTGCATGTTGCCATGGAGTATGAGAACATCCTGATGAGGAAGCAAATGTACCTTGCAGGAACAAGAAGAATGAAACAGGTTCTGCTTCCATTCAATGAGTGTTCATCAGCTGTGGCTGGTGATGAATTCCTGGTCTCCTCTACTTCCACTCATGTCATAGAGGGAGAAGGACAGCTTCTCTGGCCACCATAAAGTAAGACCTCTATTAGGAGGCGAACAAAGTGGCGTGGGTCAAGTTGCAGCAGGAGCGATGGCAACTGCATGAGAATGAGTCAACGCAGGATTAGAACAAAGAATGTAATTCATGGAACCTTCTCCAATGTACATGTTGGGATGTGTTCCACAGTGGACTTGAGAGGATTTGTAGCAGCATGTGAAGATGATTTACATAAACGTGAACTCATGCCCAGAAAACAAATGTGACTTGCAAATTTATAACCCTGAAATCATGGCAGATGTACACAGAAGCAGACACCATTTAGAGTCAACAAATAAACCATTACTCCCCCTGACTCCTGTGAAACATTTAGTGAACTCACACTGTAACATTACAGTGCGGGATGAACTGGATGAGCTTGCTCAAGGGCCCAGCCCCTGCCCCCTCCCATTGGGGAATGAAAAGATTGTATTGTTGCACATGAGGGTGGTAACTTGGATTTGACTCAACTGGAAGGGTTTAGGAATGTAGACAGAAGTGTTCTTTGAACAGTCTGCCTTCTCGCAGCCTTCTTGATGTGTCCGCCTATAAATGCCCTGCACACACCTCAAAATCAATGTATATGCCTTTCCCTTTAAAATCAATCTCTCTCCTGATGCCTAAATATCTTCATTTAGCCATAGAGTAACCGAGCTTTCCCTTCCCAGGATTCCAAGAGCTGCCAAGAACTTAGATTCCTTTTCTGGAGTGTCTCTGGAGTGGGGTTCTTTTCCATTCTCAAGTTCAAGGTCTTATCACCTAATGTAAAGACTCCTAACAGATCTACCCAGTTCCTATCCTCATTGCTTATTCCTCCAATAAATGTAATTAGATTCCTTTTCTGGAGTGTCTCTGGAGTGGGGTTCTTTTCCATTCTCAAGTTCAAGGTCTTATCACCTAATGTAAAGACTCCTAACAGATCTACCCAGTTCCTATCCTCATTGCTTATTCCTCCAGTAAATGTAATTAACGCTTTGGCTCTTCATCTTCCCAAAAGACACTATTGCATCCTCTCACTCGAAAGACAAAACAACAAGTACTTTCATGGTTGTTCACCAACTTCTTTTTCAAGTAAAATCATTTAAAATCCTTAAGCTGCTCTCTGGATGCTCCATGTATATTTGAAAGTAATTACCCCCTAGATGGGGTGGGGGTTCAAAATTCAACTCTGGATGACTCTTTGTCATTGGGAATGGGGGGTGTAACTGAGCAATGTAGGATAACAAGGCTCCTCTCTGTTCTGTGTAAGTGCCAGTAGCAACCTCTCACTAAGTAGTGACAACCTAAATTGTCCTAGACATTGTGAGAGGTCCCCTGCCTTAGACAAATGAGTATCTTGTAGTCAGCAAGATGTGCTCTAGTTTTCCTAAAATTATTTGTGTGTGCAATGGCTCAGCTGTATAGAAAGTTCAGTCATATCTCCCTATTCAAATCTTATCCATCACTTCAGAATTATCTCAAAAGCTCCTGGTTACCAAAGCCTCCTCTCTGGTTTAATCTGTTTTCCTGAATTCAGGGATTTCCTCCAGTTTTGGTTCACCATAGAACTTTATGTATTTCTTAAACTACCTTATTTTCACTGTTTTCCTTTAATTTAGTTACTAAACAAGTATGGAAGTGATCGGGGGGTTTATTGTAAATGTTAAATATGTATTGCCTACCTTACGTGAATTACACTTTTTCTATTTGAATTTTCCTCATTTTTTTGCCTCTAACAAATCTATTGTATTGTCTTATAGGAAATCTTTGCTTAGGTGCTACAAATAATCATCTTTATCTCTCAGAATCATTGACAAATGCAATAAGGTCTTCTCCTCTCAAATGATTGGATCTTAGAAGACATCTGGCTTCCTTTGGCCCCTTTGCTTTAGTGAAATGGAAGCATAAAAGGTTCCTTGCCTACATCTTTTAGGTGATAGATCTAATCTATTATAATCAGGACCAGTTCCCAGGGCTTCTGTTTAGAATTCATTGCACTGGATCACATATTCCTCATGTAGGGTAGCTATTATGTGCCACTTGGGAATTAAATAGAAGTGTAAATGCCGTGGCTTTCCAAGCAAATTAGAAATCCTAGGGTTAGGACCTGTCTCTCTCTGATCCAGTGATCAGAATGAGTCATGATCTGTTTAAATTCAGAGGGTCCTTTATTGCATGGAAAATTGGAAGGTAAGTTCTTGTGAGTTCTCAAGACCAGACTAGGAAAGGTAGCTGTGCTCATTATCAAATTAACAACCTGGCCTATTTCCTGGAATTTACAATTTAATCTAGATACTTACATTGACACAATCCAAGTTTTTCTTTGACCTGGATCGCTGCATTGTCTGCTCCATCTTAATTAAGAGAATATGTTGGATTTGCATCAAATTTAAAATAAAAGTCTGCTAAACTTATTCAGGTGTGATGTTAATCATGGTGTATAAGGTGCAGAAATCCTCAGGATAGAGCTATTATGAGCGGGAAGAGCATGTTAAGTTTTTGGCTTCCTGGAAAAAATAGATATAAATGCAAACAAGTCCTGGGCATTTTCAGAAGTATTTGTTTAAATACAATTTTTAATCATATAAGGACAGCCCTAAAAGAATATAGATAAGTAGGTACATAGATAGATCAATCCTAGAGTTCTATCTTGATACATGTTTATATACATAGATATGATAGTACAAGAAAAATAAAAGGCAAATACATTAACATGATCAAGAAAGGACAGGAAAGAGATAAAGAAAAATGAAAATAGAAAACATGTCAGTATTCGAAATAATCAGAAAGATTATCTTCAAATTTGATATAAAAATCAGACATTAAAATCTATAGAAAGACAGAAAATGGAGGAAGAAAAAACTAAAACTTTGCCATATTAATATCTGACAAAAAAAAATTGATGGTTAAAAAAGAGGTTATTTTATCTGATAGTCAGAAATGCCCAATTAGATTAACAGTCAAAAACATATGCACCTGACAACATATAACTGAAACATAGAGGTTGAAAGTACCATTAAAAACACGGGAGAAGTGAACTAATTCATCAGCATGGATGTAAACACACTTAGCTTAGTATCCAAGAGCCTACAGAGGAAAACAAGGTATTTAGGGTAGCATGTATCTTAATTATATAACATTTGAATTATATAATTACTTAGTCAAGAGACATATAATTGGATAGAATATATACCTAAGAAAGGACAAATGTTACAATGTTACTTTCATATCAAATTTTCATGGCAATAGTTACCAAAAAGATTATGGTTTAGAGAAAAGCATACATCACATGCATTCTGACCTCAATTCAATAAATTTAGAAATTAAAAACAAAAGGGAACATCTTCATTCCACAAAAAATAATGCTCATCAAAAAATAAATATCCAACTGGACATTTTAAACAATCATTTCTGTTATTACAAACTGCCTAGAGTTATAAAAAAGGAAACATAAAAATGTTGTATATCCACAAACCTATAAATGTTGGCAAAAATGATAGCTGGTATTTTATAGACTAAATTGGGTTGGGAGAAGCATTAAACTCAACAATCTTAAATATGAACTCAAAGTGTGATATATTTTCATTGTCAAAGGTGGAAATTGAAAATATAAAGAAAAAAATGAGTTAGCCACAATGCCTCATTGTTATTATGCCTTCCCTTACTGTAGCAACAACACATATAATTGACAATAAATACTTCAGGTCAAACACCAAAAATTATGTGTGTTTTGTAGTTCCTGAACAGAATGTCCCCTTTGATTCTCCAAGTATCAGTGAGATTCCTAAATGTGTGGACTCTAGAGTACACTTGGTTTAAATATGCACCTCGTGTGTTCGTGTGTGTTTAGGTGAGCAAAAAGAGTATCCACAAAATTTTTGTCAACAGCACTACTTTCAGGACTCCTCGGTGGCTGAGAGCACAAGTCCCAGCACTATGAACCTACCACCAGCCACTACAGCCTGAGCTCGATCCCCGCCCCGGAGCTGACCCACATGGCACAACAGATCTCTCCTGTTTCCCTACTGCTCCCCTCAGCAGTGTACTTCAGACCTGACTCTGTCTCTGGTGAGTCCTCTCACCCTCTTTCCCTCTGGCCTGCACCCCAGCTCTCGTAAGCATAAATAAATAAAATGCATCTTAAAAAATACCCTTTTCCTTTTAAAGTAATTCATCAGAGGAAAACAAATGGTTCATTTTAGCAAAATTTCCAGAAAGTTAATGAACGTTCCACCTACAACATGGAGTCGTGAAAACTGAGAAGGCTGAGGTAAGGAAAGTCCACAGACGAACTCTGGGCCTGCGGGAAGGAGAGGTTTGCTTGTTGAACTAAGCCTGACTGAAACACCACCAAACCTCTGCTGAAGAGCAAGGCCACTCCGGACTGGCTATCAATTTCCTGAAGAATCCACTGCTTGCTCTTGGGAAGCAGCTGTCTTTTTGGCCAATGTGTTCACCCCATCCAACAGAAGGCTCGAGGGCGGCTGAAGGCCTCTTGTTCCGGCACCGACCCTCCAGGGAGGTGTGCAGGAAACAACACTAGGGAGAGACTAGCACGTCTAAACAAGTGGTGAGTCTCCTTCTTGCCCCCTGAACAGAGGCCAATGCCCGCAGATAAAGGAAATCCACTCTGTCATCTGATAGGTTACCCAGCGCTTTGCCAAGAACAACACCTTCCCCTCCCTGGGTGCCAGGGTCCAGGTGCACAAACTCCAACCTTATAAAACGCCGGCACCAAAACTAAAAAACAAACAAGCAAACAGCAAGCTTGGAGCTCCATCACGTAACAGGTAAGGCTATGGATTTGCTCAGTAAGGGCGGAGAGCAGCGTGCTCACATCTCTGGCACACAGGAGTGTCGGAGGTCTTCCGGCTTCATGGCTAAGGTCAAAAATAAATATAGCAAGCTAAAATTAGATTCCTATAATTGTTGTTCTCCTCGCTCAGGCCCTGTATGCGTGAATCTCGACTCACCACAGCTCTAGATGCGGATGCTTGATGAGTGTCTCCAAAGAGAAGCTGGCTCCTTGGGCTTTTGAAGGATTACAATGTTTTGAATTTGAAGAAAGACTGGATTTGAAAATGAGCATTCGCTATGACAGGCAGACGACAGACAAACAGCAGACTTTACAAGTTAATGATAAAGTGTTACGACAAAAACAACCCCTTTTAAATCTCACAAGATTATGTTTTTGTTCTCATTTGCCAAAGAGCCAATAAGTCTCATAAGTTTTAAGGAGTTTCAGGGAAGCAACTCTGGGCTCTCATTTCTCTGTAGAAGAGGAATCCAGATAACAAATAACACTTCACTAAGTGGGGTGAAAAGCATCTTACACAAAAATAAAAAGATAGAAAAGAAATCAAATCTGTAGCACAAAACTTGTGTGGGTGAGGGGGGGGCTTCAAGAATTTCCTAGAATTGCAGATTACGTCAGGAAAACCATTTGGCTAATTGCATATCTAAGAAATATATGATACAGTGTTATGCATTATACATGTCAACATATATTGATATGCAATATGAGTGTTGTGTGTGTGTACATATATATATATATATATAAAACACAAAACTTTTCCCAAATTCTATTATCAAAAATTGAACAAAAAGTCTGCCACTGGGGAAGGAGGCAAGGCTGAGTTTTGTGGGCAGAGGAGTAATAAGGGGTTCAGATATATTCAACACTTGGCAACCCCGAGATCTTCAAATAGTAGGGAGTTAGATTTCTTCTAAGAGAGGATAAAAGTTATGAATATTTGCATTTAAATGAAAAGATATGTAAGATCTTTAAATAAATAGTATACAGCATGAAATCTCTTTAAAAGGTGGGTCCTTGCTGGTGGCAAAACAGGCTAAAGCACAGCACTCGGAAGCTATCGGCAGCCACTGCAGCACGAGTTCGATCCCCGGCCAGGGAGTGACCCACATGGCACAGCAGACCTCTCCTGTCTCCCCGCTGCTCCCCTCAGCAGTATATTTCAATATATCAGCCTGTTCTGCTCCCCACTCTGCCTCTGGTGAATCCTCTCACCTCCCGTACCTCTAGCCTGTACCCCAGTTCTGTATGCATAAATAAATCTTTAAAAAAGAAACCTCTTTAAAAGGTGAATATAGTTATATATTTTTTAATAACAAATTCAACCCAATAGTGTCCTAGAGCCAGGGAGGGAGGGGTTTTCTGGAATAGAACACAGGAGGAATTTGGGAGCTAAGAGAAATACCAAGGGGACAAGGATATGCCCAGGATATCCAATGCCCATGATGATGAGCAGAAATCACTGCATGTAAATGACACCGATAAAACATCATTATGTTGGTCATTAGGTACAGGCCCCTTGCACACACCCCCAGAGAAGCACAGCTGCATTTCTGCCACCCCACTGTCCGGCCAGGAATGTCACTTTTTCAAGGACCAGATAAGGTCTGCAAGTGTCTTTTAACAACAGTTCCCCCAACACAAAAAGATGAAAGGAGAAGGACTTCCAATTAATCCAGATTCAGGAGCAGTGCTGGAGCAAGCCAAGCATCCTCAGGAGGGACCCTCCCCATGTGGAAAGAACAAAACTCTTCTTCCTAGCCTACTTTCAGCGCTCCCGCTTCTAGACCTCCAGCTGCCTCCCGCAGAATTAGGCCCTGCTGTTTCCTAGTGCAGGCTGTCGCCAGCTTCATTTTTGGTACTTCATGAAATTCTTTTTTACAAGACTTGAGGACCTTCCTGTCCACCTCAGTCCTCAACAGTGACACGAAAAGAATCAAAGACAAATGACAGATGACTTCGAGACCGCTTAGACTTAACTTCAAGTGGACCATGAGTTTGCACTTACATAAGCAAGAACATTTTCAATGGAAAGAGGCCAGGAGGAAGAAGTATCTGAAAAACAGGTCCCTGGAGGGTGGTACTAGTCTCAGCATTGATCAGGAGAGAGTGTCCGTGCTGGCTCCCCTTACTGGAGGTCTGTCCCAGTGGTTAGATTAAAAGATGCTTTCTTTGTCTGCTGCCATCCCACATTTAATCCCTTGACTCTTTGCTCTGGTCCCAAGCACAGAGGAAGAGCAAGGGTGTGTTCCTGTAGCATTCACAGTTCTCATTATAAATGAGGATGTCAGGACCTTATCTCTGTGTCCTGAGGCTGGTTAAGTTGCATCTTATTCTTAATGGGCTGACGGAACAGGACTTCTGTGCTGGGGAGACCCAAGTTAGCCATAAAGTTATGATGACCCATTTTAATAGCATCATTATTCTATCAAATAAAGTAAATCTGTACAATTATAAAGCTGCCCATTTCTAACAAGGAAGGTCTTGCTAAATCTGTGGCCCTTTGATCTGCTTAGTATCTTGATGGGCTTCAGGAGGTTTAAAAAATATTGAAAGGAGGCAGTCTGGCCAGGCATTCCTAATGGCGAGAGTTAAGAGGAAAAGGTCCCCATAGAAATCGGAGCTCAGTGTAAAGTGTTTTCCCATGAAGTATGCTGAGACTGCCTTGGCAAGTCCCCACGTAGAGCTGTCTATATAACCAATACTTCCCCGTCATGATTTTCAGATTATTTGAGTAAAACTCAAAGAAAGCTGAGTTTTTGCTGTGGGTAAGTGAGAGGGGAAATCAGGAAATCAATAAGCCAACAAAAGGAAAATCACAAACACATCTAGAATGCACAGGATCTCAGAATCAAAGAGACGTTTAAAGCTGCCTCTAACCAACCTCCTATGAGTGGTTGTTGTATACCTCTTGGTACAAAGGTCAGCAAATTCTAGATTCACTAAAGAAAACAACTTCCAACCACAGACACTCAAAAAAAATCATGTGTTCCCTTCAAGTCTAGAGTTGGCTGCAGCAGGCATTTAAACAATATGGCCAGTCTCATTTGACAAAGGGCAGCAGATGGACCGGCCATGTTTTTTGCACCGGCCATGTTTTGTTTGTTTTTTTTTTTTTTTTACCTGCAGACTGCCAGCTCTCCAAAAGGGAAAGTTCTTCCACATATTATGCATATAAAGGACGATGTGCCTTGCAGAAGAAAACCTTCCTCTAGAGCCCCTGTAGCAGATGCATGGCAGGAGGGTTTGGACAGCCCTCTACATTCAGAGAACAGACAAGTCACGTTCAACAGGGCTGGAGTCTTGCTCACCAGACACACCTTGTACCTTTGCATTTGCCTTTTTAAGTCAATTCTCGGTTGCATGCAACTTCATGTAAATCATTAGCAGGAAACAGCAATCTAAGCGCTTTTCAAATCGTGCCAGCATGCAGGGTCAGGACTGCCTCGTTTCACTGAAGGATACTGGGAGAAACAGGTAACTCTCTTCCAGCAAATGTAATTCAGCAGCCTGTTAGAACGATAGAAAGAACAGGGACAGGCTCTCTAAATTCTTGACCCTGTCTTGCAGAGAGATCGCGCAGCAGGACCACCATGAGGGACCATCTCCCTCCCCCACCACTCCATTGTGAAATGAGCAGTCCTGCAAGTAGCAACAGGAGCTGTAAAAAAAAACTGTTGGCCTTCTCTACCACATGCTTTTTTGGCATTCTCCTGTCCACTGCATTTTATTATCCTACAGAATGATCATAAACCTATAGAAAGTTGTACACTAGCTAATGCTGGAAGGCAAGAGTGTCGGTTCCTCTGGTGGACTCAGAGGTTCCCTGGAGGAACCGACGCTGGAACAGAACCTCCATCCAGATGTGCATCACGAACCCGGGGGAGAGAAAGGCAGAAATTGGTCAGACGATCTCCCTCCTTTATCTGGGAAAATCTGGGCCTGTCTTAATAGTCCTTAAGTGAAGTCTCAGGCTCCTATAGTTCAAATGTTTCAAAATAGCAGGGAGCTGGAGACTGAGCTAAAGAACATACTGTATTTATCATCGAACACAGCTCTTTATATAATTACATCCTTGTGCATTTTTTATTTTTGGTTCTTGAATAAAGTCACTCTGATGAAATTAAAGAGTATGCAGGAGAAGGTGCTTCTTTCGTTTCTATGGAAACTCCAGGGCATCTTTTTCAGTTGCCTCATGGACTGAGCTTGTCCCACTGATGCAGGCTGACACTTTTAAGTGATGCTGGGGAAAGCTTAAGTCCCCCCCCCCCCAAAGAGCCCAGGTGGGGTAAGCAAACCTCCTGTGCCTTAACCCAACCTTCCTTCCTCTGTGGAAATGGTCGCCACTGACCGTGTGTTTGCCAGCTTGCTGCCTCAGAGGTGTGTATACACTTGCCTTTGACATTTCTCTGTTGGTAAATAGCGGTTTTATAAGCCTGTGGCTAAGTGCCTAGTGCAGTGATTTATATTTTTTAAGGGAAATTCTGACAGACTATTTGGTGAAACACTGATTACAAAAGACGAGTTACTTCGCTGGGGGCTGTCGATGGACAAGTATCTGAGCACAAAATTGACAAACAAAATTGTAATGAAAGTAAACAGTGCAAGACTGGATGCGTGTGTTTGTCACGCAGAAGCAAAGCCAGACAGCTGCCCTCGGGTGTCCTTCCGCCCTGGTGTCAGGACCAGGGAGGCCCGCGGGCAAGTGGAGCTAACTAAGCGAAGTGTGTGAATTGAATGTGAAGATACAAAAGAACAGCTTCCACCGAGCCAAGCTTTCACAAAATCCAGTTTTCACAAAACTGGGAACAGAAGTTCCCAGCAAGGCTTTGTGAAAACACTGGGAGCCATCGTGACATAGCTGAAGAAAACATTTCAGCACATGAAGATTTTGAATATGGAGGAGAAATTTGAATCCGCATGGTGCCCAAGACCTCACCTAACTGGTCAATTAGCTTTTTGGAAATTGTGCCTCTAAATGAACAGATAAAAAAAGGAAAGCCCGTGGGTGCTGTGGACTCCTACTATAGTGGCTGGGATTGTTTTTTCCTCATCAACATAATAAGGAAATAATGTTGAACCAAGTAACATGATTGAGCATGTTTTGTGTAGCAGAAGTACTCAGTACTAGGAGTACTCAGAACTAGGAATATTCCAGAGTAGGAATGCTCAGTGGGGGGAGTGCTCAGTAATAGAAGTGCTCAGTAATAAAAGTACTCATAATACAAGTGCTCAATAAAAATATTTACCATAGACGTGCTCAATAATTAAAAAAATTATGATAGAAGCTCTCCATAACAGAACTACTTAGTGACTCCTACTCATCATAGAAGTACTCAGTACTCAGTAATAAAAGTGCTCAACAATGCAAGTACTCAGTAATGGAAGTATTCAGTAACTGCTAGTTATTATTACACATATTTTTTTTTTTAAAAAACATGGCTAAAGCTCACTCCTTTTGCTCCGTTGTAAGCCCAAATGATCATGCAACTGTACTGGCTTTTCCCAAGTTTTGCTTGATGGGAGACAGAACCCACATAGGATGCTCAGAGTAACCAGCACCAAGCATCGGTTCTGCAATCAAGTAACCACTCAGAATATAATCTACACCCTGAAGTAGAAAAGATCCCTGGAGGCCAGCACAGTTACCTACAGGCAACACTCCCTCCCCCATTCCAGCTGCTCTCTATCTCCCCATCTCTGGTCCTGGACATCCTGCTGCTGGACCCGCCATCCTCGCAGTGATTATCTGGTTTCCTGCACATAGCTGTCAGAGGCAGAGACCACTGCTGGGAACTCCTGGCAGGGACACACAGCAGCTAATGGCTTCATGGCTAAATTTTTCAAAAGCACCTCTCACTGGGAAAAGCCCATCTGATGCGCTGGGTGAAGGGATCACTAAATAATAGATAACATCTTTGAATAAGGCAGAAAATTGTAAAATATTTTAGGGAACCCTTCCTCCAAAACAGTGAGTGCCCTTGAGGCAACACATTTCAGTTATTTGGAGAGAACTACTTATGTATAATTATTCATCATTATGATTCTTACTGTTTAGTAATGCTGAATCTGGTTCACCTTTCTTAACTGCCTCCTTCTACATTCTTTCTAACTGTCCTCCTCCCCTCTTCCAGCCAGGGTGCTCTTCCAGCTCCCAGAGCACACCAGTGGCCCAGAACTTTCTCAGTTTGAACCCAACCTAGGACATGCTTAGGTTGCAGGCAAAGCAGAATAGCCAGCCACCCACTGCAGATGCAGGGTCAGCGCTGTCCACTGAGCTTGTGCTGGACATGCACGGCCTTGTAGTTCTTTCTGTAAGTCGAGACAGTGGGTCAGGTCAGCAGATCTTAACTATTTTGAGAAAAAAGCTCTCGAGTCTGAAATCTCTGAAAAGCTCTCGTCATGGGTTTGGTTCTTTACTGCCCCGAAAGAGTATAGAGCAAGGTATTTATTGAAATTTGGGGAAGTAAAGCCAATGGATTCCATCCATTTTGCCAGCTGTGGAATGGAAGCTTTCAGAGGGAGATTTGTTTTCTTCCTGCAAAGCTCTCAGGGAGCACTGCTACTCAGGAGGCTAGAATTTAGAGGCTTAGCTGGAAGGTCACGGCACAAAGGTCTAAACAGAACTCTGAAATTCTACCCCAGCCTTTTCTTCCGTATTTCTCTTCAATTAAAACAATTAGCTAAAGGTGTGGAGGCCCAAACAGAGGCAACTTGCAACTCACTGCCCAGAGTTACCAGGCATAGCTTGTTTCATCAGCCCCATCGCCCCAGGATCCAGTTGCAAGCTGACTGCCTCTCACAGGAAGCAGGCACACGTGAGCCTGCCGGGTGGTAGGAACAGCAACACTGCAGTTTGGTTAGTAACAGAGCTTTGTGGTTTCACCTCAAGACAGGCCTGAGCAATTCCTGGTTAATTGAAATTAATCTGAAGTTTGAAATTTACCCAAATCCCACAACCAATGTTTAAATTGGTAATTAGTCCACCCTGGGTGAGTTGTTCGCTCTCTCCAAGAACTACAGGAGGAATGGTGGGCAGGTTCTGAAGGCGCCCCGGGACCCTGTGCTAAAGAGACTGAAGATCCAGTCCGGAGAAAAAGACTGTATTGCCCTCACCTGGGGGAATCAATGCTGAGTTGCAGCTTGAAGGTCTTAGAGCTCATAGTGGGCGGTCAGATGGGGAGGTGCAGCAGAGATAAAAGGTGCTGAGTAATCTGAGCTGAAGTTCCAGCCCCCCTTTCCCCCCCCCCCCCAGAGTCTCCCAGCTGGGTGTACTTCCACCCCAGCCCCAGCCTCTGTGGGCCTCAGTTGTCTCACTTCTCCGAGGAGGTAATGGTTGCCCACACCATTCAATGATTTAACACTGATAAGGAGCCTATAGCCAGGCTTGAAACACTGCATCGTCTGAGAATTTCTACCAAAGAAGTCCTAAGAAGCAAGCCTTAAATCGGAACACATTCTTTATTTCCAATCCTGAAAATAACTTATACCAGATTTGCTAGCGGAAGCGGCATTTTCTGAGACCACATCTCCTTGGTCTCCTGTGTGGCCTGAGGCAGGATACAGTTGAGGGGATTAAATTAGGTCGGAGGCAGATCAGCCCTGAATTCCTATGCTACCTCAGTGATGCACTCGGGTTAAACTGTTTCTTCATCTAGAGCAGAGGTCAAGTTCCAGTTCACAAGCCACATCAGGTCCACGGTCTGTGCTGCTAAGTTGTACGGAAGCAAATGGCCACATCATTTGTTTTCCCATTAACTGCGGTCACTTTGCTGCTAGGAGCTTAGGGGAGGCACTCTCAGCAGAGCCAAGAGTGCTTCATGTTTGGAACACACCTGTGAAACCACTGGTCTCGCCTGCAAGCACAGTATAAAATCTGGTTTTGCTTTCCGGGGGGGGTGAGCAAAGATACTATTTAAGACAGAACCCGTATCTGAACTCTGTGAGGAGTAACTATTAACATTACACTGAGACGCAAACCTAAATCTTGGTTTGGTTTTGTTTAGCTCTCTTTGCTTGCTTACTTCTGGGCCTTTCTGTCCCAGAGCAAAATATGAGCTTGACTTCCTCTAACTTGGATTAAACTAATCTGCCACCCACTGCACCTGTCCATTGAGGCCATTTCTATGGCTCCATTCATCCAAAAGACCAGGGTTTATGTCCTATTGTTTGAAAACATTTGCTTTGCATTTCAATGACTTTACCGTAAGCAGGTAAGCATGCAGTAAGCTCAAGGATTCTGGCACAGATTTGTTCGCAATTTTTAATTTTTTTATTTAGAAATAATAAAATAAGACATAATATATAAAAATATGTACAATCCATGGTTTGTGCAGTACAATAGGAAGACTTTCAGGTACAAAAAAGACGTCGAACGGGAAAAGAACCAGCGCGATTGTCAAGACCAGGATTGTTGCACTGGCCAGACCCAGAGCTCCAAGAGAGCTCAGAAGGAGACTCTACGTGGAAGGGAGAGGACACTTTGCAACACTTTTTTTCGCTTTAACATTATTAGACACAGAGTGAAAAAGAGCTCACTGGACTTCTCAAAACAAGCTTTCTGCCTTCACGGAGAGGCTTATGATAAAATACAAACTGACATTGATTATTTGAAAGGGTAACATATTTGGGGAACAGAGTTCAAATAAACATCCAAGTTTGGGAGAGGAGATGATCGGGAAGAAAGATAGTGAAGGGAGAAATAATGCAGTCATAGAATTAAAAAAAAAAAGTCAAACAAACTTTCACCAGGAATTTGGAAATAACTACAGTGCTATAGTGACATCCTTAAATGTCTGATTCAAGTATATGCTTAGCGGGATAGAAAACTATTCCTTTCTCAATAATCAAAATAGAATTCACTTTGTCTACCTTTTATTTAAAAATAGGATAATGGGGTATCTTTGCCTCCTCCCAAAAATAGACTGCCTATCCAGAGATGGGCAAGAATTCTTTAAAAGGAAATAATTCCACAGTAAATTCAGTGGGATATGCTTGCAACAGAGAAGCATCACGTATCTGGGAATCAACCCCAGGAACTTTGGAGATGAGTCTCTCCATCTGTATTCTGATGACGTGTGCATGAATTAAGGAGACCCTGTCATAGGGCAAACGTTCTGAAGGTAAAATGCAGCAAAAAAAAAAAAAAAAATGTGCATTATCTGTGTCTTGGCTCTTGACAAAACAACAAAAAAAATTGCCATTTAAAGCTTGTAACTGTTAAAATACTAATAGCTAGAAAAAAGCTTTCAAATGAACAGTCCATGCTGAAATAAATAACAGAAGAACAATACAATACGAACCTTATAAGGCTGGTAAATATGTGCTAAAACCATGCTAACCGGTAGCATATAGGTACTAGCTCTCAGAAATTGCTGCACTGAAATTAGACTTTCTATGGCAATTTTTTTTTCCTTTACAGTCTTCTATTTACATTTGGCTTTAAATATGAAAATATCTGATAAACTTTATAAAATGTACACTTTAAAAACATAGCTTCTGCAAAATTTTCTTGAAAAAAAAAAAACAAACCTGTGCACCAGAAATTTTAATTATTTTCCACTTTTTCAGAAAGTTGAAAATTTTCCCTCCCTCATTTCTGCCTCTGCACCCCAGCCCCTTTCAAATATCTCAAGTTTTTTTGAGTGGTAGTGAGGTGTCTTTGGGAGGAGACTTCCCTACGGTCACCCCCCCCCCCATCTCCATCGCTTCTTCATTTAATTTTCCTATCACTGAATACTCTTTGGTTTAATTATTTTCCTTTGCAAAATATCGAAATAGCAGCAGCTGAAGCCCTCAACACCCTCTCCCTGTCAACGGCAAATTGTCGCCTGCCTTGGCTGTCAATTCTCTGATCCACTCCATCCCAATTCCTCTGACTCTTGAAACAAGTTCCTAAAACTGCCTTAAGATGTAGAATTTAAAATATCACCCCTCTGCCTGGCATCTCGGTTTCCCATGAAAATCTCCCCAGAGTTTTCAGACCCATCAACTTTGAAGGCTGAGAACAGGAACTGTCAGATCATTGCAGGAACCACATTCAGTATGGCTGTTCAAGAACCAGAGACCGTCACAAACATCAGGTTACAAAAATACATGATTCTAGAACAAGCTGTTTTTTAATGGCATACAGGGATATAATACCATAAAAGCGTTGATTTTGAGACTCCAATTAAAAGGAAAAGACACTAGCCCCAGAATTCACAAATAGGGAACCTTAAACCCTTATTTAAAAAGTTCCTTTATTGAGCTAAAGCAAACCAAAAAAAAAAAAAAAATGTTTCTAGCAAGTCAGGTGGCCAGGCAGAAGAGGTTTCCGGAAAACATGTTCTTAGCAACCTGCACCAGGTAGGGTGAGAAGGACCAGCTAGGGTTCAATCACCAGTGTGCAAACAGAAGGGGAAGTATCCCTTTCCCACCATGCTCCCCTTTCCCACACCTGTCATTGTGTTCTGTTTTCCCAGTTCTCCTTGAACCTAAAATACTGAGACAGTTTCACTCCTGCCTTCTACTATTAAAAACATGACTTGTCTTTCCCTCCTGAATACTTGAGCTGATCAGGTGCCACAGCAGTGACTTGTCCCTTCCCCACTTTGGCATCGGCAAGCCCCTCAGACACACTTGCAAGTCTCACTCCAAGACAGACCGATCAGTGCAAAAAGCCACAAGGCCAGAGCAACAGCTCTTCTAAGGTGAAGTCAAGCTGGAAAGTGATCTGATTGGCAGGTCCCAGCATCTAACATCTAAGCCTGTTTATCACTCTTGCTGGATGGCTCCGTTTTTTGAGTGCCGACTAAATACCCAGGTCTTATCTTTAGGACTTTAGGAATACATTCTGGAATGTGCAAAAAAAAAAAAAAAAAGAAAGAAAGAAAGAAAGAAAAAGAGGGGTGTGTCTTAAAGAACACCACCCTCTCTCAATGTATGCTTCAGCCTAGCCACCATGACCTAGCAAAAAATGATGTTTACGATTGTGGTTGTGTATGCAAGTGAGACTTCCTATTTCTTCGTCTAGAACACAAAAGTTACACGACAGAACAAAATTTTAAAAACACTACACTCACTAGACTGTGTGCCTGATGTTGTATTTTCTGAATAAGGTGCAAGAGGAGAGAGTAGTTCAAGGTCACACTGAGGTTACTGTCTCTTGATTTCAAGGCAGCCCTGTAGGGCCTTCCTTCCTTTGTAGTGTTAGCTCCACTGTGCAAAAATGTGCATTATCTTTGGTATTTGTTTGTAGGTAGTCTAACTCAAAATTTGAGATAACCCATTAACATCATGGAGGGGGGGTGGGGTAAAACCAATAACAACAAGCCAGAGGCTACCATTTGGCTAGAGTTACATAATGCCCTTATGTAACCGAAGAGAGAGAAAATCAATTCTAGCAAAGGAATCACTGGCCTCTCGTTTTGGCAGCTAATAGCCAAATACTTGCCACTTTGCAGCGCGTATCATGAGCTTTCAACGAAGTTCAACACTGACTTTTAAATTACACGAAAGAAAAACTACACTGCAACAAAAATACAATCTGTGTTCATGTAGTTAGCAGCTTTTCAAAAATTAAGGCAGAGTCTTGCCTTTGTTATGCCATTAAAAACATTCTTGTTCCCTAAAGAGAAGCATTCTGGAGAAGTGAAATACCCCACCAAGGCTTGCCTGCAAGTTCAAGTTTTGTAAAAACACAAAACGAGACATGAAAAAAAACCATAACTTATTCTACAACATCTATGTGCCATCAGGTCACGGGGAGGCGTGTGGAGGGCTTTCCTTCGAGCCTACAGTCTTTGACACCACAGTGCCAGCCGCGGGGCCTCACCGTCCCTTGCCTCGACCCACCTCTTCACCAGTACCGTCGTCTGAATAACTGTTCTGGGCCTTTGACCAACAGACTGTGTTGAAAGTAAATATTCCAGAGGAGGAATCAGCCAGTCATATCTCCGACTCTCGCCGTAAGGGCCTGGGTTCTAGAGGCACACTTGCCTGGTTGTGAAGGTCTATATCGGGAGGTGTGTCCGTACTGGTGCTTTCTGGAACCCCGTTTTCACTGTCATCTTCCTCTTTGCTAGTGAGAGCGACTTCATTTTCATAGCAAAATGAATTTGCATTAGAGAGGATATATTTCTTCTCTGCTAAGTCTCTGGCACTGCAGAGAGGGGTATTGGGGACTTCATAGGTCTTGTGGAACCTGGAATAGTCCACTTTGTAGTAGTGCTTCTCCTCGAAGAGCACAGGCTCGTAGCGGTGGCCCCAGAGGATTTCATTCGCCAGGTAGGAGCTACGACACTGGGTGGTCATGGCGGTTGCTTCCACCATGCCTTCCAGTATCACGACGATTTCAAAGTCTGCATTGTCGATGTCCTGTTTACTCAAGTCATACAAAGGACTGTCCTCATCTATTTCATGGACGATGGTGATGGGGGAGACCAGAAAGATCCGGTCAATCCCACTGTCAAAGCCAACGTTGATATCTATCTGGTCCAAGGGGATGTATTCCCCTTCAGAGGTGATTCTGGATTTGAGGAGCTGGGCTCGGACGTGAGCTTCCACCAAGTGGCTCTTCCGGAGGTTGCCCACTCGCCACATCAGGCACAGCTTGCCATCTCTCATGGCGATGACGGCGTTGTGACTGAAGACAAGAGTCTCATTTCTCTTCTTGGGCTTGGCCATCTTGGCCATGACGGCGCCGATGATGAAGGCGTCGATGATGCAGCCCACGATAGACTGGAACACCACCATGAACACGGCGATGGGGCACTCGTCCGTGACACACCTGAAGCCATAGCCGATGGTGGTCTGGGTCTCAATGGAGAAAAGGAAGGCGGCCGTGAAGCTGTTGACCTCAGACACGCAGGCTTTGCTGTCTTTTGATGCATCCAGATCCCCATGGAGCAGAGCTATCAACCAAAACACACAACCAAAAAACAGCCAGGAGAGCACAAAGGCCAGGCAGAAGATGACCAGCATCCACCGCCAGCGGATGTCCACGCAGGTGGTGAAAATATCGGCCAGGTACCGCTGTCCCTTCTCGCCCACGTTGATGAACTGCACGTTGCAGTGGCCATCTTTCTTGACAAAGCGGCTCCTGCACTGCTGGCGAGTGTGGACTTGACTTTTGCCATTGCCAAAGCCATTTGCCACCGCCATGGTGGCCAGCTTCATGCCGTCTTCTTCTGAAGACACGATGCTGTAGCGGTTGGTTCGCACGCTGCCCATTGCTTCTGCTGTGGACGCCAGTGCTGCTTCTGCTTTGTAAAACAGTCTGAGTTTTTGCAAAACCCTTTGGAGAAACAGTTTTGAATGTTCAGTGAGGACACACACCAAAAAAAATGAGGAGAGATGGGGGTCTCCAGGAGCCTTGATGTTCTAGCAAGGTCTGCCTATGACATGCAGAGTTAGCTCAGTAACTCGGCTGACATCCAGAGAACATGTCCTGCAAGAAAAGAAAGTTTACTCATTACAAAGGAGCTCATTGGTCAAGGGTTCTGCTCTCTCGGGCATTGTTTCCTAGTAAGATGCAGAGTCAGATATAAAAATGCATGGAATGAGAGCATTTTACTTCTCGAGACCTGAAACAGTATTTCTGAGTTTTATATAAAGCATGGTATCATTGAACACAGACGACTTGGTTGTCTGTGCCAGTCTTTCAACCAAAAGTTCAGGTCCCGTTTTCCCTGTTTTTGGCCAGCAATCTAGAACATTCTGCTTTACAGGTCTAGGTCTTCCTTTTTTTTTTTTTTTTTTTCTTTTTTCTTATTCTCTTCATGTTATCTTCCCTACTTGTCAGGTCCCCACATTATCAAGCAGAAGAAAGATTTTGTAACTCCAGCCTTGGGTAGGAAGCATCAAGAACTCAGACCTGTGCAGAGAAGGACCCGTGTGTGAACATCACAGTCCTGAGCTGCAGGTGCATTATGGGAGACTATTAAGCATTCTTGATAACATGGGTGAAATCAGAAGGCACAGGCTCTTTTGTTTGAATGACTAAACTGAGCAGACAGCCCTTAACATTTTCTGAAATGGATCCCAGTATCTGGAGACAGTTTGGGCTGGCTCCATCCCTTCACACACACGGTAAGCAGCCGCTCTGCAGAAATGGCCGATAACATCTCTGTTAGCACAAGTGATTCTGACTTGAAGATGCAGGTTTGCTCTGGGGGGTAGAGACTCCGTTGCCTAGCAATGAGTCCTGAAATTCTCCGGAGATGGGATTGCCATGTGTAATGACAGGCTAGGAAGTAAGCACCTTTGTGCCAAAGGACCAGGTCTTTAGTGGATTGAGATAAGGCAGGAACTCATTTTATGTGAGGCTAATTCTGTGTTTTCCCAAACAGAGACAACTTTGTAGAGACAGATAGTAAATGTCTGTCCACTTACTTTCACTTCCAGGGCTATTGTTTGCTATATGTTCCTATGGAGAAGGCACTCACCTTAACTTAATGTGAACAAATAATCCTTTCCAGCTTTCTCCTTTTGCTTCATTCTTCCCTCGGTAAAAACTATTTTAACTTTCCATCTTTGTGCCAAAGAAACTATCTTTTTCCTTAAATAACCAACAGTAATTTAAGAGAAAGGTGTGTTCTTTACCAAAGAGATGCCAACAGAACTAATCTAGCACAGACCAAATAGGTAAAAGTGACCCCCAACTTTTCAAACAATCCAATAGGGCTCCAGTATTCACTTTCTCCCCCAATCTCAACAACATTAAGATTAAGCAGGGAACAGAACCTAGTGCAGGCAAACCAAGAGTCAACAATAAAGCAACCCATGTATCTTATTTTTGTGCAACCTCTTAGAGAGTGGCAAGGTGCATTGTCTTGGAAAATGCCTTGCTAGTCTTTTCACTTCTCCTTCTTTATCCAAGTTATTATGCAAGAATGTGCCCCAACACATTTTTCCTGAGATTAGTCATCTGTGAAAATTGCAATGTGTGTTACATTTTGGCAGCTTTTTGACACCTAAATGATGCCCGAATTGAAAGTGCCTTTGAATTACTTTATGAAAAGTAGTTACTGTGCCTTCCCAGTCTTCCACCTGCTTCAATGTTTTGTCTGCTTCCCCGGGAAGTCTGTACTTGGACATATGAAGCAGGACTCCTGTTCCACAGGGTTCTAGATTCTGGACATGGAAATCATTCTTTTAACAGTGATTTCAGCTTAGTTGACTCATCTGAAATTGCCATGCATTTCTGCACAAAAAGAGAGAGTGGTAACAGCACAGAACTAAATACAGGTATACTTTCCAAAACAGGAAGGTGAGCTGCATTTAAGCAGTGCTTGACTTCAGAATCTTCTATGCTGACACCAAGAAACTCTTTTTTCATGAATCAAAACAATCCTTCCATCTGAGTTACCGTTAGAACCACGAGTAGACAGTCTCAAATTTCTTCTGACTTATTTCTGCACTCTTTCCAGATGAAAGCATAACCACCACATGAAATTTAAAGACAGAATTACGACTTTCCACAAAGCTTGACCCCGAGACATTAGTATGAATTCCACAAAACATGCACTAGAAGCTTCCTATGAGTAGCGTCTGCGTATCGAGCCTTGCAGATCGTCTGCATGGAGCAAGAGATCCAGTCTAATTTTCATTGCTAATGACAAAATTTGCTCCACATGTACATTATCATATAGCTATTTGACCATTTCAGCCTGCAAAAAGGGAAACTATTTTTTTTTTTGGTGAAATGGAAATTTTCATCATCTCAAATAGAACTGTACACACACATTGTGTTTAGACTTCTGTGAGCTGATTACACAGCAGAAATTTAGAATGTGTCAAGGTTTGTAAGGATAATTCTCTCAATATCTCATTATCAAGAATGCTTTCCTGTTAACCTGCCCACAGGCCTAGCTGGCATCAGGCTAGCAGAAAACACTCTCACCTGCTCTTCTCACACCGAAATTAAAGAGTATGTGGGAGAAACTTTCATTAAGAATGAGGCTTTCACACAACTTTATTTTAGGCTAATATTCACAATATTTTTTTGAGAAGTATTGGATCAAATGTTTCAGTGATTCAGCTTCTTGATGGCTACAATCTGAAGATTTTGAGATTTGATTTCAAGGCTAGCACGTAAACTCCCCTTGCAGCCAAAATATATAAAGGTCTGATGTAAATTTATTAGACACCAACAATCATCTTACCCAGGCTGAAACCAATGATGCAAAAAGTATTTCTGGGAAATTGAGAGGCTACATGTGGTGTTGTTCATGTTAATTCTATTTATAGGCTGAGCCAAAATTAAGCATAAGCAATGGGAAAAAAAAATGGTTCAGGGCTTCAACTGTAGGTAGATGTTGAAGGAAAGCAAGTTATAGTTTAAAACAGGGTCAAACAACGACATGCTATGTAATGAGGACATCAAATTTGTCTTTATCATAAAGGAAAGATGCCTGGCATGGGCCCTTCAAAACCAGAAAGAGGTAACTGTGAAGGCTATATGGGAGTAAAATGTGGCCCATCATATTGCGCATGGCGCATGATGAATAAGGAAATTTCTACCTAAGGATAGGACATAAAGACAGTGCAAAAAATTGTGCCGGGCAGAGGGATGCTTGCTAATGAGTGTTCGGAGCAGTTATTCCCCAGCTGACGCCATACAGACCAGCACCAGTGAGCTCTGGGCACATGTTGCTATGTGAGCCCAACTCCTAGCAAAGCAACCTCTTGGAAGCTCAGTAAACAAGGAGGGGGGAGGGGAGGTCAGGGAGGGAGGGGGGCGCCCTTTGATCTACCTGGATGTGGGTTCTATTGATATAACATTTATAGCCATGCAGGTAAGCACTGCTCACATTTGCAAATGCTGAAAAAAATATGCATCTGCTAAACAAAAAGAAACACAGGCAACTTGAAACAGTAGGTCTGTTCAGGTAGAGAAGTGGTCAATCTTTCCTGCTTCTCAAAAGTCATATGAGGACTCATACATAGCTAACTGGAGATTCCACAACTGTAGACTCTGAAGGAAGCAGACATACTGTGTGCTTAAAAAAAAAAAAAAAAGCCAAATTCACAAGAGATTAGTGCAAACATTCTATGGATACTAATAACATAAGAAAAAGTGCCAAGAGAATGTGGAGGGAGGGGCTGGAAGCCAAGTGAAATGACCTTGACACCAGCTGTCACCCCTTCACCTCACTCCTGAGCTTGGAGTTTGGGATGATGGCAAATATAGGAAAGACATTTTAGGCTAGGCGGCAAACAGGTAACATGCAGCAGGAAATCTGACAGCTAGAGATTATGCATGTGAAAAGGAAACATGATGCATTTTCTGCACACCCAGAACAGGCTTGAGCTGATGCCTTACTTCCTAACAGGTAAATTCAGAGTTTATGAAAATGGCCGGGATTCACAGGCTCACCCTAGTTACCATCCTACTGATAAGCGTACCCGAACAGGCATAAACTGCCGTTTCATATCTCTTTTTCTTAATAGCCATGATGAGTCTATGTTATGATGCAATCTTTTTTTGCAGAATCAAGTCGTTTTTTACCGCTGCGCTTCCCTAAAACCACGCTGTCTTTAATTCAGGCAGGAATACTTCGTAATAATTATTACGACGAATAACAAGTTGTTGAAGGGAGAGTGACATCTGATATGAAAGTTTTGCGGTCTGCGGACTCCAATCCAATTCGGACTCCCCCTCTCTCTTCCCCCAGCAAGGCAACTTTCAGACGCTCGGTTTGCAATTCAAAGCTATACTTGAAGCAATGACAAAAGAAGAAGAAAAGACGCCAGGGATCCGACTGGTCCGAGTCCCGACGTTTGCCAAGGCTGAACACCAGTCTTCCAGACGCACTTTCCCTCCCGCGCCTCCCTCCCCCCAACATTGCCCTCCCCCTCCCCCCTTTAAAGGGAGAATCGAAGGCGGGCTCCCTCACCCTCTAAACTAGTATCTCGCTACAGCTGGTGCATTGGAAGTTATGAGCACAAACAGATGCTGCAGAGAAATCTGTTTCTATTGCTCAACTGTTCCAAGCATGTCTCAGTATTTTTAGCTCTGGGGATGTTCTTGCGCGCACACAAACTATAGGCAAGATCTGGGACTCCCGAGCGCGGGTGAGCGCTACAGCGGCGTGACAGCTGGGCCCCTCTGCAGCGGCGGGGCTGGGTCCGCGCCGGGACCGCAACCCGCGTCCACTCCCCAGGAAACAGGCAGCGAGAGCAAAGGAGAGGAGAAAACACACAACAGCCCTTACCTGTTGCTGGCGCGGTCGCCTGCGGGCATGGAGTGGAAGTAGGGGGGACAGAGGCAGGTAAGATCCAGTGGTTTGTGAAAGCGAGTGAACCACGGCGAAGCAGAATTCCCAAGACCCAGCAGGCGGACGCCGGGGAAGGCTGCGCGCCGGCCAGGGCTCCAGTGCGCTCTGCGCTATCCTGGGCTCTTTTGAGGCGGTCCACGAGCCACCGGCCCGCCTGGCCCCGCCCCCGGCCGCCTGGCCCCGCCCACCGCCGCCCTGGGCGTGGCCAAGCTCCCGCTGGGTGTCTGCCCCTGCCTAGCCTCCCGGTCCTAAACACAGTTGACCTCCGGCCAAATGTTTTAATCTACATATTGGGAATAAATAAGTAAACTCATTCAACTGTTATCTGAGCCACTTGTTTTTTCGGGACTTGGACGTCTGCCGTAAATCATGGCATTTGATGTGGAGATAGCAAAAACCGGGGAGCCTCCATTCTAGGGTCACTTGGAATAGTCTTCCTGCCGGCATTGACAACGATGCAGGTTTTTTTTTTTT
>NW_004567139.1:4726240-4744103 GCF_000260355.1 Condylura cristata | reverse complement strand
GGAGAACCTGCCGCCGCTTCCTCCCCTCGCCGCCCGGCCCGCCGGCTCCGGAGTCCGCCCCGGCCGCGGGAGAGGAGGAAGTGGCGCCCAGCTGGGCCAGCAGCAGGTGGGCAGGGCTGCGGCGGCCTGCTGCGGCCGCCTAATTGCTGCCTGGCCTTGGGCAACGCTTCCTCACGCGCTCCGAGCCCCACGCTTCCCGCGGGCTCCGCGCCGCCGGCCGTGCGTGCCTGCTCCCGGAGGGGCCCGCGCGGCGGCCGGCCCGGGGCTGACCTGTCCAGCGGGGAGAACTGCATTTCAGCCCGGGCGCGTCGCCCCACGACCCCCGACCCCCCTGCAAGACGGGCGGTGTGCGGAGGAGCCGCGAATTAATGGGGAAGGGGATCCGGGCTGCGCGCAGAACCCAGCGGGCGTAGGCGCGCGCCTGTGTGGCTACTGCTTAGCCGCTTAGCCGCTTGGCTTTTTTTTTTTTTTTTTTTCCTCCCAAATGTTCCTGAACTACTTACAAAGTGTGAACGGCTCATTCCCTGTGGCGTTGTCCGCCTTCGATCTTTTTTCTCCACCACCGCCCGACACGCTCTGCTGATCTAAAATCAGCGCAATTAGAGAGTAATGAATTCTCTAGAACAGCAACTCCTACAGACACTCTGCGCTGCCCTCCCACCAGCGCCTCCAACCCTCCTCCCCAGCAACCAGGCAAGAGCATGTCGACCCTTTAAAGCCTATATCGACTTCCCTGTGAACCTGGTCTGGATCCTGGAACTTTATACATTAATTCGTGTTTGTGTGCGTGTGGGGGTGGGGAGGTTAGGGCGCGCGTGCATGTATTGAGGAAGAAGTGTATATATCTATATATCTATATATAGATATATAGATATATAGATACCCGAATCTATATGTGAGTACTCTGATGTTATAATTCAAACTTTGCTCTTAAAGGACATGTCACTTTTAGCAGTCTTCCAGGGTTTAGAATCCGCCTGGGTGCGATTTTAACGTTCATTTCCTCCACCCATCAAAAGCATCTCTCGTGCAGTTTAAACCATTAAAAGGCCTCCTGGCGTCGCCAAAATGCTGTGACAAATAGCTCCTGTTGCAGAGGAACAGCAAGGTGGATTTTTGTGTGTGGGCGAGGTGAAACCGAGGATTCCAGGCGAGGTCCGCTCGGGTACCCGCGTCCTATTCTCATACCCTCACATCACCCCTAGGAGGTGCTGGTGAAATACGCTTGGGTTTTGCAGATACAGACTTAAGCCTGCGTTACTAAATGAATCTCTTTTCTGAGCCCGGAATGCGATACTGAAATGAAAAGGGCTTGCAATAAGTTGTGCAGGTGCTGTGGCGTCTCTGATAGCCAAAAGCACTGCTCTTCTCCGTGTGTGGAAGTTGCACCGCACACCGCGCCAAGCGGTTACTGTCTTGCCCTTTAAAGAGCTGCACTGGAAATGTATCTAATAGGAGAGAGACTTAGCACTTTCATATATACAGAGTTATGCATGAATATTTAAACAGCTTGAAATTACCTCTGCGAAATACATGAATGTACAGGAAGCCAGACAGTAGTCTGAAACTAAAAGAAGTTGAACATAGGTGACTTTTTAGACCACGGAGAGAGAGAGGATGCGTGAGAGCTGGCTCCCTTGCAGAGCTTCTCCTGAAATGTCTTTCCTCATGGATTTCTTCTAAGAAACATGCCAGAGAAGGCTAAGAAACAAACCCTATTAAGACTGACTAGGAAGAGGAAGTCAGTCCTTTGTATGTGTTCTCCTCTTTACTGTGATTTAATCTGTGCAGCTGCTAAGAATTTTCCCAACCTCCTGAGGTCAGACAGGTAACACTTTTTTTTTTTTTCCAGGTAATAATTTCTTTTTGAAAATTAGTCACCAAAGGGGATACCATTTTTCTGGAATTTAGATTGAAATTGTTTCACTTTAATAGTCTCTTATAAGAAAACCCAATAGACCACAGCCCGAGATAGTTTCATTGGATAGGAAAATCTTTAAAGAAATGAATATAAGCTATAAGATTATGGCTGGTTGGATAAATTTAGTGATGGGCTGTAGCAAGCATTTATATACATTCTAGACTTTCTGGTCAACATCACACTCACTCCACACACCCTAGCTCCTAAGGAATTGGTGTGCAGTAAGGTTTCTTTCTTGAAGCCGATTTTTACCTTAATTATATGTCTTTAGCTCAGAAAACATGAATAATTAAATTTAAGTAACTAAAGCTTGGTAGATGCATAATAGGCATTGATTAACTCAATTGCTTCATCTGATAAAAAATATAACTATATGTAATTAATAAGTGGCTTTTTCACTGTGTCCCAGTTAGGAAAATTCTAGTGTTCCAAAGAATTCAGTGCTTGGGTAAATATGATTTTTGGAACTATGCACAATACAGATTTCCCCTGTCAGAATATATCTTTTTTGGCTGAATCAATCCTTATTTAGCAAAAGTCCCCTTTAGTTTTGGACAGCCGTGCTGTTGGGTGTTGGAATCCATCTGTGTATTAAATTTTTCCAAGGAAATGACAATTGTACCCTTACAGAGTCCCTCCACGGTAAGCACTGATAATATTAGAGTCAAATATTAGTCACAATCTAAATCTGTGGTGAGATTATGAATGGTTGTGTGAGGCAGAATGCAATTGTTCCCCTAGGAACACAAATCTTTCCTCTGTACTTAAATAGATGCATTTTCCACCTTCCAGTAACCATATATGCAGTCTCACTAGACAATGATAAGAAATGAAAAGCTCCTATCACTTGCACATATTTAGATACTAAAGGCCACTCCCTAGTCTTCACAATAATAATGATAATAAAAATGTAAATGTCAGGTTGATTTGAAATGTAGACAGGCTGAGTTTGCTCGCTGCTGCTATAAGGTCAAGCTATCTACCATGGTATTTTAAGGCTCTGAATGTAGTCTTTGCTGTTAGAAAACAGCTCTGGCAGTTTCACTAACCACACTGGTAAGATTTAATCTTCATATGAAATATAATCAGTTTGTCCACACCTAGCTAAATGCTTGGTTTTATGAGACATAAGAGAATTTAGGAGAAATAGTTGCTCCTAAGAATTCACTATCTCTAATTGAGTAGAAAATGCACAAGTCCAGTCAGATGGCCACTTGATGGTAGAGAGCAGCTGATGCTTAAGGATTAATAATAAATGATTAAATGCTAAAATTGCAAATTCTGGAGAGTTTCTGAGGAGTACAATGAAGTGGAGTCTAACTTATGGTAAAGACTTCAGTCTGGAAGATTTTGAATGTGTGACATATAACCATGGTTTGCTGTGCTAAGGTTGCTGAGAATACACCAGAAGAAAGGTTTGCCTTCTCATTCAGTTTCTGTCCTAAATGCTTGCCATGCACCCGGATCTGCCTATACGCGTGTAATCGTGTGTATACCTTGCCAACTGCTTCTAAGAATACAGTGTTCTTGCTCCATGCCACCGCCCACACACTGTTCTCACTAAAGCAATGGGATTTATTCCACAAGCCTTTCATGCCCTTTGCACCACTGGCCTACAGGATGCCTGCCTTCCTGGCCTGTGTGCCTGGAAGTCTAGCCTCCACCCAGTGGTATCTCTGCATAATGGCAGACTGCATAATGGCAGTCTGTCCTGATGGGGGTTATTTTTCCTGAGATCAGTAGCATGGGTCCTCCAACCTCTGGAGGCTCCTGTCACAGCCTGTCTCTGTTTCTCCCAGGACATATGTTGTGCATTGCATGCAAATATTTTTTTCCTATGTTTATCTTCACCTACCAGGATGAGTTCTTCAAAATCCACTGTTTGTCTTTTTATCTTTACGTTTGCATTGCCTTGCATCTGGCTGAGTAAATAAATCAGTTTCAATGTCAGTTGCATGATGGAACTAATATTGAACATGGATATAAAAAATATAACAACATTCTACATTAGAATAACTTGCTGTTATTATAATAAATCTAAACTATTTTGTGTTTACCTATGTTAGAGCTTGACTTTCGGGGTACAATCAGAATAGCATCTTCTACAGTGAATTACCCTAAAGTCAGTTTTTTCTTTCTTTCTGTTTTTTAAGTCTACTGCTTATTTTCTCTTTTCCTACATCACTGTCAGCCATCGTATCTCATTCTTGCTTCTGCCACATGCCATGAACTTTTCAGGCAGTTAGGAGGCTCTGTAATTTGTTGATGTCAAACTACAGTTTGAAGTTATCTAACCGAGGTAGTTAAGCCATATATATATATATATGAGCAACAAAAGCAATTATATTCTAAAAGACTTAACAGAGGTGTGTTTTTGAGATAGTTTGAGCAGCTCCTAAATTCTTAGTTACCTTGTTTGGATTCATTTCCTTGATGGGTAAAGAAGCTTCAGGATACAGACCGAGGGCCTCCCTCTGTTTGAGCTTCTCTGAGCACGCAAATGTTTCAGTCCTTGTTTTCACTGATTTAACTAGTTGAGGAAGAGCTCTGGTTAAATTGGCTACCTCTGTGTTTGCAAATATGTATGTTTCTATGTATAGGCACATGAAGCCCACATGTCCATTTATTGAGAAATTATGTCAGTGCTTCCTGGGTCTATTAATATGCCTTCATTTTCCATCAAATATGTGAAAACCTAACACTGTGGGGGATTGTTCTTTAAGAGGCTCACTCTTCCAGAGCAGCTAAGTTATTATTTAGTAAATAATTCTGTCATGCTCTGGAAGCTTTAATTTATCTTGTGGGAGAGACATTTACACCCTGGGAATATATTTCTGTCTTGGGGGGAGAGCCTGGATTGCTGTGGTTCTTAACACCTTGATAACAAAGACCATTTCATCCGTATTGTCTGTGATATTTTTGTCTCTGAAAGGCAGAAGCCTGAAGTCCTGGTCCAATCTCTGTAAGCCTCAGTGGTGGCTCCTGTACCAGGTAGCCTTGGCATAAGGTACTCACAGCTTAGATCTCTCCAGAACTAACAGCAATAACATAAAAACTTCAGACAACCGAAGGGGTCATAATCACAGATGTGTCCAGAATGTGTCACAAGCTGCAAAGAAAGCACAAAACCTATTTTGAGTACTGTCAACAACTCTGAAATTTTTTTTAAAGAAAGGGCACATACCTAAACTTTAGGTTTGAGATATGGAACTTAACAGTTTGCATCTCTATTTGTTGAAGTGGTATGAGTGTATTAAGGTCTTTTTATGCAAGTCCACATGGAACGTGCACTAGAAAATCCTTAAGGAAAATGGAGAAAATAGCCCTACCATTATAAATACCTTGGTGCCTGTATTTGCTTTTTTTCTCATATTTCTGATTTTCTATATCTTCATCAGTTTATATCTTTATAGATTTTATATCTTATGTTACAGTTTTAACATCAGTTACATGGACTTCCATTCAAGGACCTTATTTTTCATATTTAAACATTTTTGTGCAATCAAAAATCATTTGAAAGCACATATTTTAGTGTTTGTATTTTATACCTAAAATATGTATGAACCATTATTTAATTAATCCTCACCAATTCATATACCTTCACATTCATACTTGTTTTGTATCCATTAGGATGAGTCAACTGTTATAGACTAATAGTTACCTTCATCTCTTACTATTTTAGAATACATTTCTAAAATATGAGATGAAATTACTCGATCAAAGGACATGAAGTCTTAAAACCTTTATTGAAATTGTAGTTCTTCAAATGCATTTCAAATACCAATGCATTTAATGTCAAAGATACTTTAACGTATGCAGCTTTGACAGTGGAGAGTTTGGGTCTTGGGTTATAGCCTGATATGTTTGCAATGTGGATCTACTTAGCTGTAAATGATAAGGTATGTATAGGTAGGTATGTATATAGATAAATATATACCTGGCATTATATATATATGTATGTCAGACATTATATCTACATAATAACGAGTACCAACCACTTAGACAATGGTATCATTTACATGACTATAGCCATGACTGTTACTCAGTGATGACCAAAATAATGTTAATAAGGAAAATCACTTAATGAGGAAAATAAGATATTTAAAAGTGTATTTATACATAATTAGCCTTTAAATACAGCAATCTATTACAGTACCTGATTGCTAATATCATAAACAGTAAGTATCTAAGGAATTTCAGATATTTTAGCTATCTCTGGAAGTCAAGGGTGATGTTAGACCAAGGAAGAAAGTCCAATGGATTTTCCAGTTGATGGGCAAAAATGTGAATACACTCATGAATAGGATAGTAAAAAGGAAATTTAAATTTGAGCTTGATTTGAGATGCTTTCGAGAAGCATGAGGAGTTGACAATTTATTCTTTAGACAGGAAGGGATCTGCAGATGAGAAGAATAAGAGCTGAGAGATGTGATGCAGGGCAGTCAGGCATTAACCTGGCATTTCCCCATGCATTGTCCTGGCGGCAGCTGGAGCTTATTACCTTTCTTAGTTTTTTTCCTTCATGTGATTTCCCTAACTCTAATTTTAATTCATTAGGAAAGAGCAATATAGTAATTATGTTCCAAGCATGTTTCTCCTAGAAGGCTCCTGTGGATCGTTCAGTCTGCTGATTTCAAGTCCAATGTTTCTTCCTTCTCTTTCTGCAAAACATGTACCTTATCTTAGCATCTCTGCTCAGACTAATCTAAAAGTCACCAGCTAGCACCAGTATTCTCCCGAGCTACTTACTAAATACCACCTCTCCGTCTCATAGAAAGCTTGGTCATTTGTTCCTTCCACAGGCCCTAGTTCTAGATATTCGCCACAAATTTCATGCTTCATTATGTCAGAGCTACTTCTTATTAAAAATTGGTGTGATTAGACCCTCCCTGGTGGCGCAGCGGGTTAAAGCACAGCACTGAGAATCTAAAGCCGCTTCTGCATGAGTTCGATTCCCGCCGGCCCCGGAGGTGACCACATGGCGCGGCAGACCTCTCCTGACCCGCCCGCTGCTCCCCTCAGCAGTGTACTTTGTTGATCTGCCTGTTCTGCTCCCCACTCTGTCTCTGGTGAAGCCTCTCACCGCCCCTGAGCCTCTGGCCTGTACCCCCGTTCTGTATGCACAAATAAATAAATCTTTAAAAAAAAAAAAATTGGTGTGATTAGTATCCCAGGATTTGATTGAAACTTTTTCTCCTTTATTGAGAAGTTTGCATTCTGCAGGATGCCGATGTTTAATCCCCAGCTTTTGATAATTCTGGGCTTTAATATTCAAAGCCCTTGTTTCCAGGTTACAAGTAATAAATAAAACTGGGATTACAACTATGCCAAAATAAAATACTATATCTTCTGTTACCAGTGGCATTAATGACAAATGGTAACAGAACAAATAACAGTACTAGCATTATACTGTTATTAAAAGGAAACGTAAATCAGGTCACTCATTTTATAGGTGCTTACTTAGATATGTTAATCTACTAATTAGGATCAAATAGCAATATTTCTTCTCCTGTTTTAGATTTGAGCTACATTCAGTTCAGTTCAAATGTTAAAGAAATTCAAGTGAATTGTCACTATAAGTGCCTTACAAAGTTATTTCTATGGGTAGCAAAAGAAAAACCCTGAATTTGTAATAGACTTTCATTTTGTCACCAGTATTTAGCTTTTGATCTTCTTATTGGCAAAATATGATCTCATTTCAAAATTTGTATTTGTACAGAAATGTTTGAGCTGAATCACCAAGTTTTCTCAAGGAAGGAACTGACACTATAAATAATGCCTTTTTGTAATCTGATTGTCATTTTCCTGGATGTAAACTGAAGTCTGTGCAAACTCGGTAGCTATGAAATCAACCTGGGGCAGAAGTATCAATTAGGAGGGTTTGCTTTCCCATTTGTTGAGATTAAACCTCTTGTAACATGAGGGGGTGCTTTTAGTTATCCTTAAACAATAATGATGTGTCTCCCACTAAGATAAAGGTTAAGAGCAAAGCCATAGCTCTTTTCACGTCCATTACTTTTATATGAAAATGGAGTGCCTCTTAACCACCAAATTCAGGCAATGAAAGAAGGTGCTTGATGAATAAGTTGGCAGAAAGCAAGTTCAAAGTATATGTAAACGCTGAAATATACACAGAGGTCTATCCGTTGACCCAAAGATGACAGACACATCTAAACATCTCTTGCAATAAGGGAGAGACCTAAATGTTGATTTGTAGTTACTTAGATCTGACAGAAGAGCTGCAGTAAGCATTGAAATGCCATTTTTTCAGAAACCTGCTTTTGATTTTATGGTCTTTGCAATTCAGTAATTTTATAATTTGTGATTAAAAAGCAATTTACTTATCCATTGTTCACATACTTCCTATACATTCAATATGAAAAATTCAAGGTAGATAATGGTAACTCCCTCCGTGTTTTCCAAAAGTAGAATAATCTATAAAACTCTGAGGCTAAGCAGCTTCAATATTTCAAAGAGTCTAAGTACACATAATATAAATGGATCACTTAGGGTAGATAACAGTGAAAAATGATATTGGAATTTTCTTGCAGGAGATATCAGAATATCCACTTGGTCGAAGCATCATTTAGCACAAAATTACTTAGTTGCCAATACCATCTGCATAGTCTCAAAATCTAAGAAATAGAATAGAAATGTATATAATTCTCCTAATTGTGAGTTCAGAATGAATCGTCGCTTTTCCCTAAGTGAATTTATGCACAGAAATCACGCCTTTCCTTATGATCTCTTGCCTTGCCTTCTTTTCTTCTCCATGGTCTACAGCTTATTTCAAATCCTACAAGCAAGATATAGGGACCCAAACATAGCCAGAGATCCAAGCACAGCTCTAGATTACAACCCTAATTTGATAAAACTTGGTGATTCAGCTCAAACATTTCTGTACAAATACAAATTTTGAAATGAGATCATATTTTACTAATAAAAAGATCAAAATTAGTTTCATCTCTGGGGTCCACAGGATCCCAGCCCTGCGGGCTCTCTGGAAAGCCAGTGTCTCTCAGAACACCACCCAGAAAAGCACCAAGCACCTGGCAGTCTAAATCCAACCTGTGCCCTCTAGGTGAGATCATCCAGTCAGGGGGAAAAATAATTCTAAAAAATTCTTATCCATAACGGAAAGCAATCTTTGTCAGTTGACTTACAAGCCATGAGCTAATAAAAAGGAAAGAAAAGGGAAAAATCCCAGGCATGAATGGCCGTTCTGCGCTTTCTGCGTCTCCCAAACCCTCTTCCCAGCTCCGGTGATGGGAGTTTTCCCCACAGCTGGTTACCAGCCACAGAGCTACTGGATGGAGACCTCACCTAAATAGGCTTCATCCACAACTTCACTGGAGACCCTCTCAGACCAAGACAGTATTTCTAACAGAAGCGCTTGAGCAAGTCCATGAGTTCATGTTCAAATGAATTTCATAATTTCCTTTCTGTGCAAATACCAGGGTATTTATTTCTCTTACGTCATTTCCAGGGAGGCCGTTCCGTGACCCGGCTGCTGTCTACTGAAGGCCTTACCGTCAAAGCGTCACCCTTGGTGAGAAAGAACCAAGGCCTGATATATGACTGCAAAGGAACTTAACAATACCTGGAAGGAAAAGGGTTAAGAGCCAGTAAAAACAGCATAAATTCACACATGACCGAATGCGATTACACTTTTATTCCCTTCCTTGTGAGGAACAACAATGCCACCCCCCATAACCGATGCCTTCTGCTCTGAAGTCCTTCTCCCTGCAGGTCATAATTTTATCCACTGCAAGTGAGGGAAAGGTTTCATGGGAAAAAATAATCTCAACTCTTGGCCTAAAGGCAACATGCTTGAAAGATTGTTTGCAAGGGTTGTATTCTAGCTAACAAATTCTAGTATTGTAACTGGTGGGTCCAACTCTTGAAGTCGTTTGGAAGAGGGTGGCTTGCATAGCCAGATGACTTGAGAAAGAATCATGTGCAGACAGAAGTCACTGTAGCTTAAGGGAAGGCAGCAAACAAATCCCCAGGCCTTGATGCTACTGCGTTTCATCGAATGTGCTCTGCCTTCTTTTTCCCTAAAAAGAAAGAGGCTTGTCGAGGCAATGGTGGAGTAGATGTGCATTTGTTTTGGTTTCTTTCTCTAGATGATCAGAGCTCCAAGGTGTGAAAGAGGAAAGAGGCAAAGGCAATGGAGAGCATAGATGAGCAGGCTGCAAGCTGAACTCAGGAGGAGTCCCCTTGGGCCTCTGGACAGCAGGCAGGGAGAGCCCCAACCTCTCAAGCACTCGGGGTCCCAGGGTACCTCACAGCCCCCTGTCCTCCTCCACTTTGCCCTTTCTCCTCCAGGAATTTTCCATCCATTGGAGAGGAAGGACTTCGGTTGTCATGCTAATGGAAAACTGCTTTCCCCCTTCCCTGGAAAGCAGGCAACTGGCCATATTTGCCTGTGGAAGCCACTGGTGTCAGTGTGTAAGCAACGCCTCTGCTCATCTCCCCCTCCTTCTTCCCTCCCCCCCACCCCCCCTCTTCCTTCTTTTCTTCTTCCTCTTTCCTTGCTGTCTAAGTACAAACTCCACAAGGAAAATGTGTTTCTGGCAACAGAGCTCAAATATCTAGATCAACAAATATAGAGAAGCTGATTGTGGGGACCTTTGGACTAGAAATACTAGAGGAACTAGTATTGGAAAAGGTAGCAACCTAGGAAAATCACAAGACCAAAGATTGTGTCACTGAGTGAGTTTTCTTTCAAAGTCAATTCTTCAAAAAGTAGTAATAATAATAATAATATAAAAGACTCCATTCTTTTGATGGAGTCACTTCCTTGGCACTGGGTAAGGCCAACTGTGAAACCGGTTCTCCCAACGTATCTCTATTCTTTTGTTCTTATGAAACAATATAGAAGTGAGTGGTTTTGATGGGAAAGAACTTGCATCAAGAAAATTATGTAGAGCTTAATAGGGGGATATCATTATACCGCAAGTGTCATACACAATAAGACCTGTTTCTGAGATTTAGGTATTTCGGAAATTTTAGATCACGTGATCACACTTTCCATGGTTCTAGAAAGTGGTTTGCAAAGCAAGTAAAGGCCGTAGGCCACCCCTAGGTCACCTTCCACATAGCCTGTGAGTTATGAATATCTGAATTTTTAATGTCAGAAACAAAAATCAAAGGAACAATACTTCAGGAGGCTTGATTATTTTATACAATTCAGATTTCTATACCTGTCACTAAAGTCACATTGGAAGGCAGCCATGGCTTTAACTGTTGAGATAAAACACTCGTAGACTTATGTTAGGATTAACTGAATGAAAAGAAAACATGTCACCAAACAATAAATATTTTCAGTTCAAACTAACTATAGTTAACACATTTTCATCAAATCATCCCTCATGTTAAATTAAGTAGATTCTAAGCGGGTATAGGGAACCTAATTAAGGTGTTATTAATATCAATCCTTAAAATCCATGGACATCAGCATTAGTTACATGGAGATTGAATGCGTTTTGACCTGTTTGTCAACACTGTGTGCTTTCTTAAATTTTGCAAGTCTAGAATTCTAGTTTCCAGTTTCCTAATCTACAGGAATATGAAACTATTAGGCAAGTATTTCACCTTGGGTTGTTCCACTCAGCAAATCTTGAATTTGATGTCACCAGTAATAACTAAGTGTTACGTTTAAAACAAAGATTGACTAGACACATAACAACTGACAAGTTAGTGAAAAACAAAACTAATGACTGAAAATAAATAATTGAATAAATTGCATTATTTTTCAGTAAAAATTATCTTGAAAAATGCTTAAGGACTCTTAGTTTTAAATGCAGATTATATCATTACTCTAATTTTTCAGAAGAATAGTTGTTTCTATCAATATTGTTTTCTGTATTTGTTTTCAGTACTAGAGCAGAACACTAAATATTTAAAGCATGTTTAATTTAGTTTAAGTCCCAAAACAAAAACCTTAAAACCCCAGTCATTGAGATCAGTCATAGTTTAATGCACTATTTTTTAAAATAAGAAACAGTGCAAAGTGAGCCATTACAAGCAAATTGGTCCTATTCTTTCCAAATCTAGAATAACAATGCATTAACCCATAAGGTTAATTTCTTTCTCATACCAACATGTGTAGATACACACTTCTGAGTTAGTTTAGTGGTGACCCATAGCATTTTTTAATTTTTTTTCCTTTTTTTTTTCTTTCTGGAAACAACCTGGCATTATAACATTATGAGTTTTAGGTTTGCATCATTATAAATCAATGTCTGTGTATACCGTTTTAAGTTCACCACTAAAATCCAATTCTACCCTTTCCTATACAATTAACCCTTTTTACCCGATTCACTGACTCCTCGTTATCTTCCCTTTTAGTAACCTCTAGTTTAGTCTTGTAGTTTAACATTTTATTTCTGTTTTATTTAGTTTGTTCATTTGTTTTGTTTCGTTATGTACCACAGGAGTGAAATCACAATGTTTGTCTTTCTCCATCTGACTCATTTCTCTAGGCATAAAAGCCTCTGACTCATCTCACTAATTTCATCTGGCAAGATTTCGTCTTTTTTATAACTGAGTAATATTCCGTTATATACATGCCATATCTTCTTTACCCAATCATTCATCGAAGGTCACTAAAGTTCTTTCCAGCGCTTGGCTATTGAAAATAGTGTTATAATAGACATGAGGTGTAGATACCTATTTAAATTAGGGTTTTTGTTATTCTCTGGGAAATAGTCTCAAACTGGATGGATTAGAATTTCTATTTTTAATTTACTGAGGAATCTTCACACTACTTTCCATACTGGCTGTGCCAATTTACACTCCCAGCAATGTATATGTGGTTCCTTCTCTCTACATCCTTTCCAACACTTGTTTCTGGTCTCTGGATAATACCCATTCTCATACGAGCAAGTGATATGTCATTGTGGTTTCGAGCTGCATTTCCCTTTCAAGAAGTGATGACAAACATTTTTTTTTTCACGTGTCTGTTGGCTATCTGCATATTTTCTTTGGAGAAATGTGTATTTGGATTCTCTGCCTATTTTTTTTTAAAGATTTATTTATTTATTCATATAGAACTGGGGTACAGGCCAGAGATGCGGAGGGTGGGATGATTCACCAGAGACAGAGTGGGGAGCAGAACAGGCAGATGGACAAGTACACTGCTGAGGGGAGCAGCGGGCGGGTCAGGAGAGGTCTGCCGCGCCATGTGGACTCCTCCAGGGCAGGCGGGAATCGAACTCATGAGGAAGTGGCTTAAGCTTCGTAGTGCAGTGCTTTAACCCGCTGCGCCACCAGGGAGGGCCTCTGCCTATTTTTTAATTAGGTTGCTTGGCTTGCTTCTTTTCTTTTCTTTCTTCTTCTTCTTTTTGGTTGCTGTTACAGTCTATGAATTCTTTATATTTTTTGGATCTAAAGCCCTTGTTGGATCTCTAATTCTCAAATATTACCTCCCGTTCATTAGGATGTTTCATTTTAGTAATAGTTTCTTTGGCCAGATAGAATTTTTTTACTTTGATGCCATCCTATTTGTTTATGTTGGTTTTTTTTTTCCCTGTGATTTGAGTCTGGTCCCCAAAGACATTACTAAAGCTGATGTCAAAGAGCTGTCACCACATGGCATTTCTGGTGGAGCAGGCCCTCATATTGCTATTCTAACATCATTCACATATTCATACATATGCATACATACATATACATTCATAATTACATATGTAGAATTTAACTATAACCTCATGGGTATAATATAGTTTTATTTTCTTATGTTTTCATATTGGCATATTCTCATTTTTAGGTCTAAATTATGATTTAATAATATAAAATAAAATTAATACATAATTTTAAGAGTATGAAAAGATATTTTTCTTTTTTATCATCTCTAAAGTTTCTGATAAGGTCAAGATGAAATTTTGATCTTCCACTTGGTGAGGAAGCTGCAAAGAATGATGAGTAAATGTTCTTTCAGTGCACATAGACTTTATAAACATAGTTCTATACTCACTAACAGGGGAAATCTTTTATTTTTCCAGGAACATATTAAATCATTCATGTAGTCTTTTGTTCTTCAGCTGCTAAATGAAAGAATGCCAGAATAGCTGTAAGCCAATATAAGTTCATGGGTGGAAGAAACTTAGGAAGATCCCACCCTGCGATTAACAAGGAAAAAATAAAAAGTAGATGCACATTTTCCCTTTATGCTTTTATCAGGCAAATCTTAGTAAATTTCCTCTGAAGTCCTAAGTCACCAAAAAATACAATCCTTATAGAGATTTCTCCCTTTTTTAAATTATATATATATATATATATACACACATAGTACATTTTTTATCTCGACTGTAAACCCTGTGGCCTTCCTACCACCAGTCCACCCATGTGTGTCACCATAGTCCTGTGATAGTCCTCTTCCACCTGTTTTACCTGCATCCTTAGAGATTTCTAAGAATCAATAGAATCTGGATTTTTCTCTGTGAGCCCCATTAGATATCCCTATAAACCTATACACCTAATTTAATTCTATTCTGTAAGAGTTAAATCCTTGATTTATTTTAATATTGAAGGCTCTGTATTTAATAAATAAGGCTTTTGGCCCTTCTGCTCATTTGAATACTTTTAAGAGGAAAAGGAAAGAGAACGCATCCTAAGTTGAAATCTCCTGCCTCTGTCTGTCATTGCACCATTCAAAATGTGCAATGCAAACCAATGAACTGGTTTTTAGGAAAACCTGATTCTAACTTGTGATCATATTGATTTTCAGGGAGCTTTTTTCCGATAGGTGTGTCACCTGACTTTAATCGTCGTTAGCACAATTGAACTGTAGCTTAACGATTGCCTCCTAGAGAAAAATTAGCCATATAACTCCACCTGGCACACGTGGGTAAAATTTTCAGAACTGACTCCAGTAGTTAAGGGCAACTTAATAGAGGGAGGGAAATCAAAATGAAGATGGATGGGATCTAAAAACTAAGAAATAACTGCACTTGCCGAGAAAATCTAGGTAGAAAAGTCATCAAACATTAGGGCCTTCATTTCAGTGCAGTCTTGAGTCTTAGAATCTGCTCTAATGAAACGAAAGTGATACTATCTCAACCAATATAGGATTCCACCTGATCCTGTATAGTTAGTATTATATTTTTAATTAAAAAATGAATTAGTTAATGCTCTTCAGGTTAAATATTATACAAAAATGCATTGACAAGCCAGTTCTCTTCACCTCTTCCTGTGTTTTTTATTGTACAGTCCTGGAAGAGGGACTTGAAGAAGATCTTCTAGAAATTCTCTAGAGTGATTTTTCTCTGATTAATCTGGTCAAATTGAATTGGCAGCAATTTTATTGTGTTATTGGCCCTCTTAACAACTGACCCATTAAAAGTAAAATCTTTATACTCAGTTTTCAAAGCTCCTGGGTGAATGTCAGTTCTTTGAGTGTCAGATAATTTAAATGATTTTTATGTAAACACAGTTAAACTGGCCTGAGGGTTTCCATCACTGTAACATTCAAACTGACATTATTATGTAATTTTTCTAGTTTGTTTTTGTGTGGTCACTATAATCTGATGATCTCTTAAGGATGATCTAGGGATGCTGTTATTATGATTGCTATTTATCACAACTGTAATTTCCAGTAGCAAGCATGCTAAGTCAGAGACCACTTTCTCTATGACCAAAATTGCATATAAATTTAGAAGCAATTTGTGTCTTTAACACAAAGTCACTACAAGAATATGGATTTCCTTCCTTTCGGCTCCTGTAAAAGCTAAATATTCTAGGGGATTCCACTGCATATAACCAGAAAACAAGCAGATATCCTCTTTGCTACAGAGCATTTCCACTGTAAATATTTGTCAGTATGCGTAGTAACATGATTTTCTATCTTCCTCTTAATTATGGGTTGTGATCAGCAAAAATCAATGATTTACCATAGTTACCCCATAAACAGCTACAAAGTGAGGAGAAAGCATTCTTGATTTCAGTGTTACAGCTAAATGCACAATGACAAACAAAGTAAACATTAAATTAGCGCTTTGTTTGTATTAGTCCTCCATCAATACAGCAAGCCATGGCTTAACATGCACCCAAACACAGAATGACAAATACTTCATGTATTTTTTGACAAACCCATGATCAGACTTGAATCTTTCGTTCTCTCTCCAACTCTTTCAATGACAAGTGAACCTGTTTGGTTTTTATTTCTGATAGTTTGATTGAAAATAACTCTACTGTATTTCAGCATTCCTTGACTACGTGCTCTGTAATACCAGATTTTAACAGCATGAAAATAAATCTATAAATCAAAGTAAAAGACTTTGTTTTTAATAGATGATGAAGATTATATCTCAAATGAAAACAATACCAAATCCACTAAGATTTTGTCCCCCCAGTCATGAATGTGGAGAGAGTTCATTGGAGAAAATTCAGTAACCAGAGGGAATAGAATCTGATGAAGTGATAGAACCAGCTGACATCATACACAGCTATAAAAGAAAACATATCAATTTATAGGTAGGAAAAATCAAACTGTATGAGAACAAACAAAAATTTAATCAAAGTGCCTATTTCTCAGTTGATTGCTGTTTAGCTCCAGCTTTGACACACAGTAGCCAGGTGGCTTCTGTCCTACTGGGTAGAACAATTTCAGTTTAAAATTGTTCCATGGGTCTCTAGCTCATGCTCTTAGCTTCTCTGACTCGGATTACATTATAGGGAGTAAGGCCTGTGAACAGCATACAAACCATAGGCTAGGAGATAGTCCCAATATCCTGTACACTTTCAGTCATAATATATGACTAAACGGAGAGAAAGATGGATGATGGGCATCCTCAGGGCCAAAGGTCTTTTTTTATCCCCCCCCCCATTTTTTGGAAGGTTTACTTATTTATGCATATAGAACTGGGGTACAGGCCAGAGGTGTGGGGCAGTGAGAGGATTCACCAGAGACAGAGTGGGGAGCAGAACAGGCAGATTGACAAAGTACACTGCTGAGGGGAGCAGCGGGCAGGTCAGGAGAGGTCTGCTGCACCATGCGGGTGAGCTCTGGGGCGGGGATCAACTCATGGGGAAGTGGCTTCAGCTTCTTCCCGCAGTGCTTTAACCGGCTGCTCAGCCAAGGAGAGTCTACTTTTTCTCCTTTTATATGCATGTGGCAAGCTGTCTTCTGGAGCCAAAAGGGGGATCTGGCTACTTATTTCTAGATCTTCCCAGTTAAAGTCTCAATGGCAGATGAAATTAGCGATCTCGTCTATTGGAATGTGTAAGCGTGTGGGCCATTCACAGAAATGAAATGTGCTAATTTGGGAAGCTGGATTTTGTACAACTGATAAATTCTTGGAATGAACCCTTATGACAAATATTATAGAGGAAGCAAAACACACAGCCATGTGGCCTGGCGTGAGTTTAAATGTGTGATCTTAAAGCTCAAAGGGACCCTGGGCTGCATGGCAGTCCTGCTAGGACACCCCAGCCCATTCACTGGTCTCTGCGATGAGTATTTAAACCTTTCTTGCTCCACTTCAACCTCTCATGACCTTAACGCTCATCTGCTTCCCTTGCTTCTCATTAAATTGAAGAAGTGGAAGCAGAAAGAAGAACGTGTTTTCTGTCTCCTATATGCTCCAGCACAAAATCCCTGCCCGCCTCTACCTGACAGGCCGTTTTCCCTCTTGTGTGTCTGTGGTGAGATGTCACCCTCCCCCGACTTGTAGAGGACTCGCTACCCTTCCCTCTATTCGAAGATTCCACTTCTTTAATTATCCCTTCTCTCCTACATTGTCTATTTTTTCCTCTCTATGGGATCATTCCCATCTGCACAGAGCATTTCCACTGTAAATATTTGTCAGTATGCGTAGTAACATGATTTTCTATCTTCCTCTTCATTATGGGTTGTGATCAGCAAAAATCAATGATTTACCATAGTTACCCCATAAACAGCTACAAAGTGAGGAGAAAGCATTCTTGATTTCAGTGTTA
>NW_004567139.1:4672674-4725925 GCF_000260355.1 Condylura cristata | reverse complement strand
GGGGAGCAGCGGGCGGGTCAGGAGAGGTCTGCCACGCCATGTGGTCAACTCCGGGGCAGGCGGGGATTGAACTCATGCGGAAGTGACTCAAGCTTCTCAGTGCTGTGTTTTAACCCGCTGCTCCACCAGGGAGGGGCCGGATCACATTTTTAAAAAACAAACAAACAAACAAAAAACTTGACAGTTAAGTACTTCCTCTTCATCCCTAACTTTCATCAGCCTTGAGTGTGATTCCTTATGTCTCAGACTCACTGTGACACAATGTCCCTGACCCTAGTGTGATCTTCCCTTGCTCATTCATCCTGGGAGATCACATGAAACCTGTATCTCTAAATATGCTGCTGTGAAAAGGGTTCCAAAGTTTACACCCTCCAGTCTGCCTGCTCTCCTCACACCAGCACACAAAGAGCTTCCAACTGCGTATCTTCACTTAGGTATCAACAAGCCTCTGAGACACACCATGGCCAAAGGAACTGGACTTATTGGGTATTTCCCCAGACTCAGATTTGTTTCTGCTTCAGGGCCTTTGCACTGGCTTGGAACTTTATTTCCCCAGGTATGTATGTGGTTTACTTTCTCAATTCTAGGTTTCTAAATAACAAATGTTATCGCAATTGAGAAGTGGGTCATAACTACCTACCTAAAATGGTACCCACTGATCATTGCGTGGGCATATGCCCTGGTATGGGGCATGGTGTTTGTTTGCTTTTTTAAAACATTTTTTTTGTAGCACTTGACATTGCCTGATTATTAAATTATGCATTTTTTAACTCTTACTCCACAATGTCCATGAATGAATAGATGCAGGAATGAATGTATGAATAGATGGATGTTAGAAATGTCAGGTACTATGACTGAAAATTATTTATCTCACTGCATTATTTCTTGTTCTGGCAAATAAACAAAAAACATAAATAGACACATAAGGGAAAGGGGGGGGGCGCATAAGATAGCGGGAAAGTGAAGGAAGAAAGGCCCAAAGGAAAGGAGGGAAGGAAAGAGTAGGAAGGAGGAAGGCTGGTCAAAAATAAAGTCATGGTTTCAAGAGAGTGTTATTGTTCATTGCAACGGACTGGGTAAGGATGTACAGTTAGATAATACAGATTCATGTGTGGGTTCTGTTACTTAATAATGATGTGCGTATAGGCAAGATGTTTTCAGATGCCCAGCATTTCTTTGATCAAGTTGTTAGAAGAGGCACATGGAGACTTTCTGTTTTAAAATTCTGAGATAGATGTCTAATTTATGGTGACATTATACCTCTAAATGAGTCAGCATTGGGAACATTTTATAATGACAAAGATTTGGATATTAAGAATAGACACTTTATTCAGGCCATAAAAATAGAGACAAACTTTGTCTTGGCTAGTTAATCTGTGCTAAGACTAAGTACATACAATGTGTCATTTAATTGTCTCAATAATTCTCCAAGGTAGGTATTTTTACCCTATTTTACAGATAAGGAATCTGAGGCTTAGATGTTTGAGTAATGTGTCCAAGGGATATAGGAAAACCCCAATGTGAAATGGGTAGGCCTGACTGCGGGTCCTCACCTATGTGCTTAAAATGGACTTATGAGACTCAACAGTGGGGACACACCAAAAAGGTTAATGAAGGGTTTATTTACAAAAAGGGGAAACGAAGAGAGGAATACCCAGGGAGAAAGAGATAAATAGGTAAACATGTCCTATCAGTTCCACTGAGCAGGAACCACAAGAGCATGCTGAAGCCATTGACCCCAGGCCCACATGCCCGGTAGATACCAAGCCTGGCTGCCAACTCCATTCTCAGTTCTTCGCAGTCCTCCCTCCAGTGGTGATGGCATTATGGGACTTGTAGTCCTTCATGCCTTGGGTCTCTTTGGCCTGAAACCTGAGTTTGTTCAGAACATCCTCCGCCCTCAACCCAAGGACACATTACTAATAATCCAGAGCTAGGATTCAATTCTAGATCATTGGTTGCCCTAGATTTCAGTCTATATTAAATGGGAAAGTGTAGCAGAGAGAGACATGGAGAAAGACAGAGATGACTAAGACATAAAGATGAGAGCCAGAGAAAGAGAGAGATAAAGTGATAGATGTAGAACAGGATGGGCCCGCAGGAAAGGGGAGGTTCCAGATTCCCTGCCCCACCCCAGAATGGGTGGAGCTGATCAGGAAGGAGGAGAAAATGTGGAGGAGACTGGGAAAAGGAAGGATGAGAAGTAAAGAACAAGAAGGAGACCTGGAGGAGGCACATGGAGCAGAGAGACAGGTGAGGAAGAGGTTGGCTCACTGCTCGGCTCTGGACTTGTAATACGACTGGGGGATGAGGGAGGAGACACTTGAAGCAGACGAGACACCTGTCGGAGGTTAACAATGGCAGCCTGTATCCCGATTTTGACTTTATTCCTTTCCTCCCACATGTGCTGGGTCCCTTCTGCCTTTTCCTGTGGGTCCCATCAGAGGTGTCGTAGCTTAGGCTTTTGGGCTCAGATGCCCAGTTTTGGGCCAACCCTGTTTGGCTGGGCATTTACCCACGAGGGGATGAGTAGGTTTGGGTGTTTGATTTGTAAATGATAGTCTCTACGCTTCCCTCCTCTTTATTGCACACTAATTGTATGTAAAGGTCTTATGCACTACAGTATGTTTTGTCTTGATGCAGCAGCAGATGGCAGAACCTCTTGAGAGCATGCAGTCTTGGGGATCCCAGGGCACACCTCCCCCTACCCAATAACAGATTTCAAGACATGGAGCAGAGAGACACGTGAGGAAGAGGCTGGCTCGCTTCTCGGCCTTGGACTTGTAGCAGAACTGGGGGATGTGGAAGATGAAGAGTCAGACGAAGAAACTTAAAACCAACACGCATGGGAATACATCTTGTGGAAATTAGACTGCCTTCCTCTAGCCCCACACACACTCACTACTAACAGTGAGAGAACTGTTGGGACTTCAGTTTTCAGTAATATTTTCACCCTTGATGCAAATAATAGCCTTGATCCAACAAGCACTAATAATATAAAACAGAGGCCATTACGTTTCTGAATTTGTTACCAAATATATTTTCAGTCTGCAGGCAAGTGGCCAGTCCTCTCTCACTGCTCCTCACATCTGCATGCTGACATAAGGAGAATTTAGAAACAGAAAAATCCTTTAAACAAATATCACAACTGTTTGAAATGCAGAAAAGTACAAGATTGTAAGACATAGTTTCAAAGCAAATCTTACATTAGTAAAACCATGTTTATTCACCTGCTTCTACCGATGCATGAAAGTGTTGTTCCTAATATAGACCTGGGAACTGATCCTTAAATCTGGCTATTTTCTTTTGCTATAAGTAGATTGTGACATTATTGATGAGATTCACAAAAGACACGATCCCAACTTCCTTGTCTGTCTTTGAAGATCGAGAATGGTAACCAATATTGAGTCTAATTTAAACGTCTAAATATATAATCGGTATTGAGGTGACAGCGGGAAAATCCATACTTAGCCCCACGCCATTTGCTGCTTTCCTTGTAAGCTATTTTCTGCTTTAAGTGGGGCCCATTATATTTTATTTATAGGCATCATTGGCAATATGCTTCCCAAGTTATTCTTCCAAATATTATCCCTTAGCAATGGGGGGAAAATAAAAATGTAATGGATTTTTTTTTCATGGAAAAAAAGAGAAAAACAAAACCTATGTGTTTTATGTGTTTTCTTGTGACCACAAGGTGGCACAATAGTGACCAAGAATCTTCAACTTCCTAGTACAACCACAATTACCAAAGGTCTTTACGTAATTATTAGGTCGTTATTATTAATGCTGCTGTGGTCATTATTACCAGTTTGATATTTTTAAAAGATCACACTATCACCTTAGTCTTTGGCAAGAAGCTAAAATGCTTCGTTTACTTTTTTCTCTCTTGCCTGCAAAGGCATGAACATTTTGCTTTTCCCTCAATCCCCAGCACTAGGGAAAATAAACAGGTGTGCAGATCCTTTATTTTATTGTCTTTAAGACAACCACTTAGACAATAGTGGAAACAACTTGACATTGTTTGGTTGTTCTGGATGAACAAAATGGTCCTGCCTGGACTACTTTTCATATTTATTTGTAATATAAGAACACATTCTGGAAACTTTGGTTGATGGTAGAGTTTGGGATTCGTTACTTGCAGACATGCCCTATGCCAGACATGATCTTGGGATACTAGGAAGAGTATCCAGAATATTCCAATGTGTTGTCCATTTATTTTATGACCATCTGGCATCGAGGTGAGACTGTGTCTCCTTGTGTGCAAGGAACCTGGTGACTGGAATCTGGCTGCTACAATCATAGTTATGCTACTGGAAACGAAACACAGACTGTCAGGCCCAGATCTTCAAGGTGTCCTCTGTGCATCCTTCACCCATCGGACGCTGCACCTCTGAATAACAACACAAAGTTAAGAGCAGATTGGGGGCCCTTTGTTAGTTCATCATAAATTTATGTCATCCTCATCAGAGGCTTAGTGCTCTATTTGAGCTACATTTTTCATGCCATCACTTGCTTCCTGCCATTGTAAATGCAAAAACCAAGATTTCATACTTTTTTTTTTTTTTTTTAATTAGACTTGTGTTGTTTTGAAACACACGTTTCAAACATAGGGCAGGCCTTACATTTTGCTGTCTATAAAATGCTGCTCTTTTGGGGCCCTCCCCGGTGGCACAATGGGTTAAAGCCCAGCACTACAAAGCTAGCTGCAGCCACAACTACTTCAGCATGAGTTCGATCCCCAGCCAGGGAGCTGACCCACAGGGCACAGCAGACCTCTCCTGACCCGCCCGCTGCTCCCCTCAGCAGTGGATTTCAGTTGTTTTGCCTGTTTTGCTCCCCATTCTGTCTCTGGTGAAGCCTCTGACCACCCCTGCACCTATGAGCTGTACCCCAGTTCTGTATGCATAAATAAAGAAATTTTTTAAAAAGTGCTCTTCAGTTTTCAAATGGATAGTTTTTTTCAGGCATAAAAACTAAGTTCCACTAATCTTATGGCTACTGAATCATTAATGTTTTTCCATGGGAAGTATAAAATGTGCATCACACTCAGCTATATTTTAAAGAAGTAGAAATGAGAACTTTCCTGTTAAATGCAGCTAGTAAGTACTCATATGATTAGGAACAGTTGCAGTGAATTGCATATGCTAATGAGAAAAAGCATCAAAAGTCAACAAGAAACAGTTAAATCAAAGATAGTTGAGTGAGTGAAAATCATCAGTTTGGTGGCATTGAGGAGTCATGAACTAATTTAAAGCAAGTCCATGCTGTAAATATTCAGAAACAGTAGACCAGAGAGGCTGAGTAACTTCTCCAAATCCCCCAGCTCATCAATACAGGTGCTGGTATTAAGATCTGTTATTCTTGGGAGAAGAAAAAATACTTTAGGAAAGCTGACTTCAGCTATCAACCTATCTAGGTAAAAGCCTAGATATTTAGGGAAAAAAAAAAATCTTGTGATAATCCCACAACTAGCAGTGCTTTTGTTTTCAAATGATTTTGAGACACACTGTTATTACTGATGTACATATGTAGAGGATAAAAGAATATTGATCGAGCAACTTTCTATGCCAAATGGGTATTTGTAGGTGCGCGCGCACACACACGTAACCAAATATATGTGACTATCAGAACAAACATACACCTGTAGCTTGGTATACTCACAACAGCACACAAAACAAATACTATCCCATCCATTTAATCTTATGAAGAAACTGAGACTTGGAAACAGCAGGAAATTGCCCAAGTTCACACAGCTGGCAAGAGTGCACCTGCTATTTGAGTGCAAATCTGTCTGATTTAAAATTCACTATCCTGGGACCTCACTGGTGGTGCAGTGGGATAAAGCACAGCACTAAGAAGCTAAAGCCACTTCAGCATGGGTTCCATCCCCACCCCGGAGGTGACCCACAGGGCGCGGCAGACCTCTCCTGACCCGCCCGCTGCTCCCCTCAGCAGTGTACTTTGTCAGTCGGCCTATTCTGCTCCCCGCTTTGTGTCTAGCGAATCTTCTCACTGCCCCTGCACCTCTGGCCTGTACCCCAGTTCTTTATGCACAAATAAATAAATCTTTAAAAAAAAAGTCACTATCCTTTAACTACCTTAGAAAAGAATTCTTCCTACACCCCAAATGAGTTCAACATACCGCTTCTTCTGATATGAAATCTGGTTCTCATGAGCACCTTGCATATTCGTGGGACCCACCTGCGCACAGTGGAATGCCACATTTTTCCAGATCAATCAGCAGAGCTCGTTTGGGTTCAGGGGTCATTTTTGGACAACGAGCCTGAGTTTCCTAGGCTCCCTCTAATTAGCTGGGCATCGTGGCAAGGCAGGCAGGGTCTAGGAGGATTGGTCACTGAGCCTCCAAGCGCTCCACAAAGCTGGGTGCTCTCTGGCATTCTCTCTGGTGTGTTGTCTCCTGGTCTGGCCTCTGCTGTAGTCATTCCACTTGCCCTCTTATACCTGCTGGCAGGTGTGCGCACTTGCACCTGTGCTCACACCCATGCTCCAGGGGTCCACCACCAGGCCTGCGTGCCCTCCCCTTGTCTGCGCTCCCAGCTGCATCACCACGCCCAAAGCCGCAGGTGAAGGCCACACAGGGCCATGCTGAGAATATCATGCACAGCATTACGATATAAAGTAGTTAAGTACTTCTGGAAACAACTGCGTGTTGAGGCTCTGTAGGGTGTCTGTGTAGGGGGTGTGTCCCATGTACTATGCAGGCTGAGTTCTCTCCGTTTCATACTATTCACTAAGTCTTCTGTGTTCCCGAGTCCCGTAGTGTTGTAACTCCCAAGGCAGCAGCGACTGACTCTTGGTGTCTCACACAATGGGGAGAAAGTGTGCTTATGCAATCCAAAGTGGTTGGGTAGAATAATATAGAAATCATCTGTATTCAGATGAGAATAATTTATATTCCAACTCTCCAGTGATTTCTTCTTGTTAATATTTTTTGGCTTAGGTCAATTACTGTTCTGGGCACTTGACAAATATTACCTCACTTAATCCTTGAACCGTGAGGTGGGTCCCCTTATTATCTTCACTTCACGGTTGAGAAAATTAGGGCACAGAGAAATTACATAAACTGCCCAAAGTCACATTGCAAGAAAATAATAGAAGAAAGACTCAGTCTTAAGCAGTCTTAGGCCTGTGCTCTTCATCACAGCTGAAGAAAGCAAAACAAGTAGAGTGGGAAGGAGAGAAAAGCGGGAATGTCAGCTAACTAGGTCCAGCTTGCAAAAACTGAAACAGTGAGCAGCTGTTCATCCTGGTCCTTGTCTCTCTCAGTGGCTAATTGAAGATCCTGCCCTTGAACTTGGACACAGATTTCTCCAAGCAAACCCCCAGGACTCACTGAGCCTTCTCATCCCCACAGTAACAGTGATAGCGGCTCAAGAGTCCCAGCTTCCAAGGTGACCGACAGGGGGCAGTGACCAAGCCCAGGGGCGTGTGACAACTTCACCCCAGAAAGGGGCAGGAGCCTTTTTATTACTCCACAAGTTGTTTCTATTTGGGAACGTATCCTCACACGTGTTTGTTCTTTTCTGTGCTTTTGCCCTTCACCCAGACTGTAGACTCTGCACATAATTAATGACCATTGAATGGTCTGTCCAGAAGCACCCCAGAAATTGGTGGGTGTTTAGTTCACAAAAGGTCTTGCAACCATATTGTTAAAGGGCACCCAGTGTGAACTGGGCCGCCTGTCTGTGGGGCCTCACCCACACGCTTAAAATTCAGTTATACTGCAGGTGCACACAAAAGGATCAATAATAGGTTTATTTTTAAAAGGGGAAAGGAAAAGAAAAGGAAACAAGAACTAGAATATCTTACCGGCTTGGCTGGTTTGGAGCTCTGGTAACAAACTAAACGAAAGCCCTGAGTCACGCGGCCCCAAGAGCCACTTCCCAAGCGAGAGAGGGAAAGAGAACCGTAGAAAATGGTGCCCTATTTATCCCCCAAATCACAGAATGCCTGCTTAGTTCCGCCCTTGGGTCCTCGCAGTTCTCTCCCTGGTACTGCTGGGAGTTGTAGTTTCCAATCACAGGAGTAGGGGGTAGAGTCCAGAAAGCTGGAGTAGGGGCTGAGTGCACAAGACTCTGCGGAGTTCCTTCAGGATGTCCTTGTCCTTAACAATATCTTTTTGCATTTGGTGGCTGCTGAGTAGCTGCTCAGTGTCCCTGGCTGGCCTTGGTGGTCAGCGGCCTCCTCTGCCCACTTTCCCTCGTGGCCTTCTGTGTCTTTCTGGGCAGCCAGCTCAGCATCTCTAAGTCAGACTTTTCCTCCTGTACAAAATGGGCTTGAACTACTGAGCTGAGGACCCTTGGGTGTCCTGAAAGTCATGGGCTCGTGGCAGGAGCTCACGCCGTCCTTCAGCCGGCCCTGTGGCAAGCCTCCTTCTGCAGCAAACTGTTATCAGATAGAATCAACAGGCAGCTCAATAAATAATTGATTTGCAACATGTGCTTCTAATTCACACAAAGAGCTTCTAACCACAGTGTGCAGTGCATGTGGCTGAAGTATTTTATGTGGGAAATGGAAGGTTTCTGATAACGTTCCTTTAAGACGTTTAACCAGGGACGAAACCTTGCGGGGTTCTGTCTGCCTTAAGTTCAAGTTACTTAGTCAGTGATTAAGGAGGTTTTACAGGCTCTGTGGTAAAAGAGCATAGAGAAAAAGCATTCCTTGGCTCTGTCCTGTAGTAAGACTTTCTGTTTGGGTTTTCACCCAACAGCCTTGCTGACATATTTCAGATGATTAACCTGCATCTCCGCAGCCTCCCGGGGCGCCAAAGATTTGCATGGTTGCCGGGATCAGTGAAGGCCCAGCTTAGGCTGCTGCTTTGCTTAGAGGAAACTCAACCTCAGTCCAGACAACTTGTCTTGGGGTGACAGATTCTAGTTACCTTTCCTTCATCTCTGCAGCACTTCTAGAGTGAGACAATGAACACAAACAACACACGGCAGTAGGACATTTAAGTGTATTTTTTCTCTGCAAGGTAATCAAACAAGTCTAAGTCAGTTGACCTGGGACACACTCAGCTGTGTTGATTTAAGTCTCCCAACTTTGCACAGAACACCCCGAACAACAGGCTAGGCACTCCCTGGGAGAGCAACACAGGTGTCTGGACAGAGAGAGAGGCTGATGCCAGCCAAGTCTCAGGACACCTCCCCACCGTCCCGGGAGGATTGTGTTTTGCTTTAGTGAGGTAAGAACAGTGACAGAACCTTTCCATCAGAGGACAAAAGTTTTTTCTTCCTGAGGGAAAAGGTTCAGAACATCACAGACCAAAGAGGGTTTTCCAGAGACCCGGGCTCGTTGCCTCAGGAAAATGCCCGGTAGGAAGCCTTGTGTATTCTCTGCCCAGTCACTCTGGACAGTCTCAGGCACCACCTTTTGTTTTCAAAGGCCTCATATCGAGGAGAGAGTGGAAGCTACGTGCTTCCGTGCTGTGTATTAGGTCACTTTGTGTGTCTGTGTTAACCCTGCTTGCAATGTGCATGTGGTGCTGGCTTAGTTCTCGATGTCTCCCTCAAATATGAGAGAGAGAGACAAAGAACTCACACAAATTGAGAATTGAGGCAGGAATGCCAAGGATATCCACAGGAAAATCTTACCTTTGACAAACAGGCAGAGCAGGAAGCAGAACAGGCAGATGTAATAAAACACGCTGCTGAGGGAAAGGCGGGTCAGGAGAGGTCAGCTGCTCCCTGTGGGTCACCTCCTGCCCGGGGATCGAACTTGTGCTGCAGTGGCTGCAATAGCTTCACAGTGCTGTGCTTTAACCTGCTGCACCACCAGGGAATGCCCGGAAACGTCTTTCTTTTGTGTTTTTTGATTTTTTAAATAACAACAGTAGGTCCTTAACTGCCCAGAAATATGTGTTTTCCACAGACGCCAATGTCACATTCAAGTAGTTTGGACTGAAATCGTACCTCAGCCTTCCTCTTCCTCACCAGCCTTGATGCCCAATCATTCCCTTTACATCTGTCCCTCCCCGTGTCGGTGAGAAATCATGTTGGTTTTTGCTCAGGTAGCAGCCTGGAGATAAGCCCTCTCCTTCTTTCTACCTTTCCTTGCAAGGGGTGTTCTGAATTCTTTCTTCCACAATGCTGGCAAGAGCTCTGACCATGAAGGCTCAGACCTAGGTGAGCAAGAGAAAAGGGCAGCTGCAGGCTAAGCCAGCCCAGGGGCCACATACAGATCTCTGCCCGGCCCCCAAATCTGGCCCCAACCCTGGGTCTGACCCCCAACCCCAGGTCCTGGAGGCGAGAGAATGAGAAACACAATTCTCAAATTTTTTTTTTTTTAACCTGGACACATGTCCCAATTGGAAATTTGTTAAGAAGAAGCAAAGAAAGAGATATCTGATGACATGGAGATGACAAGCATCCTGTTTCGCGGTGGGATTAAGTGTATCTCTGCAAAGCATTTGTTTTCCATCTAATTAACTGCACTGTACAATTTCATCTATAGGGAGAAACACTGATGTTTTACAAAAAAAAAAAAAAATCACATTAGACCTACTTCACATCATGAACAGAAAACAAGAAAAGCTGTTTTGCACAGAACAATGCTTCCAGAGACGTTCCATTCTTCCATTCTTCATTTGGATGGAGCGGTTCTACAAGCTGTTAAAAGCCTCTAGACATGGCTGTGCTTGAATTCATTTCTGCCTGTGCTTGAATTCTCTGAGGCAGCGATCTCGTTATCACCGGACCTGAGGTCGCTGGCATCCTCAAACAGCTTGCAGGACCCAGAATGTGAAGACACACACACACACACACACACACTCTCTCTCTCTCTCTCTCTCTCTCTCTCTCTCTTTTCCCGTCCCTTTAAGATCTTTATTATTAAGTGACTCATGAGTGTGTCAAGCCTTGTAAACCTGAATGGGAACTCTGAGGTGCATCTGACTGGGAATGCCGATTTTTACATGCTAATTTGGTAGGAGGCTTGGACAGTGATGGTAGGTAGCACTACAGGATGTATTTACTGGACTTCGATGCTTCCGGCAAGATGAGAATAAACAGAGTGCAGGAAGCAAAGTGAAGGAAAATGAAAATAGGGGTGTGGGACAGAAGCTAAAAGGGGGTGCATTCTTGTTGTGGTGGTTTCCTACCTGCTATATTGTAGTACTCTGGATTGGTCGTAGGGGCTCTGAGCCCCAAATCACAGCACGTACAATTTTAAAAATGGATTTTGCATCTCTAAAGCAAAATGGTGAAAATGCATTATTTTGATCTGAAATTTTAGGACAATTTTGCAACTTGCATGATCTGAATAAATATCCATAAAAGAGGAAAAAATTTATCTGTCTGCCTTTAAAAGGTAACTTTACTGCTCACAGGCAAAAGAAAAAAGGAAAGCAAACAGGATGAAAGGAAGGATAAAAGAAGGCAGAAAATCACACCTATAGATCTTATTTTTATTGGTAACTTCTGGATTATGTAATACAATTCAATTTACTGGTGTGTTTTAATTTAAATGGCGCGCGAGAGAGAGGAGGGGGAGATTTCACAGAAAAAGTAAAAATTATTTGTGTGTGTAAATAACAAATAAAACCCCATTATGGCATATAGTTATTGTGAGCTCAGCACAATATAAAAATAAAACAGGTAATGCTAAATGTACCTCATAAGTCTTCAATTTATAAAGTTTAAAGTAAGTCTCCATTCATAGGTGACTGGATTTGTGTTCAAAGTAATCACGATCAACATCTTCGAACAAGGAAAGAGTACACAAATTTGTCATATTCTAAAGTTGAAGCAATTCTATTCCAGTCAGCTTATCTACATCATAATGTGCACAAAATCAGTTTAATTATATTTCATAAAATCTTCCATTTCAAGATTTTTCCAAGTTCAATGGAAAAAATTCTTAAAATTCGCAATAGAAGCCATTTGTTTGGTAGTCACCAAGATAGGAACTATACATAACTTCTGGGTACAAATAAATACTTTCCCCTTCGCCTTCTTGTCCTGGGTTCCATCCCTTCAGTAACCTGCCAAAGTTGTATTCTTTCAAACAGACGACTACATTTTCCCTCTCAGGATCTGCCATCCACGTCCTCACCCATGTCTAAGATCCTGTTTCTTTACCTGTCCTTGGAGAAGGTAGGATTGGTCACAAGAAGCCTCCCGGCCAAAGGACCTTGGTCCCTTATACCTGTTCTTCTGTAGAAAGCCATTTTTTTGGTTGTTGTTATTGTTTTAGTTAACAGCCAAGTTTAAGAAAGAAACAAAGCAAGTCTGAATAATAATGTCTCCTGCTTCGTGGGTTAGAGAAAAATAGCTTCTAGCACTTGTTGATCATTAGCTGGGAAAGTGGCAGTCAGAGGCTGAACTTGTGATATTGGTGGCACCGGTGACCTGGGCTATTTCTGGCCATTTCTGGTGACTACCTACGCTTATTGACCCTAGGACATGGTGCTGGGTGGTAAAGTTGATCCTGGAGCTCAGCATCTCAATATTACAAGCTAGTGAGAACAATCTTACATATCTTGGCTAGATGATACAGGTATTTATAGGAAACCACTCAGGTTTACTATGCATGACTGCCTGTGTTTCTATATTTACTCATTCCATCGATCTACCTTTATTCCCCAATGCATCGCCATTGAAAATACAAGTCTATGAGATAAGAAAGGGAGATAACAAGTCAATCAATGAATGAATTGTTAACAAATTGCATTGTAATACCATGGCTAATATAACTTGCTAGCCCCCCCCCAAAAAAAAACCTACCTTTTTTAATAATTAGAAATTGTGTCATCTTTAGATTATTCCCTCAAGTTTAACCCCTTCTACTCATCCCATCACCATCAAACATAGATATAGCACTCTTTAAAAGCCCTGTTTATAACTATCTACCTTGAAGTGACTGGCTAGTGAGTAAAATCATTGAAGGGACCCTGGTGACATGTAGGACTACATTTGGGATTCTACAGAGATTCGATTTAAAGTCAGGAGAGCTTTCTGATAAGGCGGTTCCTTACACTCATCCTTGGCAGAGGTGCTGGTCTCCTCCGGGTTTTCACAGCTGCTGACAATGGCCACAGCACTAAATGACCTTCTTCTGACCTTGGTGTCAGAGGTCCCCGCTCCTCGGACTGCGGGGGCTTTCTCCATGTTGTTGTGCAGCTGTTGGTCTTTCCAGTCCAGCTGTTTGGCGCTGCAAAAGGGAGCGTACACTTCCACACTGCCCTCGAACTGCAAGCAGTTGACTTTGTAGTATTTTCTCTTAACTTCCAAGACGTCATTAAACCTATGGCCCCAGAGAATTTCTCGGGGAACATAAGAACTCCTGGATTGGTGGGAGGTTCCCGTGGAATCCCCGGTATAGATGAATGTCACCAAGATCTCAAAGTTGTCTTTGGCCACTGCTTTTCGGTCAAGGGCATACAGAGGGCTGTCGTGGTCAATCTCATGAACAATTGTGACTGGTGTGACAAGGATGATCTGGTCATTAACTAGCTTGAGGTCTTTGAAGGCCATGGTCATCCGCCCTTCGCTGTCCTCCGTGTAGCGGAGCAGCTGGGCTCGCACGGTGCCCTCCACCACGTGATTTGGCCGGAAATCACCAATGCGCCACATGAGGCAAAGCTTCCCGTCTCTCATGCCTATGAGCGCAAAGTAGCTGAACCGGATGGTCTGGGCTCTCTTCCGAGCGGTTGCCATTTTGGCCAAGGCGGCACCGATGATGAAGGTATTGATGATGCAGCTCAGGATGGACTGCAGGATGACCGTGAGCACCGCCACGGAGCATTCCTCGGTGACGCAGCGGTAACCGTACCCTATGGTGGTCTGGGTCTCCAGGGAGAATAAGAACGCCCCCGTGAAGGAGTGGACGTTGTCAACACAAGGCGTGATGTCTGGATCATTGAGCAGATCTCCGTGATGAAAGGCGATGAGCCAGAAGACAGAGCCAAAGATGAGCCAGGAGAGGATGTAAGATAGAGAGAATATCACAAACATGTGGCGCCACTTGGTGTCCACCAGTGTCGTGAAAATGTCGACTACGTAACTCCCCCATTCTCCAAAAATGTGCTTAAAGTAGACGTTGCAACTGCCATCTTTGTGAAGCAGGCGTCTTCGAGCTCTTCTCTTCTCTGCAACAATGTGCTCTGGGGGGTAGCCTGCATACTTGGGGTCCATGTTCACAATCGGATAGTTGCTGCTGTAGTAGCTCATTTTCTCTTGTGCCCTTGAGACATTGAGGTGATGCTGGTGATGGTAATAGTTCTAGGTGGGTTGTAACTTGTTGGTTCAGATTTTCAGTTACAGCCTAAAAAATAGAAGAAGAAGAAGAAGAAGAAGAAGAAGAAGAAAAAGAAGAAGAAGAAGAAGAAGAAGCACACTTATGCTTTAGCTTTTAATTTCCATCTTTCTAGCAATTTGCCAAATTTGAAGCAATTTCATGCCATCTGAAGTAACTAAGATTTCATTTGAATGATAGAGACATTCAGTATTGATTACTCATTTCAGTTTCGAATCCATCTCAGCCATTACAGGAACAAAATATGCAATTAGAAGAAATAACATTTTTATCTATGTGTACAGCTTGAGTAAACACTGTGATTATCCCAAATGAAGATGCACTACTTTTCTGTACTCACATAAGAAAATATATTATTTTTTAGACTCTTCTGACATGAGGGCATTTCAAAAAAAATACAACTCTCATGTAAAAGGCACTAACTCCGATTTTTTTTTTTTCAGTCTTATAAGCTTTGTGTTGCAGTCAGATGGTTCCCTCAGAAGAAGAAGCAATTTAGAGTTTCAACCTTCATGTTAAAATGTCACTTACATACTGGCTGCTGTGATGGAAAGTCCTTCAGCTTCACATCTGCAGCTTCTTTCACTTCCACGGAGATTGTGCACTTCTCAGGATGGAACAGAACTGACAGGGACACTTTCAGTTAAACTACACCCTCGCTCTGCAACTTGGTCTTGAGAGGAAAAAACTCACTTAACCCCAGAGGAGTCAAACCACTGCCAGGTAAGCTTTCAAAAAGGTATAAAATTGCTCTGCCTTTGTCTCTGAACAGCCATCCCTTACCTACCCCTTCTGCCCCCCTTTTTTTGGGACACTGGAAACTTTTCTCTTTTCTTCTGAATAGAAGCTGAAAATTTGCCAGCGTTGCTAATCTTGCTTTCCTCTGAAAGGCAGCAGTCTACACCGGAACTCTTCTCTCTGCTTCTCCCCGTGTGCCTAGGGTTTCAGTCATTCCTCCATGGCGTCCTTGTTCTCCCTTCAAAAGTGAGTCTTTGAAAGAACTGAAAGGACAGACAGTTCTTATCACCTTCCTGATAGAGGCCAATGAATGTCCCAGCTCAAGTGTGGAAAAATTCAATTTTAGAAAAAATGCAATGTGAAGTGATGGTTTGTGGCTTCTGTGTGTGGGGTTGGAGGGGGGGAAGAAGCACCTACAAAGTAATTTTAATTTAGGTGAAATTAGTACTTATTAGTCTACCTGAGCTAGATGGAGGAAGGGGAAGGGGAGACATTCAAGGGGTCAATCAGTGGCTGCATAGAAAAGCAGGAGGAATAGGGAGCCCTCCACCCCAATTGAACCAGCCTGAAGCCAGCCAGGGCAATTTCCCCCTCAGGACTTCTCCAGGCCTTCCCTCCTAAGACGGCAGAGAGGGTTAATTTCCTTCCAGTCAAAGGGGATCACTTTTCTTCTCCAGGGACCAAGCCCACTTTACAATAAGCACTTTGTTTGGGGGAGCACCCGGAACAGGAGTGTGGAGTCTGCTTACAGCCCCACACCCCTAAGTCATGTAGAATTTCTGCTTGCCCATCCCCCACCAGTCACCTCTTCCCCCACCACACTTCACCCACCACCACTCCAACTCCACTGAGGGGTTACCTCCTCTCCTTTGTCAGCACTTCTTTTGTGATTTGGGGAGAAGACTATACAATTTCAGGATGCAACGCAGGCTGACAAAATGCTCACTGGAATGTTGAATGTAGAATATTTCCACAAATTTTGTCCCCAACACCTAGCCTTCCTTGTAGGGCTCTGTCGGATGGGGGTGCTGAAGGGCACCTTCAACCAGGAGCTGCCCTGGGCTCTTCATCTTTGCTCTCTCACCCCGATTATTTCTAGGCATGGAAATGGGGCTAGTTATCATCAAAAGCCCAAATTAAAAAGCAGATTTGGAGATAGGGTTGTATTTTGCTAAAGGCTTCCAACCCAGTTCCTTAAAGGGAACAGCACTCTTTGTGGCAGTGTGAGAATAAGAAAGCAAAGCTCATAAACCAGGATCTACCCGAGGACTCTGCTCTTTTCTGTTACCAAGAGGGAAAAAAATGAAAGGTTTCTATTTGAAACGGCATTTGGCTGGCATCCTCTTGATTTCCAACACCAGCAACTATTAGCAACGAGCCCTTTTAAAAGCACCTTCCACAGTATGCTAATTGGCAAATGAGCTTTCAATGAATACAAGTTACAAGTGAACAAATTTGAGTTATTTCTGAATAGTGTAACCATTTCAGGGATGCGAGCTGCAGCTGTGACTATCCTGTCCCAATTCCACTGTGTCAGGATGGATTACAGTGATCGCCACTTCAGTTGATCCAGAGAAACGCTGTCATCAAATCACGTGAGGTACCTACATTTCATTCCTCCAAGTCTTTGACTGTCCAGCTATGTACACAATGCACTCTTTCCAAGACATTTTTAAGCTAAATGATGGATGATAACGTGATGAATTTTATGGAGTTCTAACCATAAAAGTCTATACAATGACCAAAGAAATGTGCTAAGACACTTTTGTCAAAATGGCTGAACCAAAGAAATAGGAGTTCATCTTTTGTTTAGTATATTGTGTTCATTTTAGAACTTTTCAATCATTTTCCGTTGAAAGACAAGAGGCTGAGACAGGTTGATTGACGGGGCATGCTATATTAACCTTTGTATTGTTGATGACTAGAAATCAGCTTTAAAGATATCTGGGTGTTTTGCTAGTCATGTCACCCTTAATTCCATCATAAGAAGCCATTTGCAAGGTGTCATTTCTGTATTTCCTTTGTGCACCTGAGCCCTTTAATTTTTGATAGTCACTACACGATTGATTGGAGAATCTTTTTTATTCAAATGGCATTTGATCCTTGCCCTTAAAAATTGTGAACTATTAAGTGGAATCAGGCAAGGCCCCTTTCTGCACCAATTTCAAATTATTTTGCCAAATCACACATAACTAAAGCAGGAGGAGAACCATCCCTGCCCCCCACACCCCCAACTATGCTCTGACATTCTTTTAAGTTTCCCAGAATAATACTCAGTACCTTCTGGATGGGGATTTCTGGAGATGCCATCTAAGTTCAGTACAACTTTCAGACATTTAGGACTCCTACATTGACTGCCTCCCTTGGGACACCTAAGAGACTCAAACATTCTCAGAAATTACTTGTTAACTTCAGACTTAAAAAAAAAAAAAAAAAAAGTCCCATCCTCTACTTTGACTAGTGGGATCTGCTTTTCGTCCTCAATTTTCTAGATCTCTGTATAAATCAGGAAGTAGCCTTTACTGATTTAGCACATTTCAGATGGAATTTGTGCAAATGGGACACAAGACAGGGAGCTTTCTCCACAAAACAAATGAGCATCCTGTTTCTGTCCCCGGTTTCTTGATATGCAAATATGCTTCAGTCACACTCACCAATTTTGCAGCAAACCCTTTGCCATATCCTCTCAAATTCATCCCTGCACAAGACAGACTATGCTTGTTGCCAGTTATCTCATTAACATGCTGTGGGTCAAGGCTAAGCTTGAGCCCACTGTGTTGTTTGCTAATAAAATTCAACCTTGTCTTTAGCATCAATAAGACTATATTCATAGAATGACTGTCTTTGTATCATTTGAGATGCACCACAAATAATGGTCTAACTTCCATAAAATACAACAAATAATTCCCACAGCCTTGATGAGTCACAGAGCCCTTCCCATTGGTCAGCAGATTACTTTCCTGACAACTAATGGGTGAGAGGAGATATTTTGGAGGAAACGCAAGAGCTGATGGGAGAGCAGAAAAGGTGGCTGCATCTCCTGTGCAGCTCCCTCTGTTTGAATTGAAGACAGCTTGGGTGGGACTCACCAGATGTAAGGTGGGTGGTGTAGGCAGCTGGCACCCATGGGTGGGCCTTGTTTGCTGGGGAGAAAACTGGGAGGCATGTCCATGAGTGAGGACAGAACCCAAGCAAGGGAGTTTATTTTGTGCAAAACCAGGGCCACAACTTGTTATCCTGGGATCACACCTGGACTTTCTCTTGCCTGGGGCCTTCACACACTTTCAGAAACATGTGGGTGGCTGCCTTGGGGCAGTCATTGAATCCCAGCTTCACCCAGGAGCTGCTGGACACTGCACACTTCTCCAAATCCTCCTTTTCACTAATCTCCAACAGCTTCTCCTTTGTAAGTAAGCCCCCAGCATCTTCCTAGTTCCATCTCAAGAGATGACCTCAGCTGGCTCTGCAGTTTTCGCTGCTTCTGCCCTCTTCTGTATCACAACCTTACTCTCCCACTCTGATCTAGCTTCTCAGTGACCATGGATTTTACCTCTTAATAGTGCTTCACAATTTCTCCTGAAAACATGTAAGGAAGCTTTGTCAGATTATGACAGGTGAGGTGTTAAGCACCAGCAACTCAGCTGAGAGCTGGGAAGGAGTAGCAGAAATCCAGGGGCGGGCCATGATGCTCCTGACTTTATCTGGGGAACCAACTTCTACTCTGTGTTTTCTTCATATAATATCTACATCCCAATGAAATACTCTACCTCACTGAAATGATGCTGTTTTATAAAGAGAGAGAAGAAGTCTTGAGTCTGGGCTTTGTGTTTCTCCATATTCTGGTTCAGGATGGTGCCAACACAAAGGCAACTTATAACTCTAAAGGGTTCTGTCTTAAAAATCAAATTCCCTTATTAAGAAAGCATTGGAGATAACATGCCATTGTAGAGAACAAGAAAGCAGTCTGTAGCTCTGGGTATGTCCTCAAGGTCCTGAGGGGTTTGTGTTAAGTGTTTCCCTGAATCTGAGGGTGCCCCCGCCATGACTGGGGATAGTGCTATCTGTGTGTTATAGACTCAATGTGATTATGAATGGGAACCATCTTTCACAGTGCCCACCTCAGAGCCTTTATTCAATATTTACTGTGAGAATCTGAATCCCATAGGCATGCACTGGTACCTTTGTAAAACAGCAGAGCATCTGTTTTAACTGTTTCAACGAGTTTCTGTGACAACAGGGGAAACGCTGTGTCGGTCACTGTATATGTTTCTGTTTAATGACAAGATGGCACTTTTCTTTTCCATTCTTTCCCCTTTGGGCCACCTCTGAGTTACCGGTTCCCCCAAAGCCAAGACCTTCCTTTTTTTTTTTTACAACCATCACCACATGGAGGTCCCCCACCCTCCTTCTCCTGCCCCTTTTTCCTCCTCCTCTCTCTCTCATGCACAGATGCACATACTCCCAACTTAGTGTACAAATTTCATAACAACTTTTTCTGAGCAGCCAACCCCAAGGACACAAGATGACCTTGGCAAAGTTAACACATTAAGGAAATTCACAAGGTGACTGCCTTTGTCATGAAGGGTATGTACATGCGTTATTAAGATGGCTCTGTGGGGTTCTCTTACTCTTATCTTGGAAATCAGCCTGTCCACCCCCAACTTGTTGGATGCCAGCAGAGTTGCTTGGAGTTTGCCAGGAGCTGCCTCTGAGTTGGTTCTGATCTAAGATCTCACGTGGCCCTTTAAAGATCACAGGTCAACTTTCCCCAGAAAAGGACTGACTTCCCCAGAGGCCTCTAAAATTCTCCACTGGAAAGTGTTTTACTGTTTTTTGTGCCTTTTTTTTTTTTTTCATTTTTCTAAGCAGAGGCCATGCCAATTAGTGAGGCAAGACCTGCCTTTGAGGGATCAGCATTTGATAAATTATTTAATCAATAAACATGAAAACAAAACCAATGAAATAATTGCAGCTAGTGGGGAGTGCCAAAAGTGGAATTCTCGGAGCCAGGGAGGACAGCATAATGTGCCCTGGGACCAGAGCTACCAGGCTCCCTCCATGCCCCCTTAACCCTGCAGCCTACTGACACTCTGGGTTCTCCTCCAATTTTATGGTGCTACACAGTTACCATCTGCTTAAGGGACTTAAATCCATAGGAGCAGTTCAGCGGCTGCATCCTTTGTTCCAAGTATAAAAGTTGAAGATGTGAGTCTCATCAGGACCATCTTTCTGGATCACATCTGTATCTTCTCACTGGACTCAGGCTGTGAATCCTGAATGCCCGGTCTCACCTGGTGCACATGAAGGCCTTCTAATCCAGCTCTTGCCAACTTTCATCCAGCGTGATTGTCCTAACTGGAACGTGAAGACCCCACTCCTGTCACGGGGGCTGCTGCTCAGGCTGACAATCCTTGCAGCATGGTGTGGTCGAAGGGCAGGCACATGGGGACCACACTCTGATGCCAGGTATGGTTCAACCACATCTGGGCTGGCAAGTAAATCCTACTATATGATCATTGTTTCTCCCTTTCTTTTGGAAGTCAGAAACCGTCTCTTGTTTCCACAGTATCAATAGCTACTCATTGTAAGCTGACCTGAGTAACTGTAAGTGATTATGCAGTTACAAAGCCTATTTACAGAAAAAGTTTACTAAGCTCCACTCTAATACACAAAGCTATACCTGCCTGAGCCTTTGTTACATCTGTGTATCGGAAGGGATGTGTTATCATTGAAGTCTCATTTTTTTTTTTTTTTAAGATTTATTTATTTGTGCATACAGAACTGGGGTACAGGCCAGAGGCTCAGGGGTGGCGAGAGGCTTCACCAGAGACAGAGTGGGGAGCAGAACAGGCAGATCGACGAAGTACACTGCTGAGGGGAGCAGCGGGCGGGTCAGGAGAGGTCTGCCACGCCATGTGGTCACCTCCGGGGCAGGCGGGAATCGAACTCATGCAGAAGCGGCTTTAGATTCTCAGTGCAGTGCTTTAACCCGCTGCGCCACCAGGGAGGGCCCTGAAGTCTCATTTTTAAAATTAGCTTTTGGGAGAGGCATGGTCTGAGGAAAATGTAAACTACAATAAAACCCTTTCCTACACCACTCTTCTTTTCAAAACTCTTACCACTACTGACTGATTCACTTGTGTGTTGGCTGGATTACCCCATGGAATGGATTGTAAACTCTATGAAAAAAATTCCTGTTGTTTTTTTTACAACTGCATCCCCAGAGCTAGTGCAATATATGGTCTACAACCACTCACTGAGTATACTTTAAAGGGACAAATGAATAAATAACTCAGCAGTACAAAGATGATATTTATTCTCAAGGTGATTTCAGCCCTGGTGAGAGAGTCAGCTTTCCTAGAACTCTAAAAACATCAATTTTGACAGTTCTTCAATCACCAGCTCTCAATTACTCCCATTATTCTGTCCCCACACACATCATCTATGTTTAGAGACTTCTTTTGTTAAATCATATGATTTGCTTTTGTTTAGCAGCTTTCTTAGAACTGGAGATTTCACTGACAGTGGCATCTAACCATGCTCCTTGGAAATCTGGAGTTAAAAAAAATTGTACCTGGACCCTCCCTGGTGGCGCAGCAGGTTAAAGCACTGCACTAAGAAGCTTAAGCCAATTCTGCATGAGTTCAATCCCCGCCTGCCCCGGAGGTGACCACATGGCGCGGCAGACCTCTCCTGACCCACCTGCTGCTCCCCTCAGCAGTGTACTTCGTCGATCTGCCTGTTCTGCTCCCCACTCTGTCTCTGGTGAATCCTCTCACCCTCTGCATCTCTGGCCTGTACCCCAGTTCTATATGAATAAAGAAATAAATCTTTAAAAAAAAATTGTACTTGGCACTGGATAGCCTTTAGTTTGTTAAAACACTAACAACAATTTAGTTTGTTAGTGTTTGGCCCTCTGAACACTAATGCATAATGTTGTCATTTTAAAGATTATATATGTGTGTGTATAATGTAAACTCTATATCCATAACCCATTTAAACTATTTCTGGAGGTAAGTTGGCTATGGGACAATTTTCTACAATTCTGGCACACTCAACCAGCAATTCCATTTACAGCAATTTGTTCTAATAAAATCATCATGGATGATCATAGGGTCTTGACTAATTTGACTTTGGTCTAGTCAGCTACTAAGTACAAAATTGTTTCATAGGTAAAGGTATGATAACATTACTCAAGGCTTCTAATGTAGTCATTTAAAAGTAATAGAGTAGAAGAATGGCAAGACAAATATAAAACCTATTATTTAGTGGGAGAAACAGCATTATAAGATCATTTTTATAACTTAGGGCTTTTAAAAATTTTTAAATGGAGAGAGGGTGCCCTTACTGGGGCTCAGTGGGTTAAAGCACAGCACTGTGAAGGTCTCCGCAACCCATGAGTTTGATTCCCAGCCCGGGAGTGACCCAAAGGGCTCAGCAGACCTCTCCTGTCCCCCGCTGCTCCCCTCAGCAGTGTACTTCATCAATCTGCCTGTTCTATTCCCCTCTCTGTCTCTGGTGGATCCTCTCAACCCCTGCACTTCACTTCTGGCCTGTACCCAGTTCTTGTGCATAAATAAATAAATCTTTAAAATTAAAAAAAATAAAAAACATGGAGAGATAAGCTGATATATGATAAAATGCTCATCATGGACCTCAGTCTGGTAAGATGATTTTTTTTCTCTCCTTTTTATTTGCTTCTATTTTATAAAAGTTTACAATGAACCTGCATTGCTCTCACATAAAAGAAAAGCAGGTGTTTTCAGTGGATACTTTGAAGTGTACCAACTCTGAGGCTCCATAAAGGGAAAACAAACCAACAGCAATCTAAAAGCATTTATTAGAACTTTTAAAAGGCAACTATAAATAGCCCAGAGAGGCAGACAGTCTTACAGACGTTTAAAGTCAGACATCGATGCTGTAATTTTTGCTGGAACAATTCACAGAAACAAATATAGTGACATTTAATTCATCTAAGTAAAACCAGATCTCATTTAAAACAAGGAAGGGGGAACGAGGGGGCCGGGGCAGATTTGGCCACTGGGGACCAACTGGAGAAGCCATGAATGCAGCTGGTAACAAATCAAGGGTACATAAAGCAGAGGTAGAATTAAACAGGCATCCAGGCAGACCCCCCACCCCCGCCCCCCCATAGACTCTCTGCTTCCTTTCCCTCTCCAAGCCATATTAAATCTGCTAATACCTTCACTTCTTGGCTTGGTATAACAAAGTCTGGTTTAGGAATCTTTCTTTTATCTTAATATTTTCAATAACTTTGGAAAGAAAACATTAAAAATCATGCTATTTTGCAATTTGAGTAGTTGAAGCGCTATGTTAATAGACTTTTAAGACCCAAGGAAATGGTTTGTCAAAATGAATGCATTGGAGGAAAGCAATTCGATATTTATCATGCAGATGTGCCTAAATATCTGACCCCATTAGCTCTTAATAATCCATATTCATGACTCTGGGACCCCTCCTCCCCTCCCCCAGCAGTAAGTGCAATGGCGGGTTTTCAAAAATAGTCTATTAACAACTTGTCTCTGTATCCAACGACAATAGGTTACACCTGTAAGCCCTTTGGGTCCATCCCAATCCTTCTGATTCTGTTGACCCCTAGTTAGATTTCTCAAAGATTTCCTGCAAATCTTTGAGATCTATTATAAGAATGAGATGCTGGGTCTGGCGAACAGGAGGTTGCTGAAACACTAGAAAATCACAAGGAAGACTACCTGCACTTTTGTATAAGTGATTCAACTTCTTTAAGTCTCTGTTTACTCTCCTGAAAATTTGTAGATGACAGGCTTGTTAGGAAGATTAAAGGAAGGTGTGTCCAAACCTCCTTTCACAGTACCTGGTATTTAATGAGCATTTAATTGTGCTGCTGATAACTGTGGCCATTGTACCACAAGAGTATAGAGCTGAAGGAGGAAAAAGAAAGAGAGGAAGAGAGAGGGACTTTTAGCAGCCTTTTTTTTTTTTTCTCATAAAGAATTATTACACTGGTAATTCCTCAGGTTTCTTTGAAATTACCAGGAGCTCTCACAGAGCTTGCTGGAAAAAACACAAATATCATTTAGAAGCCATTTTGTATGTGCCACCCACTTGCTTTTCAGTAGCTCGTTTACCCATGACGGATCTTTCACAGCCCTGGACTAGTTTGGCTTGAGAGATGCACTGTTGATTCTAGAACAAATGTACTGTATGATATGCACACGTGCTGCACGTTTTCATCTCAGAGTTCAGTATTTATGGTATTCTGACAGGACACTAAGTCCTATCTCTCTCGAGGGCTGTTTTCCCAATTTGAGAAGATAGCTGTAAATTGTCCTCTTTGGCAATTTACAGAGTCAATTCATTCACCTATTCAATCTGCAAGAATCATAGAACTTTCCCTGGAGAGTGTCTACAGATCCTTTGACCTTTCAATGATTGGATTTCTGTTTTAGGTTGTCAGAATGAAAACCAGGTCATTTTTATAGGGAAGAATATGAAGCAACTCTTAGTGCATTTGATGGACTCTTGAATTTTCATGCATTTCACTTTCAACACTTTCTTTCAAAGGATTTATTTATTTATGCATACAGAACTGGGGTACAGGACAGAGGTGCAGGGGCATTGGGAGGGTTCACCAGAGGCAGAGTGGGAAGCAGAACAGGCGAATCTACTGAAATTCACTGTTGAGGGGAGCAGCAGGGAAACAAGAGTGGTCTGCTGCTTCCTGGCTGAAGAACTTAAGCTGAAGTGGCTTTGGCAAGCTTCATAGTGCTATGCTTTAACCCACTGTGCCATCCGGGAGGGCCCACTTTCTCCACTTTCTCTGCCAGTTATCCTTTTATTTCTACCACTACGTATTAGAGAGCAATGAATCATCCTTCTCTTACTAGGAAGGTTTGGTTTATTTATCTATAAAAGTCTCTTCAAAAAGAGGTGACATGGTTAGCAACACTTCCCTTACAGAGAGAAGTAATATTGGTTCTAACATTGCTGAGGCTGGACTACTGATTATGATACACAGTGGGAAGTTGAATTTGGAGCCTGTGGGGGCAATTAAACTGCATGGTGAGATACTTAAGCCTTTACTGTGAGAGACCAAGCCTTGGTAAGCTGGAAAAGATGGTGGACAGTCTTGTGTTTTCTTCAGCTCATCAAAAGGTAAACAGGCCTGAGTCAGTGTGAGGTCAACTATCAAGAGGTGTAAGGTCCTTTGGTGATTTGAGGAACTCCAACTTGGCAAGTGCAAGACATCACCCAGACATTCTGGCCAGGCAGCCCACTGAGAGCAGAGACTTCTATGATAGGATGATTCCAGAGACGACAGGATGCTGTAGACCCAAAGGAAGTTGGGAAGGTTTCAGACATTTCCCCTGCTTTTAAGGTGCAAAGGTACTTCCCTATTATTCTGCTTTTGTGATCAGTGTTGGTGTTCTAAACTAATGTAGGAGGAGAGTGCTACAGATAAGCCAGAGGAGGAAAGAAGTGAGGAATTGATTTGCATTTGACTTGAATAAATCATATGGTTTGGAAAGAATGTACGTCCCATTTCTGAACATTGCAAGCTATTCAAATGATTTTCTCTTGCCTAAATTCAAGCTATCCAACAGGCAGGATGTAATCAAGGGGAACATTCTGGGTAGTTGAGCAAAAGGCAGTTGAGGAATTTTTATTTTTAATTCCTTGAGCTAATTCATCCAGCAGATAATCTGCCTATGGAAATTTGAGTGGTGCTTGGCTTGAACAAACAGATTTCCCACATCCAAATCAAAATTCATCCTTAGCCAAGAATGTACACAGCCTAGCTACATGGAGAAAGATTTTCATTATATCTTGAAATTCAACATTTCTTAGCTACTGACTTTATTAAGAATTATTCATAACAATTCTAACTATAGGCAGCACGGCCTCCTTTTATTTGAGACTGGTTGGAGGAAGGGGCACACAAGAATGTTTTCTCTGGTAATAAAATTGCCTTTTGCTTCAATTTAATCAAAACTCCACTTTCCACCCATGTGGGCAGAGTACATACCATTTATGACAAGTTCATTCAGCTCATAGCCTTGGCAGTATTGCAGAACTTGGAAACTGTAAGGAGAGGAATACTCTCTGAACTGAAATTGCTTTTTTTCTATTCATAGAAGCTAAGACCAGAAGAAGAAATATTGGCTTTTTAACTGAGAAATGTAAACATCATTGGCATCGGAATGCCCAATCTCATGGAACATTCCTGTGGAAAGAGATTGGATGCCTTCAAAGAAAAGAAAAGAATAAAAGCCACCCTAAGACAGATTTTCAACAATTTGTGAATGTACCCACACCAGCTTCCGTATCCACAAACATTTAAGAGAGCAGACCCAACAGACTGAGGCAGTTCTTGTCCTAGTCACTACTTAAACATGGCTAACAGGCACCAAAATCATGTAAAACCCCCAAAAGTTTAAGATCCCACACTCTTCCTTCCCTAGCACCCCTCACCAGACATCTGCTGGTCTTGGGGTCCCAGGTCATGGGGCTGCCTGCATGGGAACCTGCTGTCCCTACTACGTCACCAGCAAAGCTGGTCCCTGTTTCTGCTCCCTGTAAGGGCTGTTCATCACCCCAATCCTCATCACCTGAACCAAAGCCACACTTTACATGGCTTTGGACCAATGGGGAGGTGTGACCGGCCTAACTGTAGTTCATGCCCCTTGTCCCTGTCCCTGTCAGCAAGACAATGCTCATCAAAATGTCAACATGAAGGTTGCAAAGTCCCATCAAGCAGCTTGGGGAAGTCCAGCCCACAGGAAATGTGTGATACTTTGAGGTTGCTCTGTGCAGCCCTGGCATTCACTCTTGTGACTTCTGCTTTCGGTCCAGGAGGGTATCTTGATTCAAGACCTGAGTGCTGGGTCACCCTCTGCCCATGCTCACAATAGCCCTGAGATGTAGACTTCTTGACAGCTTTCACCTGCCTATTAACAAGCTAAGCCTTAGGAAGGAGAGTCACTCAGTTTGTCTTAGAGCTGGGAGAGAAAGAACCAGAACTGCATCCAAAAGGCTATGAATGGTGCCTACAGGTAAATGTTTCTTGAAGGGCAAATCAGGTTTCTAGAACCCAGATAACATGCCACCCTTGTAATACCAAACTTCAGGGCTGTAGGGAGGCATTTTGGCATCTGTAGTGGTGTTCAAACTCTCCTGACACGTGTGTGCCCTCACCACTGATGAACCCAGCTCTGGTGGGCACCAGCGGGAATGATGGCAGCCAGAAAACCCACCAATCAAACCAATAAGAATCTAAAGAAGGGTCAGCAAGAGGCTGAAGGAAGCCCAGGCCTGGGGGTGGGGAGAGGGCGGTGTAGCAATGAGAGCTCACTGGGTAAAACCTTTTCTCAAAGAGTATTTCTAGAGGTGAGATGTCACCTCTAAATGTCTAAAGGGAAGGCCTGTTGGCTTTGGATGCCCTTTGGGATAGAGTTAACAATTTTGAACACAGAGGGGAAGCAATCGAGGGTGGTGATGTCACTGTGCATTCTGAGAAAGCAGCCAGGATGAAGCTTCCTACTGCTTGGGCTCTCCTTGGTGGCACAAGGAGTCAAGGCTCAGCACGAGTTCAATCCTTGGCCAGGGAGCTGACCTACGTCGCACAGCAGACTTCTCGTCTCACCCTCTGCTCCCCTCAGCAGTGTATTTCAGTAGATCCACCTGTTCTGCTCCCCCCTCTGTCTCTGGCAAATCCTCTTACCCCCTGCATACCAGATCTTGTATGCATAAATAAATCTTAAAAAAAAAAAATGTACACATGCTTGCTTGTTTTGCCATTATTTCCTTCAGCATCCAGAAGCTGGACTCTGATGTAGGGGGATTGGTCCCACTCACAAAGACTCACTGTTGACAGACTGTGTGAACATGTGCATGTGTATGAGTATGTGCTTGCATGAGTATGTCTGTGAGTATGTCTGGTTCCCTGTTCAGTAAGTTAGAACCAACATCATCAGATTTCTAAGGTTTGTTACTGGTTTGGTTTTGATCCTTTGCTTTGTTTCTCAATAGTCTGCATATAAGCGACACCATCTGGTATTAGCATCTGACTTAGTTAACTGTGTGTAATCCCCTCCAATTCCATGGTTACAAATGGCAAGTGAAAACCAGGTATGAATATCATTCCCATTTCAAGGATGAAACCGTGATTAGCTCAGTAGATTTATCCAGGGTCACCCAAGTAGTAAATATTTGGGGAATAACACTACAGAAAATGCATCTCATTCCATACGGCAAGTTTTAAGCTTTAATGAAAAGAGAAACCTCTGAAAGCAGGTCCAAGATGAATGTGGGTCTTTGGACCTGATCTTTGGTTTGCCCCTCTCCACAACAGGAGATCTGTCAGCAGACCTGTGGGTCAGCTTAGAGCAGATCCGAGTTATCTAACAAAGGTGCCTGCAAGGTCTCCAGAGATGTGTCTTAGACTCAGCAGCTCTTGGATCAGCATACCCCCAAACCAGAAACCCACAGCTCTGGGAATTGGAGAAATTCACAGCCAAGAAGGTTAGGCAACAGTTGACACTTAAAAGCTGATCAGTCTCAAGGCCTACAGGCCAATGAAGGTGAGTGGAGAGGAAGGAAGAAACACCAAATGAGGTTAACAATCTATCTTCCCTCAAAATCAAGGGCAAAGATGCAACTAAAATAATTTTCACCCACATACAATATCCATGGAAAGGTTCAAGTTTATCTAACTAGAGATATTTCAAAACTGAAGTATAAAGTTCAAGCTCTGTGTATCTTCCTTTTTAAGGCTACTCTATCCTGGTGAAAGAGTGGAAAAGGAGACATGGGAAGAAGTGCCAAAGGAGAAGGAAATATTAAAGAAAGTTGCTTCCCTTGTATTCAAAAATCTTTATTGACCCCCAATTAAATTCCTGGAACTATGAACTACTCTGGTGCAATGATTAAGCCATGGTTCTGCTCTAGAGGTTTGTGGATCTATAATTATGGAGCAGGAGAAAGAGGGCTATCTTGCATCCTCATCTGCCCAGGGTTCAATGCCATGGTTAGCATCTAGATCCAGAAGAAAACCTTTATCATTAGGATCTGTAATAATGGAACCATCTAGTGAGATGAGGGGCAACGGTCATGTCACAGACTACAGAGAAGCATCTCTTGACGTTGGGCTAGAACCTTCTGGTGGGCTCTTTTCCATACAAAGATTTAAATGTTTGACATTACATTTGTCATTAATAAGCAAAATGGCAGCATTCACTCCAATTTTATGAGTTGAACATGATAAAGACTGTCCAAGAGAATGAAAAGTAAATGACATCAGAAAGATCTTATCGTCTCATTAAAGGGAAAACATTTGAATCATCTGATTTTTTTTAAAGAATGGTGAGCCAGTGGGGAAGATTCCGTGGGCCCGCTTGGTACCATCTGTGCCTTTTCACTTTAGCTCATCTGTTATCATTTTGTAGTTATGTTGTGGCCTAAACTTAAAAAGAATTCAGGCTGGATCATGGATTTTCTTGTCAAAAAATTAGGGGAACCCAGGACAGTAGCCCTTGGGGAGTTCCGATGGGCAGAAGATGCTCTACAGCAGCACTCTGGTCCTCAGGTGGCTCTGGATCCCACTTTGAAGTTGGGCCCTCACGTCATGAAGACCAGGTGGATTCAGGTTGTGATGATCTGGCTCCCAGGAGGGTCTTATCAGGTTCTTTTCCTTCCAGAAAAAATATTTTTGTAATGTAAACAAGAATTTTGGAATCAGACTGATTTGTGTTGAATGTTTACCTGTACCACTTGGCTATGTGAATTCAAGATCATTACTTTACTTCTTTGATTACTATGCATTTTAAAGGGGCCATTGTGAGAATTAAATCAGAGAGCATTGTGAATTACTAGGTGCCTTATTTGTATTAGCAGTTGTAGCATTTGGACAAATGGTAACTCTGCCTTGCCTTATTTGAAGAAACCACTAGGATATAGTGATAGAAGGACATATTTTGATGTGGTCCGATTCAAAGATTAAAATGGGAAATGACTGCTTGGTATGTATTAAACTATGTGAATGCAAAAGAATGTCCTGGCACTCACTCTCTTCTGGACTTTCATCACCCCCTTCATATCCAACCCACCCAACCCTCTTCCCTGACTCAGCAGCTGAGCTGGGCTGCAGAGATGCACGCAAGAGAGGGGAAGGCCCAGGGGAGACATGTGGGCTTCTCAAGCCTGAAGACACAGACCCCATAGTCAGAACAACGAGTCAGAACCAAAGGGCAATTCTGAAAATTGCCAGAACTACCAATAACATTGCAACAGTGTTCTATGTAGAACCTCATTAAAAATTACAATTGGCTCATATTTTCACCAGTCTGAGAACAAGAAAAACGTTCCTTGGAGTTGAATCATTTGAGAAATTATCGAGTTTAGCTATTAACCGACTATCACGCCATCAGTTCTCTCCTCTCTAAAATGGAGCTAATAACAATTGTCCCAAATCAGCTGAGGCCTGTGCCAAGAACCATATCAAATGAGATTAAGTAATATCTGTATGTTAGATATTGCTAATGACTTGAAAAGGAGGCAGAGAGAAGCTAAGTTAACTTGGGAAGGTCACAGTGTTAATAAGTAGCCAATCTGGGATGTACATTCAGAACCTCTGGGGATATTACTTCTAATTCCACACAAACTCTCAGAATTATTTCAAGGCTCATAGAGAATAAAAGAAGGGAGAAAAGTGGGGAGGGGGTTAAAAAGAAAAATTTGAAGAGTTTTATGAATAAGACATATTTATAGTTTAAACCATGGCTATGCATCCAGGCAATCTCGGAATTTCTAGGGAGAAAGACTGTTGTCCTAACCACTGCTCTTCCCACGAGTGAAGGGGAAACATACGGGCATATAACAACGTAAGTTATGTGCTCCATAGCAACAGTGCAGCTTACAAATCGAAAGTCAACAATCAGTAGAAGAAAAACATTACAAGTGAGACAGCCCAGGGCTTTTTTAAAACTCACTCTTTGATGCCAGAAGAACTTATCATTTATCGATGTTACCTTTTCACATTTTAAACAAGTTTTTACAGTACTTCTGTCTATATTTTTAGTTGTGAAGACGTGATTAATAAGGAAATGATGACAGTGTTTTTGATCACACAGTTTCAGATTCTCAACGCCACTTTGTTGTCACTTTGGAGCAGTGCAAGAGTGACAAGGACAGCCAAAGAAAGGGTGTCATGAGTGTTTCCACAGGAAATTAAAGACTCATCTTTTTCACATTGTCCCACGTCACTAAGTAATGTTCAGCTGGCTAAGTCATCATGCTCTTAGTCTCGCTCTTTCTGAATGTCACTTTCCTTAGCTGATCTATAAATGGCATTCGAATCCACAATCTCTTTGGTTCAGCAGTCCCCAGGGATTATATGAGGGAAAGAAAAACTATTCCCAGCCATAGACTGTACAGCCATAAAGCTGACTACCGCACCAAAGAAGCAAGATAAAGTTGCCTGTTATCAGGCATGCACACGTGTGTGTACACACACACACACACACACACACACATACAAAGGTGAAAAAACTCAAGTGAACAATTAGCTCAGGCTTAAATCACTCTGTACCCCATTAAATGGTCTTACCTTAGTTACAGATTATGACGTTCAGATCCAAAGTCCTGTCCTTTTCATCGTGTAAGAACACCATGGTTAGGCACCTTGGGGTTCCTTTCTCTCTGCTCCTTTCCTGAAGCTGTCAGCACCTAGCGTTTCTCATGGAGATGAGAAATCCCACAGGAGAATCTGGCTCTTCTTTGCCTTTCCGGACACATTCACCACAGACAAAGGCTAGCGAGTTCTCAGCTTCACTCTAGTGAATTGACACTTTCTTTAACTGGTTCCCATGCCTACATGTAGCAAACAGTCTTTCCAATGGGGGCTGACAAAAAACAAGGACCGAGAAGAAATACCCTTCCTCTCTCGCTGACCTTCAACATCTTTGTCTTTTAAGCAAACCTTGTGAGCTTAAGCAGAAACTATAGAGCCCCCCAAATCACAAAAAGCCCCCAACTTCCCCCAACCTTCTGTCTGTTCCAGAAGGTTGGGTTTGCTTGTACTAAGACTATAGCTTTATACAACTTTGTCCAAGTGTCTACTCAAGTGTTGGTGCTCTATTATTGCCACAGTGAAGGTTTTTCTGTGCAAACACACACCCCATCTGACTAGGTAAGTTTACACCTCAGACAAATAGCCTCTTGCCCAACATCATTCCATTTGGGTTTCAAGCAAATGTGTGGCCCCTAAAAGACCAATTCCTACCTTAGCAATGATTTCAAGGATAAAGTTTAGATGTTTGTTCTCAGGAGCTTATTTTGTTTTGTGGTTTATTTGTTCGCTTTGTCTAAGTTTGATAAAGAGAAGGAATATGCTTCTTTCTGAACAACTATTCTTCACTTATCAGGAAGTAATATTGCTTAGAATAGGCTAGTCATGAACTGTGGACCTTTATACAAAGTTGACTGAATGCTGATACCACTAATTAGATGATGGAGCTGGGAGAGAAAGAATTTGGAAGTGTGGGACTCAATAATTGAGTCGAGGACTCAGTTGTGTTAACTGGACATGATCTGACAGCTAAATGAGGAGGGTATGCAGAAAATTATTCTTGAGTTAAGGGAAAAGGCCCAGAATGAAGGCATAAGATCAGAAATTATTAATGCATTATGAACTTATTAGTAATAGTTTAAAACAATGAATGTGAACGAGCCCACATATTGATAGTAATTAGAAAAGACAATTCCAATAACTAGGCTCTGAAGACACCCACTGTTAAGTTGGAAAGATAAGGAGGATACAACATAGGAGACTGAGAGGGAAAACTACTTGAGCTAGAAGGAGAAAGCATGAGATGTAGAATGAAGTCAAGAAAGTGTGAAAGGACAATGTCATGATAACCTGTGTCAGAGACTGATGATAGGTCCAGGGAGGATTAGGCGTTGACCTCTGGATATGGCCATGTGATGTCACTGGTGATTGATGAAAGATGTCTGAGTAGGATTTCTGAGGTGAAGGCCTGATTGGACCAGGAACAAATGGGAATGGAGTGAGAGGAATTGGAAACAATAAGCATCCCATTTGTAGTGAGTTCTGCTGTCAAAATGAGTAGGAAAATATAGTCATGGGTGGCAGTGGGAAGGGACTGAGGACATATTTCAAGGAAGAATAGTTTTTGCTTCATTTTGACATGTGAAATGTTACAATATGTTTCTAGTCATTGCAAAGTTTTCCCAAATGGGGGTCAATCATGTGTGCCCACTTATCCCTCTCTCCCCTTTGTGTTTTAGACACAAAGAACCAAGCCGGTAAAGTTTACTCTGATTAGAGGAATCCACAATTGAATGTGAATTCACAAAATATGCAAGTGCAATTGCTTTCATAGAACAGAATGTGCATTCTTTAAGAAGAAAGTATATATGTAAAAATGGATATTAAGAGAAGCCATGTCTATAGCATTGACTAATATGACCCTTTAGGAAAGCTAATGAAAATATATACTCATTAAAATAAAAAAGCATAACTTGAGTAAAATAAGTAGGGAGAAAGCATATTTCCATGGAGGAACCAGTGTAAAAATTGGTATTCCGAGAATATGTCAAGACTGGCTCTGTACAGTGATGGTTAATCGTGATTAGGAGGTGACATGTGGATAAGAAATCTGACTCTAGATACTTTGTTTAGCCAACCTGTGCCTCTCTCAATCCCTTCATATGTAAGAGAGAAGTCAAAAAATAAAATAAAATAAAATAACTCCTTTGCACAGCACTTAGCAGAAGTAAACTTAGTTCTATTTCTAAAGCATTTAAAACAATATCAGGCAATGCTATTTGGCCTCTCAGTGTTTGCTACTGATGGGAGATTACAAAGAGAGATGTTCACAGGTTGGCGGATGCCTGCTAAGGTGTGTGCAGGGTGAAAAGTCAAAGAGAAATGGAAAGAGAGTTGGAGGAACTCACACGGCTAAAGCAATAGAGGAGGGTTAGGCAAGACACACATGTACAAATAAGAACCACTCGTCTTGGATAAAAACTGCATAAACTAGTCTCAGGATAATCCATGTGTTCATCAATTGGACTTTTTAATAAAATAATTTGAAACAGAAAAAAAAGATAGGCTGACTTTTATGGGGTATAACAGAAGACAATAGTTAGTGGGCAACATTTTTTTTTTTAATTTATTTTAAAGATTTATTTATTTGTACATACAGAACTGGGGTACAGGCCAGAGACTCAGGGGCAGTGAGAGACTTCACCAGAGACAGAGTGGGGAGCAGAACAGGCAGATCGACGAAGTACACTGCTGAGGGGAACAGCGGGCGGGGTCAGGAGAGGTCTGCCGCGCCATGTAGTCACCTCCAGGGCAGGCGGGAATCGAACTCTTGCGGAAGTGGCTTTAGCTTTTCAGTGCTGTGCTTTAACAGTGGGCAACATTTTTTTAACCTGCTTTTCCATACTCAGTGAAAAGCCGTCAGCTGTTTTGTAAAGTTTCAGACTCTACTGAAACTACACTTACACAGATCCAAATAAACTTCACAGGAGCCATTTTGCTGTGATGCGGGCTTCCTGTTATTCCAATTTCTTGGCCACCAAAGGATATAGTATATATACTTGAGGATCTCTCTGCTCAATAGTGTGTTCCCCTTCTACTGCCGAGAAAGCCCTTCCCACGATGGGATGCCCAAAAGCTTTCTGAGACTCCCTGACTTATTTTCCCCAAATTGTACTAAAGCAGCATATGATCCTAAAAGGTATCAATATCTGGAATCAGAAAGAAATATGTAGTAAGTTGATTAGTCTATACTATCAAATGAGTCATAATGGTTTGATTTTAAAATTGAACAATGGTCTAGAATAAGAGTATCTACATGGGTCATCTTCCTCCTGTATTTGAATGAATTATATTTATGGCCAGTGGTTAGACCACCCCCAACATATCCATCACCCAGCGAAGACTCTCTGACAATTGCCAAGATGAATGAGTCTTGAAGTTACTGTCAGGGGAAGAGTTAACTCAAAATATGAATCCTCAGAGGAGCATTAACACAAGAAATTATTGTTAGGAGCCCTCCACAGCATCCCCCAGGGCAACTGGTTATCTGACTGAGCACTTTCATCAGCAGTGAGGAAACTTTTCCTTAGACTCAGATAAAAATGTGTCTCCTCAGAGCTTCCCAAGATTTTCCTATCTGCTTGCTGTCCCTTCGTATAACAGGTCTTGCATTAATTTCAACAGTTCTTTGGACAAAAAAACACAAGACTCTGATCTGCTTTTTTTTTTTTTTTTTCACTTCTTCTAGTGAAAATCTCCAGAGTTCTATTATTCCTGATAAGCATGGTGATTATTTAATTCGTAACTTTTGTGAGTAAAAAAGGGTAGGAATTAATGCACAAGTGAGTCACTAAGACGTGTGGATAGCAGTATCAACCAGGGGAGCTGGGATATTGGGCCGCTTACTTGTAAGCAGCAGTATGCTGCTATATTTTAATAATGGATTCTCTTAGGCAAGGAAAAGACTGAAAGAGCTGACCAATTTTGTAGTGTATATACTCCAGCTGTGTCCAGTTTCAAGTCATTGACACACTGTTTGAGAATGTAGAGTTAGCAGAGGTGTATACAGTGACTTGGGTGAGGGGGTGTGAGTGTGCCCATGACCAGAACTGTAAGATAAAACACGCTTAATATTTACTGTGTCCTGATCTCCAAATGTCGCTCTTACCATGTGTCCAATTTCCTCTCAAAATTCTACTTTAAACTTTTAATTACCTCAAAATTTGACTTCAAAATTACTATGAATGGGGCAGAGTGTCTACCAAGTCAACACACAAACAAACAACAACAACAAAAAAACTCCAGTTTCTGACATCTAGGACAGAAAAAAAATGGGGGTTAGTATCTATACTGAAAAAAAAAATGGGCAAAGTTGAGCCATTAAGGTACATTTTCATTAAAATGTACACACACAGAGCTATTACTATGTATCAGTAGGCCTTACTTAAAGCTATCATTGTTTTTAATGAAACAAAAGAAATTGGGTGTAAAACTGTTGGCTTGTTAGGAGGGATACTGTAAAAAATGACTTTTTATGTTAAATGTTTCCATACAGTTCAGTAAGCATTGGTTGAGTCCTTAATATACATTAAGGAAACTATGCATATTCAACTTAAAACTCAATCAGTGAATAAAACTGTTTTCATGTTTAGCCTTTTTAACTCTTGGATAGGGTCCTATTTTCTTCAAAACCATGGATATGTTTGTTTTTGTTCCTCAGTAAATCCTTCTGCAGTAGTTTCTTATGAGTCACATTTCCTCAAGGGTGTAATTTACACCCTTACTCTATTCATACTGAACACAACTGGTTCAAGACAAACTGTGTCAGTACAGAGGGGGAGTTTTCAGGAAAAATAAAACTGATTATTTGGCTCGATCATGGGCTCCAGAATGGGGAGAAGTGTGAGCTGGATAGAGCTGAAGTGAGGAGAAGCTCCGGGCAAGGCTGGTAAAATAATTTTCATTATTATAAAGCAGGATGAAAGGGCTTCTTGGAGGGTGCAAGCAAGTCCCATCAACACTTGAGAAAATCTCTTTCTGGTTGTGGTGTCCCAATAGATTGGCTGGACAACAGACAGAAAGGGCTTGGGGGAAACATTGCATAAATTGGGGGACTGAAGCAAAGGGGGGTTGACTCTAGATGTTCTTGGGAGTCTGAATGCACCATAATCATAATTCCATCAGGAGGGGAAATCAGTGATTGCATAGTTGCAACAAAGAGCGATAGAGACCGGTCAAGGAGGATGCCATTGAGACAATGGGTCCAAGAACAGATGGGTCAGTAGGTTGTTGGCAAGAAATTTTATTTATTTGCTAAATCAGGGGGTCGTGGGTGGAGAAGGTAGGCTTAGAAATTGAAAGCTAAGGGAAAATGTTTGGGATAATGGCCACAGGGAAGTTTAAAAGTGACTTGGAGTTGCAAACCGGGCTCATTCTTTGTAACATTTCCTCAAGAATTGAATAAAGTGCATGTTTTCACAGTGGTTTAGCTACTCCCGTACAACTTTCAACTTTCCTATAAGGGTTGTTCCTCTAATTCCTAATGAAAGCCACCCAACAAAACACTTTGTGATTTAAAAATAGTGACAATGTAACTGATGCCATTCTTGGTTCCCAGTTGACCTGTAGTTGATTCTGTGACAAAAACAATGAAATCCCTATACAGCGTTAGTTCCAGAAGCCTTTGCTGGATGTCTCTCCCTATTCCCACCAACCTTTCCCCAAAGTCCTGACATCAAGGAGGAGGCATGGATACACAGGCTGTGACACTAACACTTGTCCTTATGTGGACTCTGAGATTTAGTCGAGGACCAAACCCTAGGGAGGTCATTCCTCCTTTGGATTAAATGACTGACTATGATCCTGGGATTCTATTATGGAAAATGCACCTAAAATGCCTAGGATCTTTCCTTTGTTTTATTCAGAAGTTAAACCTGCACACATCATGCCTGCAAAATAGGCATTGTATCACAGCAGCTGTTTCCATTGATGGTTAACAAGATGCAAGCAGAGAGAAGACACTGCATTGGCGGCCAAGCATGGGCCTCTTTAATACATGCAGTGCACAAAGGGAAGCTTATACCGAGGAACTTCAACCAACTTACCAGCTATAACCTACTCAATCAGAAGAGACCGCTGAGAACAGTATCTGTTCACTGCCTAATACTAAATCATCCTCCTCAAAGAGGTATGGCTTTCAGAGGAGAAGGTTACATTCCCTGAATTATGAAGATAATCGCATTGCCTGTGTTCTCCATGTGATGTAATAGCACGTTGCCCTACAGCATTCCTCATAGGATAGCAAAAGTAACCTGAAAACTTAGTCAATTACCAATAATTTCCAAATCTTTGCTATAAGTGGTCTAAGTTGCTACATCAAAACTAATGATGGTTGATCATTTGGAAATATAAACACCTATTTTGATGGAATAATGATAACTATTACCTATTGAATACATAATACAAATCGGGATTTTTGTAAACTATTTTTTGTAGAAAAAAACAATCCCAAGAGGTAAGTAACAATGTCATTAGCAATTTTTAGAGAAGAGAATGCATTGAGACTTAACTAGGCTAATAGATTCTACCCCAAGTCGCATGATAAATACAATTATCAGCCAGATTAGGATTGAAAACTTCTGAAGGCAAAGAAAAACACTATTCAGTGAGCAAATTCAAGACAGACTTTCTCAAAGAAATAGACCTGATTTAAACTAACCACACAGGTCAATGTCACATAACCCTGAGTACTTCCGCTTATACAGCAACCACACAACCGATTAAATGCCACGCACTCACCAGCAGAAGCCCTTCTGATCGCTGAGAAAGAGGATCGAGTAAAACAAATGCCAAATAAGCACAGATCCAGGCCTCTGTGGTGGCTCAAGGGGTTAAGTCTCAGCATTAGCACGTTATCTTCAACCACTGCAGCTCAACTTCCATCTCCAGTTGGGAAGCTGACCCACATGGCCCAGCAGATCTCTCCTGTCTCCCCGCTGTTCCCTTTGCAGTGTCTTTCAGTAGATCTGCCTGTTCTGCCCGCCCCCACCCCCCCAACTCGGTCTCAGGCAAATCCTCTCACCTACCAACACTTCTGGACTACACCTCAGCTCATGTCTGCATAAATAAATAAATCTTAAAAAAAAAAATTAGCACAGATCTGAGCAAAGGATTCTGATTCAGGTTTGAAGGTGTCTAAGCCATCTTTTCTATTTTCCAAAATCATCAGAGCCACATTTAATATCCAATGGACTTGGATGATTTTCTACACTCTGGAAGGCCACTTAAAGGTTTCCATGTAGAAATTATAATACATACTGTAGAAATAAACAAAACCACCCAGATAAGAAGCAGGGACTGGCCCTCCCTGGTGGCGCAGTGGGTTAAAGCACAGCACTGAGTGTATCTAAAGCCGCTTCTGCATGAGTTCGATCCCCACCTGCCCCGAAGGTGACCACATGGTGTGGCAGACCTCTGCTGACCCGCCCGCTGCTCCCCTTAGCAATGTACTTCGTCGATCTGCCTGTTCTGCTCCCCACTCTGTCTCTGGTGAAGCCTCTCACCACCCCTGAGCCTCTGGCCTGTACCCCAGTTCTGTATGCACAAATAAATCTTTAAAAAAAAAAAAAGAAGCAGGGACTATCACTCAGGATTTAGCATATCAAGAGGGTCAGCCACTGTCACTTTAATTTGACAGAGAATCAGAAGAAGAGTGGGGAAGGTTTTTACTGAAAAAGGGAAGCTTTCAAGTGTACTCTGATCAGAGGCAGCTGGCAGAGGAATCCAGTGCCAGGTTAAATTGAAGGGAGTCACCCTATGTGATACACCAGGTTAAATTGAAGGGAGTCAACCTACATGATAGGTTTGGGATGCATTTTGTGCTTTCTTTGGTTGGTCCTGAGGAAATAATTAGGGAAGAGGAAATAATCAGGCAGAGGCAGAGGAAATAATTAGGGAAGTTGAAGTCAATGATGAAGTCTTGATCATGTGGAATCCATTGCTGCAAAGGTTATAGTTTATCTTTCCCAGTGGTCTGCTAAAGAGGCTGTAGGTCAGCATTATAGTGATATACATGGTCGTGGCCACTGTATTTGTATATTTAGCCTCCCAAAGGAAGCAACTTAATATGGTCATAAATGAAATGGAAGACAGTTGAGCCCACAGACTGCCATCACTTTGAAATGGAATGCTTTGCGAACATCTACACCTCAAAAAACTATTCAGACTCTTATGAGTTTAAAAAATGCATGAAATCTCCCCAATCCCACCTTTTTTTTAACAGGGTAACTTGGCTTTCTTAGAAATCTAGCTATGTATTAGGATATATATTAAAACTGGATTGATTTAATTATAATTGAATCCCTCTGGTCTTCATGAGCAACATTGTAAGATAACTCAGTGGTTTTCCTTGGAGAAATCATGTAACTTTGCAGTATAGAATCTTGAGACTAACAGTTCCTGCCATCTCTCAAGATTGGTGAAATGCAGCATGCTGGATGCACCATTTTACCCACTTTGCCATTCCTTTGTGATTCCATTTTCGCAGTACAAGATTGTTTTAAATCTAGGTAGGAGGGATGGTGTGTAATGCATTTCAGTCTGGTCCACTCTATCCACTCAAGTTTGTTTTAGTCACATGAAAGTCAAGTCAATCGATTTTACCATTTACCTCACAGTCATTTCAACAATTAAATATGTAATAATATTGGTAATAAATCAATATTTTTCCAACCCTTTCTTTCAGCCTAGATGGTGTCTGTGTATACCATACACACTTCCACTAATTTTTAGCAGCTCAAGTTCTTTCAAATGGACAAACAAGACACTAATTGATTGATACTTTTCACAGGCATTTTTATCAAAGAAGGTCTCATTTGATTTTCCATTTTGTTCTTCCAACTCCCTCTCTCCACCACCAGTACTACAAGAACATATTACTCTCGTGGCCATGAGAGTAAGCACCAAAAGGCAGTTTTGGTCAAAACAGTTGATTGAGTCAGTTGTTCCGTACAGAAACTTCTTGAAGGCTACTTTTATTTTCACTACGATATTTTCCAAAGCCTTAAGTAAATGCAAATGTTACCATTGTTATTTCTCTTTAGGCTTGGAGGTCTGGAAAATATAGAGGAAGCTTCAGAACACACGTCTGTGTGAGGCACAAGAGAAGTTATGGAAGAAAAACTGAGTCATAAGCTATTGCGTCAATCCACGATCTCTATTTTCCCCATGTTTACAGGATAGTTATTTGGGAGAATACTTCATGACTTTCACCTTTCCTCCATCCACAGTTAATTGATCCTTTTGTTTTCCCTTTTTAAATTATCCTTCCCTTCTGCTTTGTGAAACATGTTCTCCCATCTTGTTTATTAACAACAGTAAGGTTGCCTGCTTACTGACAGCTGAACCGATTCTAGTAGTTACAGAAATTTACAAAAGAACAGTCAAGCTATGCCTTTTGAAAGGAACAAAAGATGCAAAACAATCAGGAGAAATCTAAATGCATCCATCAAGCATTATCTCACCATTCCATGATCGCCTGGCTCTCTCTATTGCTTCCATCTGACAACTGAGTGGTACTCTTTAGCATATCTTGTAGTAAATAGGTGATCTAGTGAGTAGACAGATGTCCTGATTTTGTTGTGTCATTCTAGCACATTAATCAAATCTAAGAAGGGGTGTCCTGGGGATCTTTGATTTATAGCCAGTTGATCAGAAGCACAGATAGTGATTAAGCATAGCAAATGCACCTGAAATTTGAGGCATGTGTTTTGGGGTTGGTGTGTGTCTCACCTATAGCCAGTTGATCAGAAGCCCAAGTGGTAGCCTGGGCTTGCCACCAATATCTGAAGTGGAGTAAGTATGGCTTTGCCAGACTAAGCCACAAGACTATGGAATTTGACTCATCTCCAGGCATGAGAAGTGAGTTGAGTTATTGGACTCCCTGCTGATATCTGAGAATTGCTTGTTTGCACCAGAAACCGTATACTTGATATACCCATGTGAGATTGAGGTGTAGGTACTAACATAAACATACTTTTATCAACTGTCCCATAACCTGAATATACAGGCTGCAGGAAACAAACATATATTTGGAAGATGTTGTTTACTTAGATCCTTCTTTAGAGACAGACACTCATAAAACTATGAAAACTAAATTCAAAAAATGACCAACCTGCACTAATTCTTCCAATATGTTAGGAATTTTAAATTTATGGTGCAAAATACAATTTAGACCTTTTGTACTCTATCATGCCTGTTTTCCTGGCTAACAATGAGGCTCTACTTGACTAGTGTAAGTAATCACCTCTCCCACCTGGCATAAATTAAATTTCCTTGTAGGGTCACCACAGGACTTAACTGTTAACACATTAATTTCACTGTATTTGGTTAAGCACCCAAGTTTCAAATTAAATGTAACTACTCTTGGGAGGGTAAAACAAGGAAGAAACAACTCTTCACATAGTAGGACATCAACGGGATTCAAGCAGGACATCACCATGATTCAAGGGCACAGACTAAAACCTAGTAAAGTACCACTGATGTATCTCATATAGCCATGCCTGAGTAATAGCAGGACCCAGAACTACATGGGCACTAGTAAAAATCCAGGCCTGCGACTAGTAAAATAGATTAAATGAAAGCAGGAGGAAGAGGTGTGTGTGTGCTTGTGTGACTATTGGGGGTCAGGGTGGCATATTGAGGAGGAGGAGGACCCAAGTTTCTATTGTATATTAAAAAAAATCCTATAATTTATCATTTCTAAGAATAAAATTTTATTCTACCCCCCATCCCAAGAAAGAAGTGGTATTCATTAGTCTTCCCCTGCTTATTATGTTCGAAGAGATACTGGGTTGTGTGTAAGTAGATGATTTCTAAGACAGGATATTAGCCCCCAGGAAGCCAATGAGCTATTGAGAAGTCGAGATATGACAAACAGGAAATTATCTAACCTTCGACACCAAGTTTTTATTTCAGTTATTAGTTCAATGAGTAGCGCATGGTCATAGATGCTGGTTAAATGAGGAAGATGGGAAATAGAGGCAGGGAGGGTGGAGGACATGCTTCTTGTGGGTTTAATTCACCTGGAAAGGTATTGTGGGAAAATGGGTGGATTTGGCTATAAGTTAGCAAGGCATGCTTAGTTGTTAGATAAGATTCACTACAGGCAACTTCAATTCTCTAGATGGAAGGAAAGAACATGCATTTTTGTAAAATGGGGTTGCCGATCCTGTAGGCAGAGAAAGCCAAATGTTAACCTGGGCCCAACATTCCAGTACTTTCCCTTGCCTGGCGAAGGATTTTGAGTCTTAGTTAAAAGCCACATAGTTCCCAAAGAATATTTCTGGGCAATTAATTGAGTCAAACAGATTAGGTGACATCACTGTCTATCAGATGTTACATCTGACAAAAACAGCAACTTTCTATTGAACTTCAGACATCCTTGGTCACTTTGGTAGATAAATCATTAACTATTGAGGAGGAAATATAGAGACTGATAATTTAAAGAGGTATTTTGAAATGGCTCTAGCATATGAACATGCTACATGCACCCAGTGAATTGACACCTAACTGCCTCTAAGGAGGGTTATGTACTAAACTAGATTCAAAATTCAGCCTAGTAAAATACCTGGGGGGGAAAAAGTCCAACTGTTTTACATTAACCTCAGTTACCCAAACAATAGGTGCAATTTTATCCAGCCAAAGTACAACAAAGATGATCTGTTTTCTACAAGCAAAAGGCTTGTGAGACAGCACACAGTGTTTTTAGGTAGACTTGCCTCTTTATCTTAGAGCTTTCAAGCCTGTAGAATTTTCTTTCAAGGGAAAAGAAAAACCCAGAACAATTAGACCATTCAGTTTTTAAATCACTGTAGTTAGCCTTCCTGCCACTGACCCTTTTGACAAAAGCAGAAACAGCAGGTTCTACCCAGACTGAGGTGCCTTGTTTAACCAGCACAAATACCTTGGCAGGACGATAAGCGATTAAATTTGAGGTGGAACCTAAAAAAAAAAAAAAAAAAAAAAAAAAAGCTTGAACAAATGATTAAATGATTAAACAGCTTTCTTGAGGTGCAACGAGACAGCAAAGACTGGACTGAAGTGGATACCTCCAGTTCTCCTCCCAGAAGCCCTTGCTCAAGCCCAGTATACCAGGCTGGGGGGGGGGGAGGATTGTAGGTGATGAAGTGTTAGTGGCTCATGTTCTGCTTTATCTGGAGGTTGATGTAAGGAGAGATGCTCCACAGAGTTAGTCAGTGTCTGTGTGTTCTCTGTAAATACTGGAATAACTAGCTTTTCATCTTTTTATCTACATATAGATTTGGTAAACAGAGATATGGTAACCTTTTGAAAAAAGGTTACATGCAGTTGTTAAGTCTAGTTTATAGCTAAATATTTTTCCTCCTTCCTAGTGAGTTAAGCCATTTAATTAGTGTGGCCTCACTTTATGGACAGCACAATTACAGAAACCCTGTCATTTTTTGCTTTAGTAGGACATGTCTTTTTCATTTTTTCCTCCCTGTCTCTCCTAAGAATCCCATCTTTGGGAACTACTGAAACAAATCAACAACAACAACAATAACCATGGTTTTGAGTGTGTGTTTCTCATCAACCTTTAGGGATCTGGACATGTAAAGAATTAAATGGGAGCAGGCAAACTGTTGCGTTGTTTTGCTAGTAGTTAAAACTCGTATACAAATTACAGAACACGCTTCATATGACCTGAAGCCTCAACCCTAGGTGGTTAACTGATGTGGCTTAAATTTCCCAATTCTGGTTACAGAACCGGCTTTCATGTTAACATCCTCTTAGAAAGGGAAGGTTCCAGATCCCCCACCCCTGTCAAGGAAGGGTGGAGGTGAGCAGCGAGAAGAAGCCAGAAGAGACTGGGAGAAGGACTTAGGAGAAAAGACTTGGGAGAAGATGGGAGGAGACTCATGGAACAGAAACATGAGAAGAAGCTGTGTTTATTTTTGTTCTTGGACTTGTACCAGGGACTTGGGGGGCATGGAAGGAAACAGAGACATGGGTGAGAGACACGGGGAGGCTGATACTGGCAGCCTTTACCATGTACTTTGATTTTGCTCTTTTCCTTCCAGACTTGCTTGGTTGCTTTTGCCCTTTTCCTGTGGGTCATGCCAGAAGGTGCCTTAGACCTGTGGCAGGCTTCGAGCCTCAGTGGTTCTCCTTTGGGCCAACTGTGTTTGGCTGGGCATTTATCCATGAGGGGAAGGCTAACTGTGGGTGTTTCACGCGGAAACAATTTTAACTATGTTCTTTCTCGTCTCTCTATTACATACTAATTCTATTAAAGTTTTTTCTATTGATGGTCTTACACACAGAGTATATTTTGTCTTTATGTGGCAGATGGCAGAACCCATTCAGAACGTGCAGGGCTGGGGCCTTGGGGTTCCTGGTTTGATTGGTAGCCCCATCCCAATATAAAGGACAGAACACCCATCCCAAGCCTGTGCATGGTGCCGGCCCCCTAATCATCATTTAATGACCCTTTTCTACTTTTGTAGATACAGGAAGGACAAAGACAACCAAAGGAGGTGGCCGACTCAATTTACCTGTTCACACCTCTCTGCGCTGTATGACTTCCACAGGCTTTGATGGGCACAATGCTGAAAAATTTTCTGCACTGAACATTCTTTAAATTGAATTTATAGACTTTTTAAAAACTGAGCCAAAAACACATGTAGCATTTTTAAATAATTCAATTCTCAGAAATAAAACTGACTACTGCCCAAAGCTATTAACACAACTGCCAAAATGATCTAAAGCCACATACAGTGTAGTGATGGAGACTGTCAGAGGTCAGGTTCCCTTCCTGGTTTTTAATAAATTTCTTAGAAAAAAAAAATCTGGACTTCACTTGATTTCTTTTCAACGGCATGGCTAATGCTTTAAATGTAGGGGGTCCCTAATTAGGAATCATCAGCTTCCGCAGGTTTAGCGCTCTCTTCCCTTCAGTTCCCATGGTAGACTGACTTTATTGCATAAACTGAAATTCACCTTTGTGATACAATCTAGCCCTCTGGCATGCTAGCTTTCTACAGTGCCTCCTATTTGTCAACTGTTCACATTCGTTGTTCCGCCCACCAAAGCGTTGTCTGTCCTGGCAACCAGAGACTAGTCGCAAGAGGAAAAAGAACTTCAAGCTGGTAAGGTGCGTGAGTCTAGAGGGCGGACTTCACTCTGCAATGTGGGTCAGAATGACTTGGAGTGGGGCTCGGAAATAGACAGATTAACTCCACATTCTGAATTGCTTATTCGTTAAATTAGAAATGGAGCCTGAGAAGCTGCATTGTTTGCAAGTTCCCATGTGAGTCTAATTTTTTGAGAACCACCAGCTTAGACCGCACATATCTTAAGTGGAAGAGCACACCAATAGTTAGTGTGGACTAGAAGGCACCTGTTATCCTCTTAACTGTTTCAAGTACAGAGACGGAAGAGGGAAGGAGGAGAGCTAGAAGTTACCTAGTATGTGAAATCAGAACAATTAAGAAAGGACTTGGATCAAAGCCAGGAGTTTGAGTTCCTCTGACACCATGCACAGAATAACACTTCTACCTGATTCTAGTGTTTCCATCACTTGAGTTAGGATTCTGCTGCTATTACTCCCACAGATGATGAAATGTGATAACTGAAGTGAAAAGAATTTTCTATGCTTTGAAATGCTACCATCAATTCTATTTGTTATTTTCTGAGGAATCAAGTCAGAAAAATAATGAAGGTGAACAAAACAAGAACAATAAAAATATGTTAGTGGATGATCTGGTCTCCAGTTTAAAAGCTGAGACTACGTAAAAGGAAATGCCAAACACAACAAAGAAGTTTATAGAACCTTTGGAGATGAGTCATCTTTAAGATGAATGCGCTAACAGTTTTAAGGGCAGAGTAACTGCCACATTTTTTCCAAGTTATTTTTTTGTCCCAATTTAAAAAGCAAACATCCTATTTCATTTTCTAAGAAACATCCTTTTAATGAATATTGAAAAGGGATTAGTAAACATTTTGATGTAATTATTTTTGAGTAGCAAATGTTAATATTAACAGCTTCCTTGCTTAGGAAGTATTTTCTTTCACAGAATTCTGAGATATTTTCCATCTAAAAATAAAATTTTAGTATGCTGATTGTTGGCTTGTGCTTTATGTCCTTTCTGAAAACACAATTTGAATTTAGTTGTAATTCATGGCCAAACCAATGAAATACAAGGTAAGCAATAAATGTTAAATACAGGTGATTCCATTATCACTGCTACTTTTCAATAAGTAATTGTAATATAAGAGTAATGATTAAAGATGCTTTCAGTTTCGCCATGAAACTCCTCACAGTAAATATCTGTATGTCAAGAGCATTAATTTCTAGCAAAGTTCATATTCACTGGCTCAAAAAAATTATATTGGTTTAATTAAAGAGAGATATTTTTCTCTAAATCTGCCAAGGCTCATTGGGTTCTACTTTTATCTACATTTTCTCCTCAAGCTAATGGTTCATTTGGACTTAGTTCAATATTTGGTATTAAAGTCAAAAGTCCCCCTTATGTTATTAAGATCATAAAGAGCAATTGCATTCCCCCTATCAATGAGACAATACTTTCCTTAGATTTGCTATTACACTTAGCTCAATGAAGTGAAATCCTTCTGGATTTATGTTGTTAAAATTCGGTTTGTGTTTATTAGCTTTTGATGGAAATGACAAAAGCTGTTGCAGATGAGGGTCTAGCCATTAAATAGAAAGCAGATAGCTTCTCTTTTAATTCTGATTTGCTTGTTTTGATTCTTGAGCTGCCTTGATAGCAAGAGTACAATGTAATAGCTGATGTTCAAAATAGAATACTTAAAAAAAAATAATCAGTAAGTACAGGGAAGAAAGCAAGTTCAGAACACAGGGCTGGATTTCATTTTGCATTTCAGTGTCCAACATTTTTCAGTTTGATTTCTGTGCAAAGGTTTCTTAACTGCTGGGTACATAGTCCAAATTACATGTAATATGATTTAGCAGCCCTACTAATCACACAGATATGAGTTTATAGGGAACTGAGGTACGTTAGAAAGCACAGATTAGTGCATGACACACACTGGAGAGGAGGTCTGTCTCTTCCAAGATCAGTTCATTAGATCATTTGGGCAAAGATGCGTGATTATGAGAACATCCCAGGACACCCCCCTCACCCCAGATACCCACTTCCTTATATGTTATAGTGAAGTTCATCATGGGGTAGAAGATTAATATTACTTGGAATGGTGTTAGCATCCTGTGGGACTTCACTAAAATCGATCTGTAAATTGAAAATATTGTTTCTGTTGTGAAATGATGCATATTCTATTGTCATTGAAGGTGGAGAGCTTTTGTAATTCTCTTCATGTAATCGGGTAACATGGGTGGAAATGACTTTTTTCTAGGACTTTGGTAAACAGAATGTTTGGACACAAACCCTTCAAAGACATGATCCAAAAATCTATCACTGCGGCACTATGTGCGACACAGAGAAAACAGTAGGTCTGTAAAATACGTAAAATCCATTCAACCAAATAGCATGGAAAGAAAAGAAACAGTGGCAAAAGATTATGGTGAAAGAGTTAATCCCATATAAACTAGCAAAGACATAGTAGGAAAACCTACAGAAGACAGTGCTGAGGAACAGTCTTCATAACCCAGGTTAGGAAAAACACTCGAAGTTATTTTCTATCTTCAGTGATTTTTTTTTTTTTAAGATTTATTTATTTGTGCATACAGAACAGGCCAGAGACTCAGGGGCGGTGAGAGGCTTCACCAGAGACAGAGCGAGGAACAGAACGGACAGACCAACGAAGTACACTCCTGAGGGGAACAACGGGCGGGTCAGGAGAGGTCTGCCACACCATGTGGTCACCTCCTGGGCAGGCGGGAATCGAACTCATGGGGAAGTGGCTTTAGATTCTCAGTGCTGTGCTTTAACCCACTGTGCCACCAGGGAGGGCCACTTCAGTGATTTTTTTAAATGAATAGTCAAAGAAGTTTGCTACCATTTTTATTTATTTAAAAAAAATTCTGTCCTGCCCCTCCCCCTTTCAGCCATTTTTAATTTCTTGTCTCCGCTTAAAGGAGAGTTAAGTTATACATGAATGCAGTGAACACTGTCTCTTCAAGATGGCTGGTGATTTACACAAGCAGGTGTAATTACATGAACGCAGAGAGCAGGTTCCTGTAGGAGTCTGGTGCTATCCGTTCAGCACCACTGCTTACCCGGTGAAATAAAACGAAGACCAGGGAATCTAAATTTACTAAACTATGTTGAATGAATTTATTCCCCCACTGCTAAAATACGACTCTGAAAAACCATTACCAATGTCATCCACCCTTCTTTGTCTTGTTCTATGCTTTAACCTCATAAAAGAGGCAGAAGTTCCATTGTAATGCCTATTAGAGGAATCAAAACCTTCTCCTACCACGAAATCAGTTATTTGGACACAAAATCGATGTCTCAATCTATTTGTTTTCTATCTGAAAGACAGAGGTCAGAAGTGGTAGATTTGAATTGCATTCCTTTAGCTAAACTGGGACTACAGGTCCCAGAATTCCATTCCCTCTACAGTAGTTCCAGTGGAGACATTTTGCCCAGATTTCCATTCCCTCTACAGTAGTTCCAGTGGAGACATTTTGCATGAGAGCTCTAAGGTGGATGTGAATGTGTGACCAGGTGCCATATTGTTTTCACCTCAGAAAGACACACAGGGCATGAAGTACAGGGACGAGTCACACAGGTTTTCTCTGATCTCCTGGATCCTGGTTATCAGGGCCAGCACGTGAGCCCACAAGATCTGTAGCCTTGTGAATCACTTCCTTCAGCTTCTATGGCTCTGCTGGGAAATGGCGAAGGTCACAACGAGCATGTCCTGGTTACCTGCATTATATACTCAAGGCGCACAGGCTATGAGGGATGGATGTGGGTTCCACTTGTTGCTGGTGGCTTCCAGTCACCACTTGTTGTCTTGGCTCCACTTTACATCCCTCTGTCCTAACTGCCTCACAACGTTAGACTCACTGATATACACATGTAACACATGTATGTATTATAGATATAATGGGCTCAATTATATGATCAGATTTTACTTAGAGCAGCAGGGTCATTAAGAAAATCCTAGACTGGAAAACTGACAATGGAGAATTGCTATCCAGTAGTAAATGCATACTGGCAGTGAAACTAAACACTTAGCTGGTGCCACAGTTCTTTCTGATGCACCATAATAAGTATTTAGTCTGTCTACTCACTCCCTGCTATATAGAGGAACTCAGTTTTCACAGGTGCATCCCTAACACCAACATAAACACTCCATTCAAATGTGAAAAGATAATCTGACCACTGACTCCATAAACAGGAGGACATCAAGTGAACATCCATGTAGTGAAGAGCACTAAAGCAGAGGAACTAGATAATTTCCAAAGAAATTCTAGCCCTACTAAGCAGTTATCAAGCTCCTTGTGTTAAAGATAGTTCTACTAATTGGGGACAACTACCTTGCATCAGAACGAAAATGACCTCTATAAAGTAAAATGCCACTAACAGGTTTCTTCTCTATATTCTTTACTATCCACAATTCATACTAAATCCTTCTGGCTTTCCAGAATCAGTCCCAAGTCACAAGGAACTGACTGAGTTTTAGAACTACAGCTCCAAGCGATTGGGGGTGACAGGTGCACGCTACGTATATCCTTCCACATAAGCTACAGATTCAGTCACATCGACTTCTTTTTTCCACTTATTAGCACTCTTGCCTCCTCTGTGCCTTCCTCACACAAAGAACTCTGCATCCAGGCATAGACCTCTCATACTTCCTCAAACCTGTTAGCTCCTTTACTAATCAAGCAGCCATCTTTTCTTTCTTTAAGCCAAAAACATGACTTGTTTCCATTGGAAAGCTTCCCTCCCTTCTGTAGGAACAGTTGTTTGGGGCCTTTACCCTCCTTTCCCAAAGGCAGATAAATTCAATGGGTGAATTTATCTTTACCTACTGCCCAAAGGAATGTCCATTGTATAACTATTTAGAAGGAAGGAGGTGACTTGTATTTAATGCGAAGTCCAAGCGTCAAAGGTAACAATGTTCTGTCTACTGAATGGCATTTGGTTACTGAATGCTGCTGTTCTGATGTCTGAAGTTCCCAGGTGCCCAATTTGTTCTAGATGCGTAACAAATGCCAGGGCATTGCATTTTGGTTAACTAACACTGTCACTTAATTTTCCCCAAAAGAAGCACGTGACTCTGAACAACTACTGTCTACAGGACACAACCTTGATTTCTTTCCTTCTCGCTCTGCTCACCCACATACCCACACTTCCATTGCAGGAGCTGTTCAAAGAGATCACAACCAAATTTCATGTACAGTTGGAAAATAGTGTCCACCATTTACACCAACAATTATAGGCACAGATGATTCAAATGTGCAGGAGAAGCAGGCTGTCTGGTGCATAGAAGTATTATCTCAATTTCTATTCTAGTTCATTCCCCTAAGTGTAAAGTGCCATGTATTTTGCTTCTGTGTGATTTTGTTTGGGTTGGCATGCTTGTAACTGTGCTTTGTTCAGTTTTGTTTTTTCTGAAAAATTTTAAGTTTTAAACACCTCATGCAAATGATGTAATCTTATCTTCAGCTCAGTATTGTTCTCTAATATAGTTAAATAAAATTTTAGTCATAGGAAGTGGAATTGCTTCTTTTCCCACAAAGCCTAAATTTAAAGCTTGGTAACTTATGTCTGAGATAATTGCCTCAAATGAATATATTTTCTTCCTGAGCGTTATCTAATCCATCCACATTCTGATCCAAACAAAAGACAACTTAAACATACAAAAGAAGTGGGTTACTTGATGGGACAACCCTGCTATCTAACTCACAGTCTGTAATCTTCTGGAAACCTCTCAAATTTTAGTTGCAAGTCTGGGGAATGATTTTACTGTGCTATGTATAAATAGAATTCTACGGTACATTATGAGAACATCGAAAGGTCAGTTAATACCTTAACAGCCGTCAGGAAAGGCTGAGCGTGTCTGTCAGGTAAGTGTGAGGTGGTGAGAGGTACTAAGCTCTGGGCTGACTTCTGCATGGAATCTCAAATCAGAAGCCTGTTCCACAGCTGCTGGGGCTCAGCTCTCTGCCAGGTGCCTTGTTCTGTGAGGTTACTTTGGAATTATTTTCCCAAAGTCGAGACAGAATGTTCTGAATTACCCATTGTTTGTAATTGTCCCACATGAGATGAGAGGCGTACACAGTTGTGAAAAGCCAGGCCAAGCTTGTGGGTGAGCAGATATTTTTCTGGGGTGGTGCCAAAGAACTAATCAAGTAGTAACCTAACCCAAGACTATGGTCTCATATCATCCTTTAAGAGTGCTGCTTGACATTTTCCATTAAAAGAAAACAACCTTGAATAAACAGGAGAGGAATGAGTCCGGTTCTCTTATCCCCACCCAAAATCCTAGGGGATCAAAGCATATAACACAAAGGATCAGGCTAAGCTCAAAAATATCCTAGTCTTAGGATTTTTCTTTCAAATATATGCTTGTTTTGAATTCTGACACATACACCTGCATTACAAAAATAATTAAACTGCTTATCAGTTGAATTACGTGACTCCTCTTATTTTCCATCGAACTCTGTATTAAATAAATGTTTCTGGAAGGCATGCCATGTTTATCTGTGCATGGTGAATTCTCACAGCTTCTAGAGGGTGGCTATCGCCATGAATGCAGTTATGTGGAGGCAGTTCGTATACACAGGAAAAATATACTGAATGAAAATACAGGAGAAAGAAAGAGCTAAATTGTAGAAGAAGAGAACCTGCCAGAAGCAGACTGCCCTGTGAGTGTCGTATAATAACTTCTTCTTTGTATCCATGAAAATAAATCACTTTCTCTTTGACCAAACTACATTATTAAAATGCAAATGTTATATTAAATAAATGGGTATGTCTATATGCAAATGAGGTTATTCTTAAACATAGTCATCTTACGGAATTTAAGATGTATATAACTAGTAAACTATGGTGATGGTTCTTAATTTTTTTTACAGAACCTGAGGTTTCAACTTGCAAAGTCTAATATCTGTATGGTAAAATGCCATCAGGTTGATAATGCCTTATGTTATTCTGAACCATCATTCACTTGAATTTGGGTGGGGGGGGTTACTGGATTTTTTTTGGGGGGGGGAGGAGAAGACATCTGAAAACTACATATATTACAGGGGCCAGTATCCAAAGTTTATAAAAAAACTCACAACTCAAAAGCAAATAAACAGCTAACTCAATTAAAAGATAGAAGTAGGACCTGAATTTTTTTTTAATCCTGGAAACAACCCAAATGCTCAAAACTAGTCGACTGGATCAAGAAGAAGTGGTGCACACACACACACACACACACACAATGGAATACTACTTAACAATCAAAAAAGATAAATTCATGCCATCACAGCAACATGGGTGGAGCTGGTAGGACTATACTCAGAGGATTTTTTAAAAAACTATTTCTTGGGGCCCTCCCTGGTGGCGCAGCGGGTTAAAGCACAGCACAAGGAAGCTAAAGCCACTTCCGCATGAGTTCAATCCCCACTTGCCCTGGAGGAGCTCCACATGGCGAAGCAGACCTCTCCTGACCCACCCGCTGCTCCCCTCAGCAGTGTACTTCCTCGATCTGCCTGTT
>NW_004567139.1:4625953-4672574 GCF_000260355.1 Condylura cristata | reverse complement strand
GAATAAATAAATAAATCTTAAAAAAAAAAAAAAAGGCATCACCAAATAAGAACATGGGAGAAGGGATTTGTTTTAAAAAAAAATTATTTCTTACGTCATTCTTCATTTTGTACATATTTTTATCTCTGTTGCAATCCCCATGGACTTCCCACCCCCAATCACCCCTGTGCCATCACCATAGTCCTGTGCACTCTTCCCACCCCAGTTTTAATTCTATGCCCCTCTCCACTCCCGTAAAACGTCTCTGGTTTATAGTTATAGTTGTTGGTTGTTTTTCAGTTTTATAATTGCTTCCCCCCCACCCCGATCCCTTATGTTTCTGCTATGAGTGAAAATCCAGTATTTTTCCTTTTCTTTCTGGCTTATTTCACTAAGCATGATCCTTTTCAGCTCCATCCATGTTGCCGCAAAGGACATGATTTTATCTTTTTGATTGCTGAATAACACTCCACCATGTAGCTGTACCATATATTTTTTAATCCAGTCATCTGTTTTGGGGCATTTGAGTTGATTCCACATCTTCCCTATTGTAGATAGAGCAGCACCATCCACAAAAAAAAAAAAAAAATTCAAAATGGATTAAAGAACTATACATCAGACCCCAAACCATAAAATATCTAGAAGAAAAGGTGGGAAAAACACTACACTACATACACTTCAGTAACATCTTTAAAGATACATCACCCAAAGCGAGGATAGTGAAGGAAAGGATAAACATCTGGGATTAAATCAAATTAAAGAGCTTCTTACAGCAAATGAGACATTACACAAAACAAGAGACACCCTGAAGCAGGAAGTTTCCCAGGTCTGCTGAGGCTCTGCTACTTTCCAAAGCCTGCTGCATGGAGGAGTCTATCGCTTGGATTCTGCTGCTTGTTGGAGCAGAAATTTTCTGCAGTATGCTGCTGAACCATAGTAGTAGCTATGGCTACCTTAATCACATTCCCAAACAATAAAGAATGCTTATGCTATGATGTATGGGCTGTCAAGTCTCCGCATACAAACTGCAGAAAACCTCAGCACTCCTGTAATTCGGGGCTCAGCCTTTTGGGAATGATCCCACTGAGCCCGCCTGCCTTATAACAACTCACATGATTGGTGAGTAGTATTCCATTGTGTGGAATAAGTAAACAAGTAAACCTCTCTCTCTCTCCACCTCTCTGAGTGCAATCTGATTTCTCTGGGAAATTGCCATAACAACCTCACTGACTGGGAGAAAAAAAAATTGCACACAATAAAAAAATATACAAAGAACTGATGGAATTCAACAAAAATAAAGTGAACAACCCCATCAAAAAAAAAAAAAAAATGGGCAGAGCAGCTGAAAAGACAACTTCTCCAAAGAGGAAGTGCAGATAGCCAACAGGCATATGAAAAAATGATCAACATCACTTGCAATAAGGGAAAGGCAAATCAAAACCACAGTGAGATACCATCTCACCCAGTGAGAAAGGCACACATTAAAACAACTAGCAACAACAAATGTTGACGAGGATGTGGAGAAAAAGGAACTCTCCTGTACTGCTGGTGGGAATGCCAACTGGTACAACCACTGTGGAAAGCTGTTTGGAGGTTTCTCAATCTGCTAAAAATGGAGCTCCCAGAAATTCCACTCCTAGGGATCTGCCCAAAGGACACAAAAACATTGATTCAAAAGGACACCTGCCCACCCATGTTTATTGCTGCTTCATCATTCAATTTCTATGTACCATTCAGCCTATGGTACCCCTTTGTTTGGATAGTATTTATGAAGCTATTTAGGTGTCATTAAGTGAAACAATTTGAAGACTTTGCAGGAAGCAAATTACCCTCCATACTGTGAGTGGGTCTCATTCATACAGTGGAGTTCTTTATGGGTTAGAGTTTTCCCAAGAAGCAGAAAAAGTGGCAATTCTGCCTCCAGAGTGCAACTTAGAAGCTGCCTGGAATTACCTACCTCCCTATCCACAAACTCAGTATCTAGCCTGCAGCGTTAACTCTTACCTTCAGCTCTCACCCTCTCCTGCAGAGTTATGGCTTGTCAGTCCCCACATTCCTGCAACACATTCCTTAGAATAAATCTGTTTTTCTCTTACATATCCTATTGGTTCTCTTCCTCTGGAGAATGCTGATGAAAGTAGTCACCAAATGGTAAGAGAAGAAGAGAATAATTGTAAGGGAATTGCCAAAGTTAGCTACTGGTATTGGAGAATCTTGCAAGCATATGCAGTAAAACAGTATTTCTATCTCCAAAAGTTCAAAACTCTGGGCCTCCCCAGTGGCATAAAGGGTTAAATCTCAGCACTATGAACCTATGGGCAGACACTGTGGCAGGGAGATGACCCACAGGGCTCAGCAGACTTCTTGCCACTGGTCCCCTCAGCAGTGGACTTCAGTAGATCTGCCTGTTCTGCTCCCCATTCTGTCTGGTGAATCCTCTCACCCCTGCACCCCAGCTCTTGTATGCATAAATAAATACAAACTCTTAAAAAAAATGTTCATAATTCAAAAGTGCACCCAGAACAAAATCAACATGCCAAAGATTTGCTATTACCCTATCGCATACCTGAAAAATAGTCCACTGGTTTGTGTGCTTATTATATTTTATAGTATTATGGAGCTTGGTCATTGAGTCATCCTAAATTAATGTAATTCTTCATTTTTCTCTAGACCTTGGTCAGGATCAGGCCATTATTATCTTTGTTTTTAGATTGAGTTAATGATCATTAATTGTGTTGGGATAAGGTTCTAATGTAGCATGGAATATAAGGAAAAATTTCAATTGGCTATGTTTTTGGTCATATATGATAGGACACACTCTTTTCCTTATTAATAAAAGATGGAACAACTGAATGTAACTGAATGTTTTTAAGGAAAAAAACAAATCTTGTAGACTACAATATATACCAGGTAACCATTTGAGGTTTTTAAAATATACTCAAAAATGTAAATTAAAGGTAGGAGTTGAGGTAATTTTTCTGCAACATGTTAAATTATAACTTTTTTTTTTAAGTGGAATTATTGGCTAAACCAATTTGGGACTTTCTTACTCAGATGATTTACTTTTTTTTTTCAATTTTCATTGCACCTGTTGATAGTTTCAGGTCAATTTTGGCAATCCTATTTAAAGTTGTAAATCTGTGGAGAGAGATTCAGGATGGCTCTTCATCACTTTTCCCACCTGGTAGTCAGAAATTTCTTGTGAAATCTCCACCCTTTCATTGGTTGGCTGCAATGAGTGACTCACTTCTAGTGAAACAGACTTAGATAAAATTGAGAGAGCATTACTTTCAACACTAGGTTATAGAAAGACTGTTTTTGGTTTTGCTTACTTCCTTGTTGTTTCTAGTGGAATCCAGTTGCCATGATGTGAGCTGTCTTAGAACAAGTCACATGACAAGGAACTGAAGGACTCTATCCAGTGGTAGAGAACTCAGCACCCCCTCCAACTGTCCCAGAAACCCAATCTTCCCAACACCCAACAGCCACTTGACTAAGCTAGACAATCCTCCCCCAGGTGAGAACTGAGGTGGCTGTCATTACAGCAGCTATTTGGGCTATAATAGGTGAACGCCCCAGATAAGCCTGAATTCCTGACACCCCCCCACCCTGTGTGAGATAACAAATGTATGTTGTTGTAAGTCTGTTTTGGGGTAACTTGTTACACAGCAATAAAAGAACTACTGTGCTTCTCTCACTCTCCCACCCTCCTCTCCCCATTGCTTTGTCCTTATTATCACCATTGATGGGCTATTTGTTTTGCTGATTGACTACCTCCCATCCCCCAACATCTACCAAAATCTAAGATTTCTAAAGCAGGAATTTTCACCTTTCCCCCCCCATCATTATATCCTTAATGCCTGGCACAGAATCAATCAATACATGTGTGTTGCTTATGAGAAAAATTAAATTGTTTAATGTTTCCCTCTTTCAATACTATTAAGATTCTAAAGAAAAAGTTGCATTGTAATAAACAACCTCCTATTGAACCTTCAGACTTTGAGACTTTTTTTGGCATTAATAAGTATTTGCTGAGAAGATCAATCAACAAATAAATTAGAGAAAATGTCACTTGATAAATGGAATACTGATCAAATTAGGAAAATGATCAGATGACCTCGTGCTTAACAGGTCAAACACTTGAGACAATGGTGACAGAAATGAGAAGATCAGAATTTCTAAAATGTCTTTTTACACAAACAACTGTAGGTTATTGGCCTATTAAGAAAATAAACTTGTTTTCCATTATTCAGACAAATGGTACTAGCAGGAGAAGTAAGTTTTTCTACATTCTGGATGAATTTTATCAATGCCCCATACTTAGGCATGTCTAGTTCTTATCAGTCATCACCTTATGCAAAGAATCAGGATAGATTTTTGAGGAGTAAGACCTTGGCCGTGGCATGATTGAGCTGTCGGCAATAATGAGAGCCTATCAATTTACTGAAACTAAGATTCCAGATTCGTAGAGAAATGTCACCCACAGGTTTATAAGGTCGGGGGACTGGTGACTCACCTGCACGCACAGCCATGGCTCCACCCACAGATCACACATCATAAATCTGTGTGGTGTTCATTTCCCATTTGTCCTTTATATCAACCATAATAACTGCTATCAAGTTATAATAGTGTCCTATTGGAAAAGGGAGAGTACATGTAATAATAGAAAACATATGCCTTCTGGAATTCAAACCAAAAATGAGTTTGAACCTTGAACTTGAAGAAGTTACATGCTTTTCTCAAAATCACACAACCAGTAAGTAGAAAACCTAAGCTTCTGCTATAGAATGAATATAACCACTCCTTTCAAAGTTGAAGATGCAAGGAATATAGTTTAAACCTCCAGAACATAGTAAGTAAGTACTTACATGCTTGTTTTCCCACCCTATCACAAAAATATGTATCGTGTAAATGATATAATGAAATTTCATCCACTCATCCTGAAGTTGGGCTTTTTAACAAGGAAGTTAACACAGAATATTTGAAGATAAATTTCTTTGGGACAAAAACTGAATCGTTTGTTTAAATGATGGCTTTTAAAAATAAAAGAAACAGTCCAAATAAATATATGCATTGTTTTAGTACCAGATCTTTAAATGTTTAAATATTTATATGCATATATGCCAAACATTTGATACTAAGCATTTAATTAAATATATGTGTGTGTGTTACACTGTACCCCCTTTTGTATATCCACTATCTCCCCAAACTATACTTTTTGATAGTTCCTAACTTTCAACTAATTTATAATTTACTTGGACTGGACTCACCAAGTTAAGTTTTTCTTGTTCCCTTGAAGGTCAAAATGTACTTATAGGGGCATGCATTAGAATAACATAGTGAATGAATATCCCTCCCACTCCAGGCTTTTCTTCTGGTGAATGTCGCCATGGTCCTCTTTTACATGAAACAGATATCTTGGATTTAGGAAAAGTCTCAGGTTCAAAAGATTAATAAGAATGATATCTGTGGCTTACTCTACTTTTCTCACTGTATCTTCTTCCTGTTTCTGTCAGTCTTTCCCTTTCCTCATGTATATTTTTATTTTCTCTGCTGACTTGAATTGAACTAAACTCTGGACCTTGTTCATTTCCAAATTTCTTTTGGCTTAACGTCGGGAATTCCTTAAATAGCATTTTACAAAATAAACGTGGCTAGGAAATTTCACACCACTTCATTGGTTAAAATTTGACATAAAAGGTGGTCAGGTGTAGCTTATATTTTCTAAGGTAAAATGCTGAAGATAATTTATTCTCTCTCACTAAGTATCTAACTCATATTGAGCAGAAATATTCTAGTCCAAATTCCCCCAAAGACCTTTTAGTCTACATTATGACAGAACATGAAATAATAATGAGTATGATTAAAATTCATCTGGTTTATAGAAAAGACCACTGACAAGGCAAACAATTAAACTATATGTATATATTTATGTTCCTGACTTCTTGGTATTCAGAGAGAAAGAGTTGACAAGCCCAACCTTTTCCAAATAAATACTCAAGGACAAAGTTCTAAGTTTAAATGGATAAGAAGAAAAGCTACAGAGAGATGAAGGTGAACTCAGCAGGAGAGAATTCTTTACTTCTAATTTAAGTAAAAATAAGTCTATAGAGTGGATGTTTTTATTTCCCATTTTCCCTTGTATCATTAAATTCAATTCTCAGAAAAAAATAACCTATTTTTCTTGTTCTGTCAGGAGTATGTGAATGCTTACGTTATTGTTCAAAGCCACTTCTAAAATGTATACATATATATGGGATGTAATTATTTAGAAAGATATTACAGAATAAATACTTCATTTGGGATTTACTATGTAATATAATGAAGTCTATAAATATAGTGACACATAGAGATGTTTATTAAACTTTCTAACAATCAATTTCTGAAGTTTTGACACAGATTCGAAAGAACTCAAGGAACGCGACACCCTAGCTCCTACTTAAAGAATTTGGATAGACAAGTAGATCATCTTCATTGCATGTAATTCAACATGGATATTGATGTGGCTGGCCACAGAACAATGCAATTCTCTAAATATAGAAGGAAGTAGAGGGCCAACAAAGGCTGAAACACCTTGTAGAGTAATAAAAATAGAGCAGTGCTTACCTTGATTCAGTCTCCTCATAAAGGCCCTAAAAGCTGAGTGCTCACAGCTGGGCAGTGGTAAAAATGTCCTTTAGTTAATAATAAAGGAAAGAAAAGCCCCAGACACCAAGAACCTGGGTTAACCATTGACACTGGTTTGTTCCTACAGTTCCACCCTGGGAATCTACGTAGTAGCCCTTGGCATCTTATAAAGTAGGCCCTAGCTGGTCAGCTGAGACTGAGGTTACCTCACCACCTCTGTACCTCTGGAGGAGAGACGTTGGAAGGTCATTCAAGCATGTTCTGACTACATTTTTACTTAGTCAGGGATACAAAGGAGGAAGACTTCCTTGGCCAGAAATATGCTCAACGATGCCAGTAAGTGACTCAGATATTTCAAGCAGAGTTGCTGAGGGCTAACCATGGACACAATCCCGCCAATTTTCAGACTTTTGCCTGAGCCATATAAAGAAGCCCTTTCCACCTGAATTCTTCATCTGCAACTTAGCAGGAAAGGGCTGAGGCTGTATGCAAATGAAAATGGAGACATACAACTAGAAGTAGCTATGCACCCATTCATTCCTTTATTCAACAAGTCTTTAATGATTGCATATCCTGGGTGTCACAGTTCCAAAGAACTGACATCCATAGTTGAATAAGTCTGGATAAAGTGAGAGAGAGATTGAGCCTGGGGGGTCTTCCCTCCTCCAGCCCCCAACCCAGAACTTCAGGCACGGATGATAACTAAACCTCATCCAAAATGAGCCATTGCTACTCTGTCCCAGCCGTATAGCATGTATTAAAGTGTTCAATGAAAGGTGGAGGTGGGCCTCTGGTCCAGTTGGTTGACCAGAAGTCAGAAAAGGGTATAATGAAGAGGTGATTTCCCCAAGGCAGAGTCAAGACAAAGGTCCAGAAAATGTGAAAGGCTGCCGCAAGGAACTAAAGAAATAATAATCCCAAACTTCAGAACCCAGGGAGTCTGTATCCAGGAGAGCTCAAAAGGAAGATTGTTCTAGCAAGGAGTTTGTTTCTTGACTCCAAGGAGCACAGACAGCCAGAGGCACCAGGGGACAGAGGCAGGTGGGTTAATGCTCTAAGTTCAAGGGTCCATTTCTGGCTTCTGACCAGAGTTGCAGTTTTGGAGTTGTGTATGGTCTTTCTTTCCATTTTAAAAAGCATGAACAATTGAGAAAGCAAGACTGCACTTTAATGTTGGTTCACCCATTTCCTCATCTGTCACATGGGATAATAATAATAAACGCCTACGCCAGATAGGTAATTCATGTCCCAAACCTGCCAGCTATTGCTCAGGACCCATCTTGTCAATCACCCATGTCAGGGAACCAGAATTTGCCTTCTGTCCACAAATTTGAAGACTAGAAAAATGTCTACATTTCCACACTTATCAAGGCATCTTTCATTATGGTTTATTCCTAATAAGTCTTCTTTTTTTTAGACTGTTTCATGAGTTTTACCACTTTTCTTGCTTTATTTATGATTTGTTTGAAAGCTGGGCTCCCTTTTTTTAGTGCCTCATGCCAAAGGACTTTTACAAGAACACAAGAATACATATAAACTCCCTCTGCTCTGGAAGACAATTTCAGGGAAGGCTGCTCTGTTTGGGAGTATTTGTATTGATTTGAGAAGATGAAGCAGTTAAACTTACCAGAAGAAAAGACCATAGATGGAGAAAGGCAAGATGGGAGGCAAGATGGAGAATTTGGGTGGCTGCCCAATTATACCGAGTCAGATCATCACCGCGTGGCTTCATTCCTTTGTTTGAAGTAAATTCCCAGAACATCAGACACACCCATACTCACATGTAAGTAGAAAAACACTTTCTAAAGCCAAATACAAATGATATCTGGCCTGGCTTTTCTGATGTCTGTCTCTGCCTCTTAGGTCTACCTTTGCTGAGAAATAACTTTACTTAAGTTCATCTTTGGATCTGTAATCCTCCCAGACACATAAAGAGAAGCTGAGGCAAGCAAAAAGGGAATATGTGTTTTAAGAGGTGTCCTAAGCTGATGGAGGAATTCATTAGTCGACTGTAAAAACTTGATGTGAATAATAATTATTTTAAAATAAATTTTACTTTATAGCTATACTATGGTTTTATAATGGTCAAGAAAGAGTTCATCTCTCCCAGAGGTTACCTATTATGTAGAATCAAGGTATTACTACTCCTAAAGTTATGTTACTAATAAACTGTTTGTGGATTTAGCCTGTTATGTTTTTGTAAGATCTGAGAGCTAAGAATATTTTTTTTTACATTTTTGAAGAATAGAGAAATAATTATATGATGAATATTCTGTGACATTTAAAAGTTGTATGAAATTCAAATTTCATTATTCATAAATAAGGTTTTATGGGGACACAGCCATTCATTTACACATTGTTGAGAGCTATTTTAACTCCATAACAGTGGCCCTTAGTGCTTCAACAGAGTTTCTATCATTCTCAGAACCTAAAACATTTAGGGTTTCTGCACTAACAAAACAATGTTTGTCAATCCCTGAGCTAGCTACTCCATGTAAGCCATTATTCACCAAAGTTACTTTCTTTTGTTTGATGAATGATTCTCTTCTCATGGCTAACTCCAAATCAACTAAATTTTTATTTCAAGCCCTATTTTTCTACCTCAGGAGCTAGCAATCATGCTCCTTCAGATTTATTCAAAAGAGTTCAAATTTTTTGTCCACTCTATAATCTTCCCATGGGTATTCATAATCACTGAGACATAAACACAACATGGAAATCCTTCAGGAGGTGAATGGAAAAACCATTGCAGTCCATCCATTCAATGGAATACTACTCAGCACTAAAAAAGTAACAACAAGTGCTCAAGCCATGAAAAGATACGGAGGAAATATAAGGCACACTGTAAGTGAAAGAAGTCGATATGAAAAGGCTAAATAATATATGATTTCAATTTTAGGACAACTGTCTGGCAAAGATAAAACTATGGAGAAAATAAAGAGTGGAAGTAGAGGAAAAGATGACTACGCAGATCGCAGAGGACTATAAGGGAAGTGAAATTGCTGTGTATGATAACAGAATGATGGGTCTGTGTCATTATTTAGACAAGTCTGCAGAAAATACAATACCAAGAGCCCACGCTAATGTGAATTTACAGAGTTCACATAACGTGAATATGATATGTCAATGTTAAGTCACCGTTGATAAAAAATATTCCATTCTGGTGCATAATCTTGGTAATGCTGGAGGCTGTGCATGTCTGGAGACTGGGAGATATGTGAAAAATCTCTGTACCTTCCCTTAATTTTACTAAAAACCTAAAAATGCTTAAAATGTTTTTTTGTTCTTTCAAGAATTGTTTTACTCTTGCCTTACCTTCTCTAAGCATCCATGAATGGTTTGCCTAAACATACAAATTTAAGAAGACAAACTTGTTAAAGTCACCATCCCTTTCAATCTACACATTCTGGTCTTTGTTGTATGTCTTTCCTCGATCAAAATTTAAAACCCAGTGGGTAAAGATTGGCTGAACCTTAAGCATGTTTGAGTCTAACAAAGTTTCTATCAGCAAGCTCTAACAAGGTTGATAGTGAGGATGAATGGTTTTCTCAATTAAGCAAGCACAGCATATTTGGAGACCTGAATACACTGTTTTTATTCTCACGGGTTTCTTCCTTAGTCCACTGTCTTCTTGAGCTTCCCTTTCATTCTTTGCCCAAATCTCGCATCTTCTGAGGCGAAGGCACTCTGGTGACCTGTCCCCACCTGGCCTCAAGATCAGTGTACTGTTTGAGTTTGCTCTGTTCACCACCCCAGCCTTTTCGCCACATTTTTCCTGTGGGGTATTTCTCTCTGATGTGCTGTGTACTGCACCATCCAGAATACACATAAGAAGAGGCAGAGGAAAAAGGAAAAATGAAGTTAAATTGACTTTGCTTCTTCAAAGAGTGACCCGTTCAGCCTTTATCCTAAGAATATGCACAATAGGGCCCTCCCTGGTGGTACAATGGAGGCTAGCACTGCAAGCTAGCCTCAGCCACTTCACTGCAAGTTCCACCTCCACCCTGGAGGTGACCCACATAGCGCGGCAGACCTCTCCTGACTCGCCTGCTGCTCCCCTCAGCAGTGTACTTCGTGATCTGTCTGTTCTGCTCCCCACTCTGTCTCTGGAGAATCCTCTCTCACTGCCCCACACCTCTGGCCTGTACCCTGGTTCTGTATGCTTAAATAAATACGTCTCTAAAAAAAAAGAGGGGCCCTCCCTGGTGGCGCAGCGGGTTGAAGCACAGCACGAAGAAGCTAAAGCTACTTCCACATTAGTTCAATCCCCGCCTGCCCCGGAGGAGATCCATATGGCACGGCAGACCTCTCCTGACCGGCCCGCTGCTCCCCTCAGCAGTGTACTTCATTGATCTGCTTGTTCTGCTCCCCACTCTGTCTCTGGTGAATTCTCTCACCCTCCGCATCTCTGGCCTGTACCCTAGTTCTGTATGAATAAATAAATAAATCTTAAAAAAAAAAAAAGTTTGAGAACCAACTGGGAAAAGATTAAAAAAAAAAAGAATATGCACAGTAATTCAGCAAATGATTAAATGATTTAACTAAACATGGCAAATTTGGTTCAAAATTCAAAAGGGCTTATGACATTGCACCATGACAACAGGTTAAAGGCTACAATAGCCTCCCCTGAGGGAAGGAGGGGGGATAGCTATTGAAGCTATACATTGTAGATAAGGAATAAGAGTAAAGATAACAATAAAAATATTCACAGGCCTCAATCTCTCTTGCCAATATTTTTCCAGTCTTTTCCCCACTTATTTTAAGATAAAACTGAGGCTCAGTTATATTTACAATTTTGAACTTTTTTTTTTAACCTTTGTCAAGGAGCCCTTATCACAGCACAAACAAAGCATTTCTAATCATGGAATTCCCACCTTGGGAGACCAGAACCAAGGACTTCTTTGGATGCATGCATACTGTGCTTCCAAGCACAGCATTTACCGAGAAGATGTTCACTAAGTTGTGGGCATTAACTGAAACCGTATTTTATAAACTGTCAAGCATGCCACAGTTGTGAGGCAACATTTGGAGGGGAGCCCAAACATTAGGCAACGCCTATCCTTCTGCAGAAAGTGTTTCTAAATTGACGAGTTGTCACCCCTTCAAGGAAGCAGGCTTTCATGGAAACCAGGATTGCAGCAAAGGTGGCAGATGGCATTTCGAAAGATTCCTGAATTGTAAAGACAATCTAGTTTTACTACTTTAGTCTTTACCCAAGGGGGATGAGATAAGTACCTGGATCTTTCAAGCCTCAAACCCCTAATTCATCGCCATATTACTTACTGACTTCGTTAGGAAATACTGGCATTGGAAGCGAATTCATGAACCTGCATCGTTCCCTCAATTCTTCTTCACCCTTCACATAGACACACACAACTGCCCTTCCCTCGGCATTCCTCTCTTAATATTTTTTTCAAACTGCAGGAACACATTGTAAAAAGGAAAGTCTTGTTGCCTCATTCCCGTCCAAAACATTTTTTTCTAATACTTTCCTTTCCCCCACCCAACCCCCCAGAATAAGAATTAAAAGTAGTATTTCTTTTGACAGCTGGTAACTAATCCCACCTTAGCAGGAAGGAGAAGGGGAAGCCAGCAAAGGAATTTTCCATTCCTATGTCTCTTTTAATTTTTTTTCCACATCAGGTACTTTTCAAAATCTAGACATTTCCAGTGAGTCTGTATATCTTCTTGTTTTGTCTAGTACAGTCACGTGTTCTTTAACTTCTCAGCCCAGGAGAAGCCTGACTGAACTGATGTTTGTATTTGGAGAAGGGAGGAGAACTTGAGAGCTTTTGAATCTCCAAAGGGAATAGGCCTGAAACGCAATGGCTTTGCTTATGCAAACTGGTTTTTCCTTTTTGCAAAGATAAAGTTCACAAGCTGGTCCCTCAAACCACAAATCAAAATGTCTCATATTATAATGAGAGGGACTCTTAGAATAAGTCTGCTTAACTGGCTTTTGTCTGCCAAACTGCCTTCCCCCACTCTTCCCCCCATTCCTCCCTTCTCCCTTCCAAGCAGAGGTATGAACCATTTTGGATACTTTATTTCTCTGGATCTTCGTTTCTCCAGTGTGCAAAATAAAAGAGTTGGAGGGTGATTGTTATCTCTTCTAAGTAAATAGTTTTTATTGTTCCAAACTGTCCTTGCTTTACAGAAATGATACTACACAAATAAGAATGAGGAATATGTTTTGTTCTACAGTATATATTCTTGATGACAGATTGCAGAATCTGGCTCCGTAAATATAGGTTGAATGAATGAATCAGTCAACACAAGACTGTTTATATCGGGGTAAAAGAAATAATGAGTGCAGGTTTTTTGGTTTTTTTTTTTTTTTTTTTTTTTTTTTAATCAGAGTAGACTTTAAAACTTTCAGCTTAAGTTGGATTGATACAGCCAACTCTGTTTTCAGACTTCCACTTATGTAATCTTACCAGCTTAATAGTTACTTGCTGAGGCCCTCCCTGGTGGCACAGCAAGTTAAAACACAGCACTAAGAAGCTAAAGCCACTTCAGCATGAGTTCAATCCCTGCCCCGGAGGTGACCCACAGGGCACAGCAGACCTCTCCTGAACTGCCCCCTGCTCCCCTCATTAATGTACTTCGTTGATCTACCTGTTCTTCTCCCTGCTCTGTCTCTGGTGAATTCTCTCACTGCCCCTGCACCTCTGGCCTGTACCCTAGATCTGTATGCATCAATAAAGAAATCTTTAAAAAAAAAAAAAAACAGTTACTTGCTGAAGCTCACATGTTGCCAGTAATTATTAGTTTTCTAAATGGAAAATTCTGACACTTCTGTGTATATCTCTCTTATCCTCATTGTCATATCTGTAGGTTGTTAGTATTCCACTGTATAAAATATTGAACTACTGGACCTTGAAATGAAAGGAGTTACTTTGAGATTTTAGAGGCTTGCAAATCTTGCATTTGGTTGTGAATTTGTATAGTGCTGTTTAAGGATAAAATATATTTCGAAAAGTTTTTCATGCAATTAATAGACTATTTAGAATGCCTAGATATTTTAATATCTTAGAAATCATCATGCAGCTTAGAAAGAAATACATTCCACCTTGCAACTATTGGCTTTGATTTATACATAAGGGCAAAAAGTGAATGGTCCAGAATATAGCAGAATTGTGTAGACATGTCACTGCATTCAATTATTATTCTGGAATGTTTATTTTGCATCCAAGAATTTTTTTATCCTGAACTATGTGTTTCAAAAGACTGCAAGTACTGCTATTCTCTTTGTCACATATACACACAACCAAATATATATTTAATATTATTTAAAAAAAAAGCCAGCCAAATATCTGAATCATAGGTATTTACTTCTAATGAAGATGCTTAAGCATTGTAATGGATGGGCTACTTGTTCTGTGATCCTAAACTCAATCCACTATCACTTTTCCTTTGAAAATTCATAAGATAATTAGAAATGCAGAAAGTTCAGTCTGTGTTATAGACTAAAAGTATAAGATAAAACAGTACCTTCACAGGAGAAAACAGTGCTTTCAAAGATTCCATTTAACATTAGCCCAGGTAAATAATACTATATATTCAATTTAGTAGCTTATAAACTTCCCAGTACATTTAAGTCAAAGCAAAGCTGTAGTGACATTGTTTCACCGCAAAGTATTATCATCGGTTCAGTATTAGAGACCATGATATTCTTATTCTTAAAAATGAATTCAAAACAGAGCTCAAGTGAATACATTCTCCCCTCGAATGCTCAGTAATGTCTAGGGAAGAGGGAGTGGAAGGAGAAAGAACGTCAGTGTGGACTTGTGTCTGTGTCCCTGCTTTATAGAAAGGCTAGAAAACAGCTAATGAGATAACATACCTGATAGAATGTTCTTGAGTGGTGAGATAGCTGAGTTCCTTTGAAAGTGGGAAAGTGAACTACATTTCAGATCTTGAGCCCATCCGTGTTCCTTGGGCTGCCACAGAGCAGAAAGGCATGTGTATTGTCCTAGCAGGATAGAATACGTAAGACTGTCTTTCTTCTTCTCCTGGATGCAACATTCACAAAATAGAACCCAGTGAAAGAAAACCCAGGGATCCCCAAATGTGCACTGAAAGGCAACCCATTTTTCACTCATCAGATAACAACACTTAATGACTCGGGGAACCCAACTTTGCTTTCCTATGGCCTTAATGAAAAGGCCAGTTCATTCCATTAGGAAATCAGTGAGATGAATCGTAATGAAAAACTGTGATTCTTTGCCAGGATTTAGCAAAGGCCATGAATAGACCAGCTTAAAGTTGAATTTCTTGTTTTCCTTCCTGTGTGGCTCTCTTTGAAAAGGCAAGAAAATGGTCCATTTGGTCTTTGGAAAACCCTCCTCAGAGTACGATGCAATGCCAACTTGTTAGGTTCATCCCAGGTAATTGCAGCTATGAGGCCATTTGGAATAAAATAACCAGAGGACAAATTTGAAAATGAAGACAAAGTGTTTAGATTTTCTTGTTAATATACTGAGGGTAGTGAACAGAGATCTTACTTCACAGGAAAAAACACATCCAGGGCCAAAGCCCTGCTTTCAATCACCACTGGGTTCTCCTCTGTGCTACAAACTTAGCTCTGCTATAATGTGATATACGTGTTTTCAACAGTCACTATGCCATGTCTGATCTAAAAATTAAATAGGACTTAAAGGAAAAATATAGGGCTTGTGGCCTAACACTCAAAGAGTTTTATCAGCAATACCTTAAAAAAAATGCATAGGAACCTAATGAAAATGGTGGCTCAATTTTACATAGGGTGAGTGGAAGGGAATACAAAAATACGATCAGAGAGTTGGCATCCTGCCTCAGCAGGGCCTGAGGTTTATTGTGGAAGTGGGGAGTTATCTGCAATCAGATGGAAAGTGGTAAGACCAGGCATAGCTGTGAGAGCTCAAATACATCAAGTGAATGAGATGGCTGGTAGGTGTGTGAAACTGCACTGGTGTGTTTAGTATTTTCCTACTCAACCCAGTTGAGTGGGGTGCAGTTTCATTCATTTATTTCATGCTTCTTGAGGACTAAATCACATAGATAAACACAAAGTTTGCTCAAACTACATGTTATGTACAAGTAAACATATTATTTCCCAACTGACCCCTAGTACCACAGTGCATTGGGACTGACTTACATCGTCAAAATAAGTCTTACAGCAGAATTGACTTTAAATTCTCAGCTTAGACTTATTTAATACCTATAGAGTCAAATGTAGACTTAAACTTTCTCTTAACCCCATGGAGATTTCCAATATGCCAACATAATAAATCAACCTAACTTTGCATTTTTCACCTGTCCTTAATAATACTATTTATCTTCTCTTACTGGCAGACTATAAATAGGATAGGGTTGAAGAAACAGTTTAAGTGCCTCTTTTCTTCTAACATGATGAAATGCCTTATTGATTCGATTATGCTGTCCTTGCAGCTCATCTTCCATCTTTTATCACAGCTCTGGTTTTAAATTCTGCTATTTGTTCCAGATCTTAATCACAGCATTCAATAGCATATCCACTTATTACTGTTACATTCTGAACATTTACCCAGAAGTTCCTTGCCCAGGAAATGTTCTTCTCTTGTTTCATTTAAAGTTAGATTCTGCTGTTGTTTTGTTATGTTTCCCAGTTCTATAACACTAGTCCACTGACATATAACACCCAAAGGTAATGCTTCTCAATAGATTTCATCTGATTTTCCAATGACGTACAGAATTCAGACTCTTCTCTGTCTAGGAACCTTACTCTTTGGAAAGGATGTTACAAGGATCCAATGTAAATAGAAACTAATGGGAACATCCAAACCGAGTTTCGCTTCATTATCATCCTGTCTCAATGTTAACCCAAGAAAACAACCAATAAAACACGTACACACGTATGTCCATGGCAGACCTTGTAAACATCCCTTCTGTGATTAAATTGATTCCTGAGGAACTGGCTAAGACAAGCAGTACCAAAGGTCATTTTCAAAACTTCCTGCATCTCTGAGAATGTTTGTGTTAATAATATGCATTAGTTTTATAGGCACCAAAGAAAACCACTTTTATGTCAAACCAAAAGCAGCCAAGATTAAAACATTGGGGGAAATCCTCTACAGAATCAAATGAATGCAGACCTCTGGCTATAAAAGAAAGCAAAGCTTTGAAAAATTTGCTCAAAGTCTCCACCTCTTATTTTACCCCGAAGTGTGCAAACACAAAGCAACAGGAAACAGGGCCACTGCAAGACAGAGGCCTTATATTGATCTCGACAACATGACAGATGTGAAATGGGGCAAGGGTCTGGCCTGGGCTCTCGATTAGAAAATAAAACAAAACAGTGGAAAAGAATTCTCAGTGCTAATAAACTTGCTAAACAGGATTTCTTTGCGATTCAAAAAAACGAAAGTGGAAATTTTAGAAAAACTTTCACTTCTTCCCAGTTAGGGAAATGTGTCTTAATGTTCCTGGATATAAACAAGCAAATATCAATCCATCAACCCAGGCCCTTCCTGGGTGACCCTGCTGCATTACCAGTGTGTGTGTGTGTGGGGGGGAGGGCATGTGAAAGCTTATTTTGCTTTCTAAGTTAAAGGGGAATCAGCAGATATTTCATACAGGGAATACGGTTTCATTGATGAGATTAAGCCCTCTTATCTCTCTTCTTTGAAGACAAATATTTCCATTTCCTTTCTAGAAACAACATTTTGCTTTCTCAGAGTAGCACGATTCCATTACCTACAGGTCACCGGTGATACTTTTCTCCTAGAGATCGCAGATCATCAAAGCCTGAAGTTTGTTGTGTGAGGGTTTGTTTTTCCCAAGTTGTTCATTAGAGGTCTGAAGCCTTAGCAGAGAGACAGGAAATGTAAAACCAAATCAGATGCCTTTAAAAGTAGAAATTCAAATTACAAATGCCATGTCCTGATTGGATTTCCGTCATCACATTCTGTGTGGGAGTCTTCTCTCCTGTGATTGTAATGACAACATAGTGAATTTCAGGGCATGGCATCCTGGCTGGCCTGTTACAGTGCCTGAGGGACTTATTTTGAAAAAAAGAGCTACAGATGGATGGAAGGGAGACACTTATCCAATATATGGCAATAAAAAATAAAAAGGAAACATTCACACTCTGTGTAGACAAGTGTTAAAATCCCAGGATGTTAATCAGTAGGGATTCAAGAAGCAGAAAGTAAGTTGTGTGTATTCCTCATAGCACTGTGGTCTCAAATCTACTTAACTGGCCCAGACTGAGTATCAGTAACTGCAGGACAGCAGAGAGCTATCATGAGTCGTTAATACTCCTGTCTGATCAGGTTGTGACAAGTGACATGTCGGAGAGCAGTCAAGAAACAAAAGAGTCCAGTGGTGGGAAATAGCCCATTGAAGATCCCAAGTATGAGGGTAAGCTGTTGAGTATAAAGGGAGGAAAAAAAAAAAAAACAAAAAAACCTGTTGAAGTTATAGACATCCGGCAGCTCTCAACATTTCTAATTTAGTAGAACTAAAACATTCATTTGTGTGACTTAATTAGACATGTGTGTTTTTATCTTCTCAGTTCCGTAGTTCCACTGAGTTGTCTAATTTGCAAGCTCTTCTGAGCTCTGCCTTGTATTCCATGATGCTGAGTGATTTGTTTGCTGCCAGTACCTGAAATCTGCTGATGTTCCACCTACTAACTAGCCTTCTGGCACTTAACACTTAACACTTGTTTACACCAGCAAGAATTTCCCCTTCTTTTATGATCACCACATTTTGGAGAAATGTCTCCCTTCTAAATAAGTTATTCCCATAGTCAGGTTAATTCCTCAACACAACACAAGGTCAGACCATGACTGTTTTTTTTTTTTTTTCATTATACTTTGAATTGGATCTATGAAAGAAAAATCCCAGTGAGATTGGGAGAAGCAGATTGGTTGCTTGATACATCGCCAGCACTTGTAATGATGCATTAATGAATTGACTTGGCAAAGCCAAACTTTGAGTTATCTGGACATGTATACATAGTTCGTGCTAGGTCAACACCAACCTCGATGCATCATGATATACTAGGAAGCCATTTCCCCAATTTATTGAGGAATGGGCAAACAGCTTCCATTAATAACTATTCCCTGACATGCCCCTGTGAATAGGTACATTAAGAAGAATCAGACATCTCACGTCTGGAGTACATGTGTATGACATTTGCTTATGATTCATTCTGCTTGATTGAGGAACTGAGTTTTCTGTCATCCAATCAGTTGTCCTAGGAAAATATTTACCTATATAATTATATATATATACATGGAGTTTGATAAGCTACAGAATCAAGCATATATGTGCATATATTCACATATATATGTAGACATATATATATATTCTTTTTAAAAAATAAAAAATGAAGCTTTTGGGAGGATGATGTATAAAGTAAAAAGCAGAACTTGAATCGTCTTATTGTATCTGATAAGAAATGGGAAGAACTAATATGATGGGCAAAAGTAAGAGGTACTTTTGAAGTAAAACTGAAGTTTCTAATGTTGACCAAAAGGCACCATTTGACTACATTTTTGAAAACACTGGTCATACAATTGAGAGATCTCAACTTTGGCATTCACTCATCTATCACCTTCAAATGAAATTTAGCTCTCTTTATCTCTGCTTTTCTTCTATAAAATTAAGATGACTAAATGAAACCTAAGACTTTCCAGCTGAGAAATTCCACGATTCTTTGATAAGTCTTTGTGACAGTTATAATTTATGTGCAATGAATTATTTTATGGAATCAAATAAAGAACTTTAAAATTAACTTCTACTCCTCCTTTATTTTCATTTTAACATACAACTCAGTTTTCATATAGCTTTTTAATTTAAAGGATTTGAATCAGTCAAATTATTTCACTATAAAAGTGACTGTGTAATATGTCATTTTGACATTCAGTATTAAACACGCTAGCCAATCAGTCCTGCCCTGAAAATGGACCTACAAATTATACCTTATCATTTTGGCACAGACTCTTTCTCTACAACCAATAGTATGGTCCCTTGATAAATGAGTAGAAATGTTTGGGGTTAGAATAGAAATGATTTCAAGTACAGCCTATAATGCACAGGTTTCTCTGGAGCCTGCTTCCTTGACTTGCCCCAGGAATTGCAATGGTGGATTCAACATTGTGGAAAAATGTGTGCTCTTATTAAAAATGAAGCAAGATTCTGTCCTAGAAACACATCCATTCTGACACCTGGATCCTGGTATTTTTGCTTCTAACCCTTCACTATGTGCTGGATTGGTCAGTGGACAAAGGGAAGTTGTTCCAAAACAACCAGATGGAAAATCCTAAGCTCAGTGAAACCTGAGAACTCTTTGAACAACTGCCACTTGGCTCAAGGTCACAGTGCCAAAAGGGAGTGAAATTCCCCAAGTCATAAAACTGTCATCCATGTATTACTGGGGGTTAAAAATATATTGTTCATCAAACTTCCAAAAAGTAGCCCCTGCTGTTCTTATAGAGGAATTGGTATATCTTTTATCAAGCCAGCCTCAGTGGTCATCAAGGATGGGTGAATCCAGTTGCTGTCGGTCCACATCTCTTTAGCTGGGACCCACCTTCCTGGGATCCAGAGTCCCCTCCTCAGTGCTAATCCTAACAATCACTCTGATCTGCTTCACTGAGATAAATCCTAACAACAACAGTTCACCATTAATCCTGGCAAACCAAGGAAAACAAGGACTAAGCACAACTCACAAAATGAGAAACCCGATAGTCTGCATTAAATGATTTGTGACTCCAGGAGCATCCCATCCATGGAACACCAGGGGTTCCACAAAATAGAGGGTTTTTTGTAGACAGAAGAAGGGTGGGAAATGGTAATTAAGGAAAGATAATTGCAGGTAAAGTCACCTTCCCTCAAGGGCAGGCAGGGAGCAATTCTTATCATGCAGGTTACTTCACTGATGCTGATTAAGAAATTCCTGCATTGACTGGTTTGGGATATACTTTTGGGAAAAGTAGATATTCCAGAAGTCTGAGTGGGGGCCTGGCAAGAAGGACTCCATTTTGTGCCCGTTTTCTATTTGAAACACAGTCACACAGCCCATCTGGGTTCTTTGGGTTTTTACCTTCCTTAGGTAACCAATAATGAACTTTCTCATAAGGCATCTGAATTGCCCTTAATCTAGGTATACTCTGAGGAAAAGCTTGCATCTTGGAAAAAGAATAGAAACCAGGTTTGTTTTACCGGGCCTCAGTGTGTACGTGTGTCGTCAGGAGGATCCACAAAGAAATAGCCATCTCGATGCAATAAGAAAAGTTACCACCTACGAAATCTTGAGAAAGGTCAGGCAGTAGGTTCAGCACATGAAGTGTGTTATCTTATTTAATTCTTACCATCTCCTAAGTCAACACCAAGTCACCACTCCCATTTTACAAATAAAAACAGAAGCCTTGAAGAAGGTGAGCTTGAGCTTGAAATCACATAAGCCCCAAGTTTTCCTTATTATCATCCTTCCTCCTTCCATTTGCTTTTGCAGGTGGTATTTGGGGCAGATGAGAAATGGACTTGTCAGAATCTTTAATTTAAATAAGAACTACTCTCGAGTTAAAGCTGATTTCTTCTTGGTGCTCTACTGGGAGGAAAATGCACATTGGCAGAGTCTAGTTGTTGACAGAATGTTACTTGTCCTGGGTGCTGTGATTTTCTTGAGAGTAAGTAACAAGCAGCAAAAGACAAACTTTCTCCAGGTCTAAACTTCATCAGGAATGGGTGGCATTAATCACTTTCTTAATTTAGTTCTCACCATTGTATTAAGAACACGTCTTTTCCACTGAGAGCTAGGATAGAGTTTACCTCATCATTGAAGTGCAAGGCTGTTGTGGAAAACACAAAGCTCTCCTGGACCAGGCAGGCTTACTGGAGGATAGATGGGGCATTGGTTAATTTCCTGGAATCACTCTGATCTCTCAAAGCAGATAGCGATATGGAAGTTCCTGGATGCTCTGAACACACAAGCCACAGAAGCATGGTGGAAGGAAAAAGTCTAAGCTGGTCCTATGGGATTACCCTAATGGGATTTTCCTTCACATAATTGATGAGTACATTGAAATGTAAGAACTTGAGATCTCAATGAAGACATAGAGTTATAAAATTGGAAGAATTTAATCAGCTCCACTTCAAAATCTACCAAAGGACCTACTCAGCTTTCTTTGCCACTATATTTTATATTTTAACAATCCTTTTTTGGAGACACCCTAGAGAGACTCACTTCTGTTCAAAATACTATCCATGTAAATACTATCCACATGTAAATCTTAGCATGTTTCTGTTAATATTAGATTTTCCAAGCTAAGCTACCATTTGTTACTATAGTCATGAGCAAATAACCAAATTTTGTGAGGGCAAAAACCAGGATAAATGGCCTTGGAGAACATGGTTCTAATTTGTGTGTGTGTGTGTTTAATAAATTAAATGTAATAATCTTTTTAATGAATTGCCTTTATTGTAAAACACACAAAGAAATGTAGGCAAACTGTCATATAAAACGTGTTAGGTCATGGGGCATCTTTCCTAGTAGTTGAACACAACTGAGAGTTTATTTTATCAAACATTTTAAAGACTTAGCTATGTCAATATCCTAAGAGTTAAAAAAAAAAAAAAAAAGAATGAAACATGACCTCCTTGAAAGTTAGGAACACACACAAAATTTACATTACAAGTCAAAGTAACTTTTTGAGTTCAGTTAGTTGTGACAACACTTTTATCATCACTTATTAGTTATAGTATTTTTAATCCATGAATCAAGGTTGTTTTATAAACACAAAGGACTCTCCTATGTTAACCTGTAGAGTATATAAGAACCACCTAGAATTACTTTCTCTTTTGCAAGTTCCATCTACCCAGTCTATGACCCATTATCCAGGATCATTGGGCCGGAACATGAGAAACCACAGACAGACTACAGAATTTGTCACAGGCTACCACTTTTTAGGTGTGATCCAGTTTTGCTCCAGATGCTTTTCGATTGTGTTCTCTACCTCTTTGCTGTACTTTGACCAATCACTTCCCAGGAAGCTAATTCGTACCTGCCATCAGGGGAAATTCACTTCCCAATCTACTGACTGAGTGTAGGCCGAGTTGGAAACACACAGACACAGGCAGACAGACAGACAGACAGACACACACACACACACACACACACACAGAGCAGTAGCCAGTGAGTTGGGAATGTCCTCAGTTTGAACCTCTCCAAGAATTTTATAACAAGAAGAGGGCATTATGAATGTAAATGAAATTTTGTCAGTTAAACTTTCAAAGGGCATGTTTCTGGTGGTTCCTATTCTACTCCCACTCCCTTCCCTCAACATACACACACCAGTGAACTAACTATTGGAACCCAAAACTTATGAGGCCTTTGTAGATCAAAGCTCATCAGTCCTATATCAACTCCTGTGCCCTGTCTTCACATTTCCAAGTGTCAGCTGCTCTACTCAGTCCAGATTCAATTGAAATGAATTCTTAGAGCAACGAACATGGTTGTTATTCAAACTCAGATTCGTTTGTCTAATCGAGAGTGTGAAAAGTCTAGAGCTTCTAGGTTGACTGGGAGACTAGCTAACTCGAAGCCCATGAAGTCTTAGTAAATCTTCCCTTCCTCCAGGCCAAACTTGTTTTTTCATAGAACGTTGGTCAAGACTCCATCATCACACGTATAAATACCAAGTATGATTATGGATTCCCCAGCTCTCTGGCCCATTGTGGTGTGAACTTCCCGGGCCTTGTCTGTATCATCTTGGCATCTGCTATTTTCCTCTGACTCTTTAACCCTTCATGGTAACTCAGAGGTAACAGGGATTCTATACTGGCTTGTTAAATATCACAGTGAATGAAAATATGACCTTTGATTATCCTTCATGTGAGTGTCTCTTTCCTAAGGAAAAGTCTGGCCTATGCTATTTTGCAGCCACCCTTCAAAAAGAATGCACATTTTCAAACCTCTTAGAAGTGGCCTTTAATCTTTTTTTTTTTTAAAGATTTATTTATTTATTCATATGAAACTGGGGTACAGGCCAGAGATGTGAAGGGTGAGAGGATTCATCAGAGACAGAGAAAGGAGCAGAACAGGCAGATCGACGAAGTGCACTGCTGAGGGGAGCAGCGGGCGGGCCAGGAGAGGTCTGCCCCGCCATGTGGTCACCTCCGGGGCAGGCGGGAATCAAACCCATGCGGAAGTGGCCCCAGCCTCTCAGTGCTGTGCCTTAACCCGCTGCGCCACCAGGGAGGGCTGGCCTTTAATCTTTATCAACCCTATTCAAAATGTGTGTCTTTTGAAGACCTATAAATTTGATCTTGGAACTCGAAAGGTAGGATAGGTTAAAAGCAATGTTCGTTCACGGTGACCAGCATTTTTTTTAATGAAATGGTTAAGATTTCTTACGAATCGAGGCTGATCTGATATCTCTTAAATAACATTTCCTGTGGCAGCCATGATATGTGGTAGGCTTAAACTGATGAAATTGGATTGCTTGGATTTTTCTACTTTTGCAAGAATTCCCAAGGCAAAATGCAGCAGAAGTTAAGGGCTTGTGTCTAGTAAGAGGGCCAAGGCCATAGATTCAGTTTCAAAGAATCATTTATGAATAGACTGCACTGCAGTAGGAGACATGGGGAAGAAATGGACTTCCGGAGAGTCTGCTGGGAAACAGAGATAAGACCAGAGGTGGTGATGCCTCTATACCTTTGAGGAATAAGCCAGAGCTGAGTATTTTTAAGTGCCTTTGATAACATGGGGTGGATGGATATTATGGAAATGCAGTGACAGATTTCTCCAACTGAAAAAAAAAAAAATAATCGCTGAATTGTAAGTCAGGGCTACAAAACTTCCTAAACGCAGCAAGAATCCAATAACAGGATATAGCTTTTTGGCTTTTGCACATGCGCAGTCTGGCAACCGCAGTGGCATGTCTCCTGAGTCAAAGAAACGTCTAGCAAGGAAAAGCAACACTTAGCTGAGTTTCTGTCATTCCATAGATGTGCTGCTTTGGGGACATTTCTAGCATATACTTCAAAGTAAATCTCACTGACTGAAGTAGGCCAGGAATCTCAGAGCTTATAACTCCACAGAGATAGTTTGCAGTCATTTTACGACAAAGTGAACTTTGAAGTAACTTACAATAGACAGGACATGGAAACCATTCAGGCACCCACGGAGAGGGGACAAGTAGTGACCTGTCCAGGCCACAGAAAACTGTTCTGTCACGAGGGAAGAGGAAAAGCTGCCATTTATAGCAAAATTGAAGGTGCTTGAGGGACGAGTGTAGTGTAGCAAGTAGAAAGACCGAGACAAATTTACCTAGCAGACAATTCAACAAAGCAAAATACTTAGAAAAACCTGCGGATGTTAATGAACAACAGGAGGTGAAGTGGGAGGAGGGGAGAGAGAAATATTATTAGACATTCCCTGGAGGTGATGGCTCTGAACTTCTAGAAGGATTTACCTCTCATTTTAGAACATAATGAAACTTTTCGTTTAAAAGAGGAATGGGTTTTCTCTGGCATGTAAGAGGATTGGAAGTTACCACACCACATTTACAACAACAATAAAAAAGAACTAGCTGTAAAATCAGTAACTCTTCTTACATCTGCTAGAGAAGTGAGGGGCGGGGCAAACTGCTGTCCGCCCCCCCCCCCCCCAAATTGGAAATACCCACACGGGAACAGAGAGAAACACCAGTTACCAGGGTAACTCCAGCAAACCAAGGCCAGAACGGGAAAAGCTGTAATATAATTGACAGCTGTTGAAGGTTCTGCTGCAAAATCTTAGATCAGAAGATAGAAGCAGAGGGAATATGTCTTAACTCATTTTATGAAGCAAGCATCACTCTAATGTCAAAACCAGACAAAGACATTGCAAGAAAACCACAGACCGATACCTTTCAAGAATACAGATGTAAAAATCCTCAACAAAATATCAGTAGATCCAATCCAACTGTGTATGAAAATAATCATCAATCAAAATCCAACTGGATGTATCCCAGGTTTTCAAGTCTGGAACTATATTTGAAAATCAATTAATGGCATCCTCACATCAACAAGATAAAGAAAGATCACATGATCATAACAATAAATGTAAAAACAACATTTGATAAAACTTAACACCCACGCCTGATAAAAATTCTCAGGGCCGAGGAATTAGAGGTAACATCCTCAACTTAATAAAGATGTTCAATAAAGAAATCCTCCAACTACTTAAATCACACTTAACTGAAGATTTCACACAGAGAACAGGAACAAGTTCAGGGTGTCCATATTATCACTGCTTTTCAGTATCATACTCGAAGTCAAAGCTAAGAAATAGACAAAAAAAAAAAGGAAATAAAAGATCTACAAATTGAGAAAGAACATATAAAACCATCTTTGCTTTCATAGGATATGATTATCAATGTAGAAAATCAGAAAGAATTGACAAAAAAAAAACTATCTTAAAACTAATACACGATCAGAATAAGTTTACAAGATATAAATTAATGTTCAAATTAAAAATCCAACAACTTCTTAGATACAACAATGCATAAGTAGAATTTGAAAGTTAAAATGCAGTACCATTTACATTAACACCCTGTCCAATGAAATAGTAAGACTCTAGCAAAATACACACAAGCTAGAGTTGAGAAAATTATAAAAATGACAATAAATCAAATAAGAACTCAGTAAAGGGAGACTATTCCATGCACATCAATAGAAGACTGAATATGGTGAGTTCTTCTCGAGGTCTATAGAATCAACATAATCACAAGCAACTTACTTGCAGCTATTGGTAAACTCATTCTAAAGTATACTCAGAGGACCCTCTCTGGTGGCACGATGAGTTAAAGCACAGCTCTACGGACACACGTTCAAAACATTTAAAAAATATAGTCAACAGTTGCAGAGGACCGCAGGGATGACTACACAGAGCAGAAGACATTGAGGTCAGGCAACCCTTGTTTCACAAGAGGTTGTCTCAGCACAGTGAAGCTATCCTAAGCCAGTGTAGCATAAGTTGAATCCCCAGTCAGAGAGCTGACCCACATGGCACAGCAGACCTCTCCTGTCTCCCTGCTGCTCCCTTCAGCAGGGTATTTCAGTCAGTCTGCCTGTTCTGCTCCCTCCTCTGTCTCTGGTGAATCCACTCACCACCATGCCCTCCCGCATCTTATTTATGCCCTTGTATGCATACATAAATTTTAAAATATATATATTTAGGGCAGTAAGGTCACTCTGATGATGCTAGAATGGTGGACACGGGACCTTATACCAATTACCCAAAATCACAGAATATAGTCCAAGAGTGAACGCCAATGTCAGCTATAGATTTGGGGAGATCATAAGGTGTCAGTGCAGCTTAGCAGCTTCAAGTGTGAAAAGGGTATGTCTTTAGGGAACAGGACTCATGAGGCATCTTTGTGTCTTCCACTTAACTTTGCTGTGAAATTGCTTAAAATATAAAGTGTATTAGCCCTCCCTAGTGGCACAGCAGGTTAAAAGGCAGCAGTGCAAGCTGGCCGCAGCCTCTTCAGCTAGAGTTTGATCCTTGCCCCAGAGGTGACCCACATGGTGCGGCAGACCTCTCCTGTCTAGCCCGCTGCTCCCCTCAGCAGTGCACTTTGTCAATCAGCCTGTTCTGCTCCCTGCTCTATCTCTGATGAATTCTCTCATCACCCCTGCACCTCTGGCCTGTACTCTAGTTCTGTATGCATAAATAAGTAAATATTTAAAATATATAGTAAGTGTATTAAAGAAAAAAAAATCTACTGGACCATGATTTTTCTGTGTAAAGAAAAACACTAACATCTTAAATGTTAGCTTAAGTTTAAAATTTAAATACAGCCAGTGAACTTTGAAATACCATTGTCTTTTTTGACTAGCACTATTGTTAAGATGATGTAGAGGAATAACAAATGGCATCTATATCTCCTTCCAAGAGAAATGGGGCTTTTCTGGGTCTCTTACCTCATCCCTTTAGATAATGTGACTCCCCCACAAACACCCAAAACTTGTGCCAACGTCTCTCTTCCTCTCTCCCCTCTTCTTCCCCTTCCCTCCTCCTACTCTCTCCCTCTAGAAGATAATAACAGAATGCTCTTATTCTTCTACTCATCACTGAGTTAAATAAATGTGATTGTTCTTTGAGTGATGATCTACAAAAAGGGAAGAAGCATTCACAAGTCTTTAAAAAAGGTACAGTCTTTGCCATTCAGGAGACAAGAGAGCATGAATATCTATTTGACATTAAAACCATCGAGTCATAAATTCAACCGAAATTCACTTAACGAGTTCCTACTTAAGGTCACAAAACCTAAAGTGAGATTCTGTTAAAACCTATTATTTTCTTGAGAGTGAAAACCAATGTATAAATCTGAGGCACTAATAGAATCAGCTCTTGCCTACTTTTTCCCAATCTGTGGAGGACCCTGGACAGACACCTTATAAAATAAAGTGTCTTAGAAAAAAAGTTAAGAGTTTCTTTATTTGGATATATTTTATAGCAAGTGTGGTACCCATAAACTTTCCACCCCCTCCTATAAGTGAAACCACCTGATATTTTTCTCTTTTTTTCTAACTTATGTCACTGAGCATAACCCTTTCTAACTCGATCCATGTTGCTGCATATGGCATTAGATCATCTTTTTTATTGCTAAATAGTATTCCATCGTGTATCTGTACCATATCTTGATCCCATCATTTACTTTTGGGCTTTTGTGTGTTTCCAAGTCTTGCCTTAAATAGATTCTCTATCTCACTGGCGTCTAATGTCTCTTCACAGGTGAGGCTCAGACATTTAAAGTAAAAGATGTCCAAAGTAGGATGGCGTGATGTCCTGATAAACCCTTCACTACATTTAAAATACAGCAGATTGCAAAGGCATTTAATACCCTCATCCTACAGAATATTACAGTGTTTCCCAGATCGGCACCCAAATGTACCCACAACTCAAGAGTAGCCCAAAGATGGGAATTATTTTGAGTTTCATTTCAACAGTAACTGCCTACTTCTTCTCAACCACGAAAGATATACAGATGGGCACTTTGCTGATATGACAGGATGCAAAACACAAACACATGATCAAAAACACAGCAACAGACTGTACCATGGGTGACTGTTGTTTAATCTTGCGATCGCCTGGCTGTGTGGGCACTGAGGGACTGCAGCCTCCCAGCAACACAGAGACTGTCACACTGTGTTTTGCTGACCCAGGGGGAAAAAAATATTCAGTAAATGGATGGTTTCCACTAACTGTGTGTTACTTCTGTACCATCATGAAGTCAAACTAACCATTCCATGCCAGGGGACAGCAGTCACTCATTTAAAGGGAAATGGATGAGAAGGGCTATAGTCCTGAGATTCAAACACACATGTGACCTGAAAACCCACATCCTCTCCACCAAGATTTGAAGTCAGTATGCAGACAATTTGAGGAGGGAAACTGAATTAGAAATGTAGAGATGTGGTCCCAAACTTTGAGCTGTGCCTTATGTGCACAAATCATTTTCTGTCTTTCAGAATCTCAATGTTTTCATTTGTAAAATGCAGAGGCCACTGGATCCAAAATGGCCTTTAATTACAAGCTAACACCACATTAATTAAATTACCATCAAAGTGAATTACCATAAATGATTCTCATTAGTATTCATTCCAAAGATAGCCTAAGCAATCTACGAAAAGTTTATTTAGACCAAAACAGACAGCACTAGCATAACACAATGGAAAAAAAAAAAATCTTGTCTCATATTACAAATCATTAACATTGAAAGATTTCTCCTATCTGTTCATAGGCTTTGACCTTCTTGCTCCAGCTCTGCCTTTCAGTCCCTCTTGTTACCTGTGGCTCATGCAAAACACTGAGTTCCAGCCTTGGGCTCCTTCTGTTACCTCCTTTATCAGCATCTGGGTCTGATGCCCACTCCTGTCGACCCCTGAAGACCCAAGATGTTGCTCAGTAACCACTCGAGGCTGACACAATATTTACGAACCTTCTTCCCTTATATCAGACCACATGGTCACCAGAGGCTTCGCTGGTCACTTGGAGCAGCCTGTGAACCTTAGAGTGACCTAGAAGTTGATGTAAGTGGACTCTCCAGAGTCCTGACCTATGGCAGTGTCTGTTCACCCCTTCCTCCCTCTCAGATTCAAATTCCGTCCTGTCTCATGCCATTGTACGGTTCTAGAAAGTTTGAATCCATCTTTTGGGGCCTGGCTTTGCCATCGCCTCCTCTGGAAGGGTTACCCCTATATCATGGTTTCCCAGCATGCACCAGTACTGTGTTCCTTAGGTATTAGCCATTTTAACACCTGCCATGTGGTAATATGGTAGTATTTCTACAGGTTTGACATTCTTCCTAAATGAGAAGAGCCTCAGTGACAAACTGTTGGGCTTTTATCCTCCTCTAAATCTATCAGATAACTTAACAGAGTACCCGGTACACAGGGGGTCCAGATAAAGTATTTTTGAAGTTAGTATAGACATCAAAATACTAACCAAGCCAAAGGTCTGTGCCTTAGAAAAGCTGTCAAAGAAATGGTGGCTACTTGCCTTTAACCACTCAGAATTGTGTCGTCTACAATGCGCCTTTACAGAGAACCAACTATAAGTCACACTTTCTTTCAGGCCCTAGGGATATTCCAACCAGGGGATGCAATGCAATTGCTCCAGCTATGTGACTGTGAATGCGAGTGCCGAGTCCCCTCCACCCCGCTCCACACAGAGACAAAATGAGAAACTCCATGAAAGAAGCCAGCGGAGGAATGCTGGATAAGGAGGGGAAGGCAGACACTATTTTTTTTTTTTTTAAGATTTAGTTATTTGTGCATACAGAACTGACGTACAGGCCAGAGGTGCAGGGGCTGAGAGGCTTCACCAGAGACAGAGTGGGGAGCAGAACAGGCAGATGGACTGAAACACACTGCTGAGGGGAGCAGCGGGCGGGTCAGGAGAGGTCTGCTGCGCCATGTGGGTTGGCTCCCTGGCCCGGGATCAAACTCATGCTGCAGTGGCTACAACTGCCCCATAGAGCTGTGCTTTAACCCGCTGCGCCACCAGGGAGGGTCGGCAGGCACTTTTTTAAAGAGAGTAGTTAGGCTGAAAATAAAGGCTGTTGTAGAGAGGAAGAGGAGAAGGAAGAAGAGTGAGGAGAGAAGAAAAAGCAGCCACAGCAACAAGGAGCAAGCATTTCTAACTAGAACAAAGCTGTCCATTTTCTGGCATGCAAGGGGTGTGATGTCTCAGACTTGCCTGTATGGTGTCTTTCTCACTTTTGCTCCCAGTTGTGATAAAGTCCATGTTGCTCTTAACCAAATGAGTAGCAGCTAGGAACAGAGAAGTAAATTCTGCCCCATTAGTTAGGTCAATAAGCCCCTTAATCATATACTGGTTCTAAACCAATACTGCTTCCCCCAAAAAAAGGACAGGGAGATAAAATAACAAATAAAAAATAATAAAGATACAACTATAGTGCTTTCTATAATCAGCTGCACGCACGAAAACGCACACAGTCAGAGACTCCTTTTAACATAAAATGCACATGCCTTCCTTCTTTGTTTTTCTTGACCAACGGCCCTGGGAAGGCATCAATTAGCCATGGCAAACTGCTTTCCAGAAATGACACACCAGTTCACATGCCCCGCAAGTGACAAAAAAATAGGAAGCCTGAAAAGTATTTATAGCTTTTCTAAGTATGGATCTGAGTGCTTCAGGAAGGGGGGGAGGAGGGGAAAGAGGGCGCAGTGGACGCTGGGGCTTCGGTAGTGGGAAAACACCAGCGACTACACCTGAGTGAGAAATCCTACGCTGTGGAAAAACAAAGGAGGGTGCAGAATAATGACAGTTATTAATAATAATGCAAACGTATTTATAGCTTTTGACCTAGAACTCTCTTCTAGGGATCTACTGTGAGAGCAAATTGGAAATGCAAACATGCTCTTTTTATAGGATTTATTTATTTGTACATAGAGAATTGGGGTACAAGCCAGAGGTGCAGGGGCAGTGAGAGAATTAGCCAGAGACAGAGTGGGAGCAGAACAGGCAGACTGACGAAGTACACTGCTGAGCGAGCAGCGGGGAGACTGGAGGGGTCTGCTGCGCCCTGTGGGTCACCTCGGGTCTGGGATGGAACTCACAGGGAAGCGGCTGTGGCCAGCTTGGAGTGCTACTTCCTAACCCCTTGGGCCACCAGGGAGGGCCCACAAATATCTCTTCAATGTAGAGATGATTGTTTACATCGTTTTGTGATCATAGATATTTTTTATAATCTAAATGTCAGCAATAAGAACATGGCTGAATAAATTAACAAATATGTACAAGATGTTATACTGGATAATATTATAGTTCAGGGTTTGGCAAATTATGGCCTGTGGGCCAAGTTTAACCTTCTGTTTGTTTATTTTTTTTCCTTCTGTTGTCAATAAAGTTTTATTGGCACACATTTATATTCTTTCATGTATATATCGTTCATGATTGCTTTCATGGTACAAAAGCAAGGCTGAGGAAAACTGTTGCAGAGACAAATGGTCTCCTAAAGCTAAGGTATTTATTATCTGACCCTTTCTAGAAAAACGTCACTGACATCTACTGCAGTCAACTAGGTTTATAAGGAATTTTTATTGATAAGGTTAAGTATGAAATCTTTAAAAAAATGAAAAAGAAATCTATTTATTCTCACCTATGAACCTGCTAGTTATTTACTAAAATGATGCTAATCATACTACAGGTGTAATGCAAAAAACTCTTGATGTTTCACAATAGTCAGTTTTAAAGTGGAATGGAGCTATTAAGATTTTAGATTCTTTTCAGCAGCATTATCTTCTTTGGTAAATTCTTTCCTACTAGTAGTCATTCCTACAAAGTGCATCATTTCATTTTGCCTCTACGCAACCAGTGCTGCCCAAACATTAATCTGCAATAATTTATGAAATTTCAGTCCCCGAAGGCAAGCAAGACTACAGCCAGTGATGATGTCACATCATCTATCTTGCCCTTAAAAGAAAACTTCTACCCGAAACTGGCTTTTTGATCCAATGACTCTTGTTTTTTTTCCCAGTACATCAAAATTGGAACGAGCTGACTGACCTATTGGGTAACCTATGCCTGGAAAATTAGGTCAGTATAGTATTATATCTGTTTTCAGGATGTTAAGAAATTGCAAAGATGAGTGTAGACTTTCCCTAACTGATCCGATGCCTTTGAAAACAAACAGTGCCTTTCAGTTAATAAATGGCCAGGAAGGAGATGACAGCAGAGAGATCTGTGTTCACGTCTCAGTTGTTTTTGTCTGGTTCAGAAATCATTAGCACCTGATAGTGGTTTCAATGCCCTCCCAGTGGGGAAGGGCAATTCCCAGGCCAGGTTTCTGTCAGATAGAAGACAATCTATGGAGAAAATACTGCAGGAGGAAAGAGACGTGCAGACTTTCAGTTCTCCTCTGCAGCCTATAGACAGAGTTGCTTATGTAAGCGTCACAGAAGAAATTATATAATAGCAGAACTTCCAATAAAATAACTAGTGACTTCATTTTTAATTTACAGAGGGTAGTAGCATACTGATAAGAGCATTCAATTTGCAGTTTCTATTAAAGAGTATGTGTTTCAGGAGATGTCTGTATAATTTTAATCACTTCCATAAACTGAACTTAGAAAATCAAAGTTGGCTAGAAGTCAAAATTCTACTTCTGCTACAAAACATGGCTATCATATTTGGGAATGGTGTATTTACTTAGGCATGGCTCAGACATAATTCTTTTTTTCAAACACAATATGGACATATGGACAATACCGAATGTTAAGCTTGTATTATTCTTCTTCACTTGCTTACTTAAAAAAATATTCTCTAATCCTCCCTTTAAAGACTTTTGTAGACTTAATATATTACAGACCATCTGAGAGATATGGGGAATACACAGAGTAATACATTGCCAGCCCCGTTCTTCGGAAATGGAAAGTCCAAAAGGAGAGATCACTTAAAGGGAGGTGGGGGAACTTCCCACAGGGAACATGTGCGTTCTTGAAAATAAAAGAAAGAATCCTTTGAATAGAAAGAGTCAAAGGGTTGTTTATTTTCAGGAGAGGGAAGCCTTGTGCAGAAGCAAAGAAGCTTGATAGCTTTACGTAGCCAGATTCAGTGGGGACTTCAAAAACATGAATACAATTGACCCTTGAGCAACAAAGACGTCAAGGCAACTCCAGTCAATATCCGTGACTGCTTGAACCTGTGATTATTGAACTCAGGGTTATGACACACCCTTGTTTAGTTGACACTGCAGCTCAAACTTGTCTTTCATCTCTGTGACTATTTCATTTTCTAATTTAATGTCCTGCATTTATATCTCTTTGGCAGAGAAACAGCCTGCATTTTCATTTTCTTAAGTGATGAGGGTAGGAGAATGATAGGCAGTGGATGGAGGGAGATACGAGGTCAAGGGAGGGTATTGTTTGGGATAGCAGAAATGTGGGATAGCTCCTGTTTGTGAGGGGAAGGATGCCGTGGGGAAGGAAAGGGTAAAGATAGGGAGAGATGGGGTCACTGGAGGGGCGAGGTCTCAGAGGGAAGCAGAGAGAATGGAATTTTGGATCAAGGGTACTACTGGAAGGATCGCCTTGATCCTGAACAAGGGCCTTTCTTCTGTTTGGAGGAGCGAAGTATTTGTGTAAACATTGAAGGGAAGCAGAGACGGGACCTTGAAGGTCGGAGGCCCTGGGGTGCTCTGTCTCAGTGCCTGTGCTGAGGTAGCATTGCTCTTTCAGGCACATTCTGCTTACCCTGCATGCCCACCTATGCCAGGTCTGTCTTCAGTGAGCCTTGTCTTTTCTGGAGGATGAGAACACAGCACCCTCTGCAGAGCCTGTCAAAATGCCACATTTGGAACTTCTAACACTAGAATCAAGCATGGTGCTTCCTCAGCTTTACTGAGCAAGGGAATAACCCAAGATTCTTGTTAAAGAGGCAGGTTGTGACCTAGTTGGTCTAGGGCAGGGTCCCATTCTTGGTTATGAGGAAACCTGTTTATTTATGACATAGCAAAGAATTCTGATGCCAGCTGGCTAGGACAGCTTGTTGATGGCACATAGGAGCTATGCCCATGACTTGTCTGGCAGTTAGTTCCTGCTCTCCTGTATTGTTGAAGTTCTTTATCTATGTATATATTTGGCTAACACTTCTTAAAATTCCCCAAACGGATGGTGGATCAAGAAGATATGACAGATATACTCAATGGAGTACTACACAGCAATCAAAAAGATAAACTCGTGCCAAGTGCAGCAATGTGGATGAAGCTGGAAGGGATTATGCTCCACGAACAAAAAGGAAAACAAACAAAAAATCAGATGATTTCACTTACATTTGGAATACAAGAATCTGAACATAGGGTCAAAAAAATAAAAGACAAAACTTGCACATTGATCACAGATCTGAAATATTCAGCAGAAAAGAAGGGGCAAGAGTCAAAACAGGAAAAAAGAGAAGAAGGGAATGCGGTGATGGATTACATGAGCTGTGGTGGCGGGAGCTTCAGGGATTACGCCTGAGGGGAGAAGTCTAATACTGTCCAAAAATTAACCACAATGTAAATAAATAAATTTAATTAGAAAAAATAAGTAAATCAGTGAACAGAGCAAAGAATGTAAAACCTCCCCCCTTTGTATCCTTTCTTCTATTAAAAGTGTCCAGCAGAGGCCCTCCCTAGTGGCGCAGCGGGTTAAAGCACCACACTAAGAAGCTAAAAGCCACTTCTGCATGAGTTTGATTCCCGCCTGCCCCGGAGGTGACCACATGGCGCGGCAGACCTCTCCGGACCCGCCCGCTGCTCCCCTCAGCAGCATCCTTCATCGATCTGCCTGTTCTGCTCCCCACTCTGTCCCTGGTGAATTCTTTCACCCTCCGCATCTCTGGCCTGTACCCCAGTTCTGTATGAATAAATAATAAAATAAATCTTAAAAAAAAAAAAGTGTCCAGCAGAACCAACACCCCACTGATACAGTATTAGTGAAATAGAGGGAATGTGTTGCTGCTTCAATAATGATACAGCAAGAGAAAGCGAGCACAAAGTTGTTGCTATAATAAAGGCAGATTGAAAGGGACATGATTTTAAGTGCTGGGGTTTTATATGACTGTTAACATACGAAGTTTCCATTAAGTCTGACAGGACACACATTAAAACCCACTGCCCAGCCTCGCTAGTGACATGTGCCTGTGTCCTGCCTTATTTGTTACTCATCTGGCCTTAGGTTCGCCATAATTACCAGGTATCTTGTTTCTTTCTGCACACACCTGACTTCAGGATGCTGAGGGCAAGTACCCTCCTCTTCAAGTTTCCTGCAGCACGCTGTACCCCATTCTGAACACCTGAAATGTATAAACTCTATGATTAATGTGGATTTTATGTTTTTCTTTGGGGTACAAAATAAAACCCTGAGCTCCAGCAATGGCCTGTTACCTGGTTTTATTGGTCATAAAGATTTCATCGGGGAGCAGGTGGTACAAGTAAGCCTAGCAATCCCTTTCCCACATGAGGTCTGATCTCCCTTCCCACACTGAAACTGTGTTAGCACACCTGCATGGAAAACTCACTGTGCTGCTCACACCCACGGTAAGTGTGCAGCTCAGGGGTTTCTCAGCAAATCTACCTCGTTATGCACGAGTCACGGTAATGCTGATTTAGAATGCTTCGATCACCTCACTAAGATTCCTTCTGCCATTTACAGGTCAACTCTGCTTCTGCCTCCATTGTCACGGGGCCACTAAGTTCTTCTCTCTATATATATCTGTATCTTCTGGGTATTTCATATAAGTGGAATCAGTCTCGAGGTGGTCTTCTATGCCTGGCTTATTTCACCTGGCATTACGATTTCCAGGCTCACCCCAGATCAACACTATCTCATTATGGCTATCGGACAGAAACATTTTATGTATGGGGCCAACAGTAACCAGGATGCTGTGAACGTGCCTACGTGTTTTCAAGTCTTTTGAATCAATGCCTAGAAGTACATCGGTCTGCGAACATATTTTCCCGGGTTTTAGGGTCACTTTATGTTACCCTAATTAAGAAACTAACAATTGGGTTCAGCCACCTTACATTTTCATCCAGTGCATGAGCTGCCATATCTCCACATCCTCAACAGTAACTATTTCAGCAACACCATCCTCCCAGGCATAAAATAGCAACTTACTAACCTTGTAGTTCTCTAAAGACTAAAGATGTTGAGCATCTTTTCATGTTCTGTCTGCCCTTTCATGGATTTTTTTGCTGACATATTTCAATTGAGTTATTTATTTATATATATTTTTGCATAGAAGAACTGGGGGGCGGGGGTAGACCAGAGGTGTAGGGGATAAGAGGATTCACCAAAGACAGAAAGTAGAAAACAGAAAGATCTACTGAAATGCACTGCTTGGGGGAGCAGCGGGCCAGACAGGAGAGGTCTGCCATGTGAGTCAGCTTCCTGGCTGGGGATTGAACTCAGGCCATGGAAGTGACACTGCTGAGACTTGACCAACAGACCACCAGGAAGGCCCTGAGTTATTTTTAATGTAAATGATCTAATGCTGCTTTCCCCCAATTGATCTCACTTTTGCCTAAGACAATATAAAACTCCTAAGACAATGTAAAACTCCCAAAGACCTGTTGTCCTGCAAAGGAGAAAGGACATGGTCATGTTAATGGTAGAGAAAGCAATAAGTACACTTTTAGGAAATGCAAGTTCCTAACCTTGCATTATTATTACACTGCAGTGTGCAATTAAAATAGTTTGCTAACCTGAGAGCTTTCATTAATGAGCTTGTGTTTCAGCTGACATAGTTTATTTCTTTATCCCCCTTCTCCTCTTTTTTGCCACCCTTTACCATGCTCCAAAAAGAATTTTTTGTTGGTATTTTGTAAACCTAAACCCCATGACAGGCTATTATGGCACTCGGAACAGATGGCAAAGGTTTCTATAAAACAGAAAGGGCAAAGGATTGGTCTGAAGTGAGGTAGGTAAACAGAGAGCACATGAATGGTGAGAACTGAAATGGAGTGTTAAGTACAAATTAAAAATAGAAAGCATGACTATTAAACTTGTTTTGGAAAAAAGAAATATTTTTTTAAGACTATGGCCAGTAAAAAGTTTGCTGAAGTCCAATATGGAATTTGGCCATGCACAATTATTGGGGTAAATAGGTAAAACATTCACCAGTAGACAACTAGAACAGGCGAGATTATCTGGGAATTTCATAACAAACCCACATTTTATAGGGGAAGATTTTTGTTTTGACTTTATATATATATATGTGTGTATATATATGTGTATATATATGTGTATATATGTGTATATATATGTGTGTGTATATATATGTGTATATGTGTGTATATATATGTGTGTGTGTATATATGTGTGTATATATATATATTATATAACACACACACACACACACACACACACATATATATATGTTTTGTTTTAAAGCCTGTGTCCATGTATCAAACAAGGAGGAAATTAGTTTCTTCTCCCAAGTCTTTTTATACATAATGAGGTTCACAATTGCTACAAGGAAAGCAAATATATCACATTTTCTTCTCTTTGCGATTCTGCTGTTAATAAGAAGAGAATATGAGATCATCACCATTGTTAGCCATCACAGAAGTCATTGCCTTGGATGGAGCTAGAAGCTGTTTGATTACTGCTGCTGTTGTGGCTTGTGCTATTTGTTTCTTTTTTGTGTTTCTGATTAAATGTCTATATTTTGGGTGAAAAATTTAGCATTCACTTAAACTCCAATTTTCTCTTGGAAAAAAAATAGACTGGAAAGCAAGGCTTGAACTCTTTGGGAGGGGAGGAAATTCTCTTTTTAATCTTTGGGGTCATATGTTGTTTTTGAGCAGAACTTCAAAGTCCCCCACTTTTGTCCCCCTCCCTGGCTGTTCATTACTCACGGGGAGTATGACGTGGAGAAGACAGGAGGAAGCAGGCATGTCAAATATGCCCACAACCGTGCTTCCAGCGTCAACCAGGACTTATAGATAGTCCATGAATATCTGTTGACTGATTGTATGACGGAACGGGAGCTAGACAGAGATAAGTTTTTCTCAAAAATTCTAAACCACTATGTTCCTTTCTGATGGAAAAGACACTGTTTTCAATTAAAAAATCATTGGGGGAGAAAAAGAGAAAAATGATACATCTCAAACTTGAAACATTTAATTGGAAAACCCAAAAATCAACAGCTAGCAAACCGTTGTCTTGAGAAGAATCATAACCCTTCCCCGCCAACCTGTCCTGCCCACAAGGCAATTATTTGTGCACACTAGAAGGGAATTATAAATGTTTATAGACTGCTTTGGCCCACTTCGAATAATAACTAAAAATGACATACACTAATCAAGTCAGTAATTCAGTGCTTGCCATATGCAATTAGATTTTCCAAAGCTCTGGTTATCTAATCAGCTAGTTATATGTATCTGACATCCATTCACAGAGGATCAATATTTAATTGCATTAGGAATGGGAAGAAATAGTGATTAGTTCTAATTCTGGAAGTAAATAATTTTCTTAAGTGTCAATTTGGCCTTGAATTCATAACTGGACTGTTTCTTTTGTACCTAGCAAGGTTCCCCAATTATTAAATTGGACTAATGTTAAGAGCAAACACAATGGGTCTCAAAAAGGATTAAAATTTTATAGTAAAAAGGTGATGGAAACTGGTTTGGGATTTTAGAGTTGGTCTTTTATGGATTAACTGGATGTGCCATGTGGAAGCAACATTATATGTGGCTATTAATGACACCTTAACTCCGTGGGTTTCCCACTGTGCCAAGTACTCTCATTATCTATCCTTGTGCACAATAACATATACCTCATCAATGTGGATGGATTAGAAAACTGGAACTTGGTTTAACTAGCTAAGGAAATGTCATTAGCAAGTGAACCTTGCTTTATTTTATTCTAAATGCTGCATACTTTTTTCTTTTTTCTTTTAATAATATAATAGTTTATTTTTATATCATTTTGTGCCTTTTTCCATCTCAGTTTTAATCTCTGTGGGCTTCCCATCACCAAATCACCTGTGTTGCTGCACACTTTTTTTAAAGATTTATTTATGCATACAGGAGTTGGGGTGTAGGCTAGAGGTGCAGGGGTTAGGGGTAGTGGTGACAGGGTTCACTGAAATAGGGAGCAGAACAGGCAGATGTACTGAGATACACTGCTGAGGGGAGTAGCGGGTGAGATAGGAGAGGTCTGCTGTGCTATGTGGGTCACTTCCTGGCTAGGGGTTGAACTTGTGCTGCAGTGGCTGTCTATAGCTTCATAATACTGAGACTTAACCCCTCGTGCCACCAGGGAGGCCCCTAAATGCATACACTTTTGAGCTATGTTTTTCTGTCACAGGTGAGAGAGTCCTTAAGGAGAGACTTCAGATTAATACATCATTATAAATTAGTCACATTGTGGGAAATATTTACATGAAACAAATAGTTATCTTTGAGTTATCTCCATTCCAAAGAAGATACATTCTTACAGGTGTTTCCCTTTCTTAAAAAGCCTGATATGTGGGCCTTCCCTGGTGGTACAGCAGGTTAAAACACAGCACTAAGAAGCTAAAGCCACTTCAGCATGAATTCGATCCCCGCCCTGGAGGTGACCCACATGGCATGGCAGACCTCTCCTGACCCACCTGCTGCTCCCCTCAGCAGTGTACTTCATCAGTCGGCCTGTTCTGCTCCCCACTCTGTCTCTGGTGAATCCTCTCACTGCCCCTGCACCTCTGGTCTGTACCCCAGTTCTGTATTCATAAATAAATAAATCTTTAAAAAATGCTGATATGCAAACAGAAAATAGATTTGGGGACCAAAATCTGAGAGAAAGAAAGACATTTTAAAATATTCATGTCCCAAGACTCTACGTGTCTTAGCGCATTCCCTGTATTTACAGCCGTATACTGCATTGTTCTAGTAATGTGTAAAGGAAAGTGACTAGCAGGCATAGAGGAAACAGGAGTGAGGGGTTTATTCTTGAATCTCAAAACAGGAGAGGTCTGCTATGCCATGTGGGTCAGCTCCCTGGCCAGGGATCGAACTCTTGCTACAATGGCTGCACAGGATAAAAAACCTTGAAATCCCATGATGTGACTTCAGTTCTGAGTTATTGGAGGCAGGTTTCTCAACTCCAGTCTTGGCCACACAAAAAGTTTACTTGAGGACCATTGGAGTTTGAAACCACAGGACAAGCTAATTTCTTGGTTAGGCATTTTCACCTTAACCTGGAAGGACCAGGTCTGGCCAGTAACTTTGATCTTTTTTCCTGGTGTCAGTCAAGGGAGAAAGTGCCAGTGATGTCAGGAGGCTGCAAACAGCTTGAAGACATTCATGTTGCTTGACAACATGGGATCAACTCTTCACATAGCGTGGAATGCAAGGAAAAATTCACCCACACAATTCTCTTTACCCAGGAGCCATGGAGCAGGTCAATGTCAGTGTGAGGCCATAGGATTTTGGTCAAATAGCCCTACCTGGGAATCCCAGCTCTCCCACTTACTGTGTGACTTTTTTCATCTGAGCGCCCCCAGAAGGCAGCTGTAAACATCAATGGGAGCATTCTTGTTCACTTTCTTAATAAATGTAGGGCCCACTTTCTTTCTATATAAAAAACAAGATGGACGAGAAAACTAGTGGGGTACATTTGAAAGGAAATGGAAAGGAGGAGATGGAAGAAATCCATACAATGACATCGTAATTGTTGTTTTACAGACCTCATATAAATGTCTAGACTAAAATCCAGAGGTTATACCAAGAGCTGCCCATCCTGGTGGGGTCTATGCTCCTTTTCCCATCCCTCGTTGTAATTTTCACCCTCACTGCCCACGTCTTCCTTTGGAAGAGGATCTTTCTCAGGACAGCAGATGCAAAGCCAGTTCTGTCTTGAAGATTCCACTCTCACTTATCCACACAGCCTCTCTCATTAAATATACACCTGCCCTCAGATCACATAGTGGTCCCCAAAACAACTTCCCTGACACCCATTTGATATCAAACTGGCAGTGATCTTCCTTTCTGTTTCAATTGTTGCAATACATTTATATAGCCTTGACACTTGTTCATATGTTTATTTTTTGCATTTGTTTATTACCTATTTCTGTCCCCCCCTCCTCTGCTCCCCTCTACTCTAATATCCTGGGACTGAAAAAGAATACTGTCTGTTTGGATCAAGTCTGCAGCACCACATTCTAGAACAATGTTTTGTACCTAGTAGATTCTTGATACTTGATATTTATTTGTTTAAAGAATGAATGAAAGCTCTTTTCTTTTTTTAAAAGAATAGTATTTTATATTACATATATACATATATATGTGTATACACACACACACATAATATCATTATTCATTTTGTACATTTTGTTAAAATCTCAGTTGTAATCCCCATGGTCTTCCCAGCATCAATTCACCCATTTGCCACCACCATGGTCCTGTGTGCTTTTTCCACCACAGATTTTGATCCTATTCCCCTCTTTACCTCCACATAATGTCTCTGGTTTAGAGCTGTTTTTCTTCAGTTCAGACATAAAACTAGGAAATGTGTGCATTTCATCAAGATTAAATCACACACTAGCATGACCTCTGAGGCAACTCCATACATGTAGAGGGCATTGCAATGTTACTTGAAATGATTTCATGAAGTCATGTAAATATAAGGGAATATGGTGCCTTAATTGGCCATGGCATCTGGCAGAAAATGAACATTTGTTTCCATATTGAAGCCCTTCCTGTGTGGTGGCCAGCTTCTATGTTATCAGCTCACAGGAGTCTACACCTTTTCCTTTGAGTCACTTCCTATAAGCTGCACACTTGATTACGGTAATTAAAGAAAACATCTTCCTATGTGAAATAAGGTGTCAAAGAACAATCCAAAAAAAAGTAAAATGGTGAGAACATTTCTCCAAGTAAAAGCAATTTCCCCTTTGAAAGCGTTTACCTATTATGATCTCTGTGGAGGCATCTATTTTCAGTCTCCTGCTTCTCCAAGATGAACACTCATCTCGGGCAACTCAAATACCAGGATAAATCACAATGACCTCAATGTTTACTCCTTGACAATCAAAATTCATAAGTGATAAAGTCACTAAAGTGAATTCAGAACACTAAATTCAGAACACTAACTTTCAGGGGAAGGATTGGTTTCTTTAGGAAGAAGACTTGTATTTTTTCTTTCTTGTGTTATATCAGTGACATAATAAATAAATAAATATTCCAAGATTCTTAATCCATTTCTTGGTGGACCTTAGTTTGTAAGATCCTGCGGACCTTACAGTCACAGATTAAGGTAATTTCCAAGTTGTTCGTTACACCCACAAATGATATGAAATCATTTAACACACATTTGGGCTGTTTTATGTGTATGAAATGGAGTACTGCTAAATTTTAATGATAGTGTTATAATGACACATAGGGATTTTGAAATCTTACTTCATGAAAATGACAGGGTCAAGTGCAACTGGAGAAACAACGATTACCAAGGGCTGGTCTCCTGTTTCAAAGAGGACCGACAAGTGGGCTGGACCATCGAAGAATTTATCATCTAGAGAGGGAGAAGGACACGTGGCTGAAAGATGTCAGTGGATGCTCCAGATAAAAGGGTTACAAAAATAGGGGGAAAGGAAGGGATGTCATTTGGGCTATGGCACTAAGAGATTTATCTTGGTCCTCATCCCGATGTGGGTTGGTGGGAAAGAAATGTCTTTTACCCCTTTGTCCTACTAGACTTCCAACAGCATAAACCAGGAGTCATTCTAGTCATTAGTTCTACCACTTTCTTATACCTAACCACATCTTGCCCTGTGAACACATATAAAGATACCCTTAACAGTATATGTGGATTCATCTTACAAGGGTATGTATTAGAGAATGTAATTGTCTCTATGTTCTCTACTTTTGTGACCCGTCAGTAAGAAAAGTGGTGGAGATAGGAATCAAGCTTTGTACTTAGCATTACTTTCTGTTCTTCTGAAAAGAATTGAACTTGGAAGTACCTCAAGAGCAAGCACGTGTAAAATCTGATTTCCTATACCTAATCACCGTTTTAACAGGGAGGGAAACCCTAGGAAAGGCAGGAAAGCATGTAATTCATCTTCAGTCTTATTATAACTTGGGTGACTTATTAAACAACACATATTTATTTATCATAGCTCTGAAGGCTGTGAAGTCTGAGGTCAAGGAGCTGGCCCATCAGTAACTGATGGAAACCTGACTCCCTGTTCCCATAGCTGTCATCTCACTGTGTGTTCACAGGGCAGAAAACAACAAGGTAGCTCTCTGAGGTTTTTATTATAAGACCTAAGTTAATTCTTAAGAACCCTTACAACCTAGCCCTCACCATTCAAAGACCCAATCTTCCTAATAGCATCACATTGATGGTCAGGATAGCAATATATGAAATATTTCCATAAATCATCCAAACCTGGATACTCTCTAGAGTGAGGAATGTTAGTAGTCGTTAATGATGAGTAACAGTCTTAAATCTTGACAATTCTATCAGTGCTGGACTATGTTCACCCAATGAACAAGTAGGAGAGGGAATTTCACTCTTTACTATGAAGCAAGAGGATCATCAAATCTATTCTGTTTTTTCCTCTTGAAAGACAACCTTTGGACACATTTCCCACCTCAGCCAATCAGATGCTACAGTCTCCATTTAACTCTTGAGTGGGATGAAATGACTTAGCAGTGAGTGACCAGAGGCACCAGTGTCCAAGGATGAAGAAGCCAGCAGCAGCAGTAACAGAGGTTGGCTGGTCAAGAGTCATGTCCTCATTTACAATGTGGGGACAACTTGATTTCTTTTTTTATTTTTTATTATTATTTTTTAATTTTATATTTTATAGTAGTCTTCATTTTTATACAATGTATGCTTATCACCTCGGATGGAATCCCTGTGAGACTCTCACCACCAGTTCACTCACGCAGCCTCAGCATGGTCACTACTGTTCTCCCCTCCCTATTTTGATCCGACTCCCTCCTCCCTACCTGCAGAATATCTCTGGTTTACAGTTGCCTATTGATTTTGGTTTTTACTTTATTATAGTTACTTTTCCCCACAGATCCTTTGTTTGAATCCCTTACATTCCTGCCATAAGTGAAACCATCCAGTATTTTTCTTTTTCTTTCTGGCTTATTTCACTGAGCATGATCCCTTCCTGCTCCCCCTCGATCCCTGCTTGAATCCAGCTCCTCTATCTTGACTCTGAGAACTATGACAGACCTCATGGGCTATCACTCTTTTTCTATTTAATTAACTGGATATTGGGTTTGTTGGTTTCTGTTGCAACCACAAACACTCTCTACAACCTAGTATAATATCTGATTCCCTAAACGATGATGATGGTTTTACTCAATGAGGATCAGCCTTTTGACATGAGCACCTCAGTTATTAACTAGGATCGTGTTGACAACATAAGAGCATTCCCTTAAAAAATGTGTGTTTGAGTGTATGTGTGTGTGTAGATCTTCTTTTCATTGTTAAGTACCATTCTAAAAATAACCCAAAATTGTGTAATCCAAATCTTTTTCCCTTTCTAGTCTTATGAAAAATCAATAGGGCATTCATAGACATTCTATGACAGAAAGAGCCTGAGATATTTTTAGAAGTCACATACTTCTCAGTTGAAAGAATGTATTCTAGTCTTTTGAGGCTCCTGTCAAATTATTTACCTTCATTTTTAGATGTTGCAGCTGAAGTATTGAAATAAACAAATATTCATTTGGAAAATGACAGATGGTGAATATTAATTGTTGCATCTATCAAATTATAATGGAACTTTGTAATTATAGTTAATTGATTTCATAATTGCTAGAGGCCTAGGAAAGGAGATAAATGTAAAAGATGCTTGAAAGCCACGGGAGATAAATATTTGTTGGGATGAAGAAGCATAAAGCATTCATTAAAGTTTAGAACAGGAAAAGGAACTCATGGTTCCTATCTCTGAATTACAGGTGCTGTAAAAATAAAGCAAAAGTTGCAACTACATAAACAAAGGGAGCGAAGAATCTAAACTTCTAGTAATTCAGTTTATGAGTAAATAAATTATTGGGGGATCACCTGATATGGCTGTAATTAGCATGAGGGGGTTGGCACAATAGGAGAGGAAGAAAATGCTAAAGAGTTCTGGCCTCGGTTCTAACCATCTACATATTCATTCTATTTATTTAGATGACAATTTGAGACTCAAATAAGCCACTTAGTTTTAGTTTCTGCCTTCTAAATAGAAACTGAATATGAGGCACTGAATAGTTGTCTCACGTTTATGACTAAATACTCCTTCCAGCATGCAGCACACCCAGCTCAAGGAAGAAAGTTGGAATTATAAGACAACATTGCTTTTTGATCAATGGTGGGAGAGGATGTAGTGAACATCTCCAATGGCCTGGCTCTTCTCAGTTCATTGCAACTACATAGAAAGGACTTGTACTTAAGAGACTGATCTTAAGAGTGTTGATGGCCTCAAGAGGGTCACTTAGGAAGAAATAAAAAAGTGATTTCCTCTTCCATGTATTCCTTGAGTTACCTCAGACTCCATTTGAAACAAAAAGGAAGAAGTTAGGATCTTATCACATGCATTTCTATGTGTCATAGTTAGTCATAAAAGCCAAGTAGCTGAGCACTTTTCACCTTTTCAGTGAGTAACAGACAATGTGGTGTGGTTGGGAAAATGCTGAATTAGGGTACAGGGACCAATCACGACATTGCCATACTTGCCTGGTGCATCTTGGTTAGCAGCTTAGGGTAATCCTGTCTGTTCTCAGCTTCAGTGTCCACATTTGCAAATGAGGAGTTTAATCTCTAAAGACTCTTACTGCCCTACTTTCCTTAGATTTTCTTTATAAAATACATGCTTATTTTTATTTGCATCTTATTATTACATTATGACTCCCTGGAGTATGATGTTACATCTATTTAAGAGGCATTGAAATTGGTATGAAAAGAATAAATACATTAAATAATAAGGGGTATATTCCAAATAAGCTCTTCATCATTAAAATATATTTATTTTATTGGCCTTCCCCGGTGGTGCAGC